>NC_045772.1:64500458-64812370 GCF_008692025.1 Phocoena sinus | reverse complement strand
AAACTGAGGATGCAGCTGCCTCCCTTCAGACATACAGATAAAAGTCAAGTCTTACATCCATAATATAATTTAAAATACAATGTCCTAAAAATTCCCAATCACAGTTTTCATTGTTTTCAGTATCCTTTAGCTCCATGGCTTCTCCCAGATCTATTCTCACATATAGTCTGGGCTTCCACAGGAAGGATAGCACATGCCCCTACCCTTCAGAGACCCTGAGACTGCTCTTACTTGAACACTTTCCCAAAGCCCAATATGAAAAAAAGGACATCCAATTCTGTAGGGCAGAAGCCAGCCTAGCTCTCCAGCCTTCTTCCTCAACCCCACCTTTGTTCTGTATCAAAAGGAAAAAGGGGGTAAAAAGGAAGTTTTTATAATGGAGTCCAGAGTCAGACCATTGGCTGCACCTGCCCAAACTAGAATTTAGAAGGCTACCCTCAATTACAACATAAAGAAAGAGAAATGTCAAATACAGGCCTCTTCCTTCCTTTATGTTTTAAAGGCCACACCGTGTTCTCTCTAGTAGACTGTTAGGAAGTTAAAATGGTGAAGTACAGGGAAGGAAAGATAAAACATGATTTTTAAACACACACACTAAAAACACACATACCCACACTTACATACACACTTAAAGGTCGAAACACTTCAAGTGGCCAGAGCTGATCTCAGAACTCACGGCCAAAATCCTATCCTCCCATCCCCACTACACACACACACCCCACCCTCCAATCCCACCCCCCAGGACTCACTGCCGTGTATCTCATACACACAGCAAAATCCCTATCCCTTCCCCAATTATATAAAAAAACTAAACAGATAACTTACTTTCTTTAAATTATTTTTTTAAAGTCTCTTAAAAGATTTTGACATTTAAATACTTCCTCTCTTCTGATATATTAAACACCAAAAGGATCCACAACTGTTTGATAAAACAAACCCTCCATACTTCAGTCCTGGCAAGAAGAGGGAAGATATCAACTCTAATCGACCTAATTAGGAGGTGGAGAGGCCAAGAACAGAGAAAGTATTCTGAATCCTTCACAGCTTTAACACATTCTCACCTCTCAGTAAAAACTATAATAAAATAGTTAAATTTCTGAGGCAGGCGATATAATAACCAAGGCCCTCTACCACCTTCCCATGTCTCAATATAAATTTATTTCTAGTCCAACAAGGGTGACATGTTTCATAAGGGAAGTAATTTTCTTAGTCCAGAATCAGTAGTTTAAAAAAAAAAAAAAAAAAAGATGTGTTTTTAAAGTTTTTTTCTCCTCGTCTTTTTCTTTTTTACTTGGGAAGGGGTGGAAGTGGTGGAGGAGGTTCTGATGGTAGAGGTGGTAGCCGGGGTTTGTCTGTATTGCCAGGTCTGGAGGACATTCCACCAGCCCGTGGATTCAGATATTCTCCATAAGAATGAACATATTCAAACGCAGGTGGCTGAGTGGGCTGAACACCTTGGGCATGGAGAAGGGAGTGAAGCATATTCACAGTATCTTGATAGTCTATGGTCTGGGTTGCATTGTGACCATTGGCCCCAGTGGAGCCTTTATCCAATTTCATGTGAGGAACTCGAGTTTTACAGCTGGGCTGTGAAAAAGTAAGGCCACTTGTGTCTGAGCTATGCCCAGGCAACTGGGCCATTGTAGGAAGAGGAGGGAAGGAGAAATTTATGGAAGAGGATTTAGTATTCTTGGCAGTCTTAGCTGAATGATCAAACACTGCCGCTCCAGTCTCTTCAGGGAAGGGCCTTTTACGAGAAGAACTGGAAGAGGAGAAAGAGCTGGACAAGCTATAGGGCTTGTGTGCTAAGGTGCTTGTCTGGCTACTATGTTTTGGATCACCTGGACGTTTGTTCCCAGTACTAGCTGGAAGCTGGGAGTGAGAGTGTTTGTGTGAGTGGTGATTATGATGATGATGATGATTAGATGGGTGAGTCTTGTGCTTTTCTTTGTGCTCACGGCTCTTTGTGACACTGTCATCTACAGAATTGTGCTTGTCAGCTGCAGTGTGAACTTTGATGCGCATTTTTATCTCCTCTGGTTTTGAAGTGGCAGCTTTATCTCCACTTGTCATTGGGATTCTCATTTTGAGAGCTGTTTTGTCAGTCTTTTCCAGAAAAGGCCGCTCAGGGTTTTCTGAGCCCTCTATGGGCATTTTCAGAAGGATGGAAGAATGGCTATCATGGTGAGCCAGAAGATTCTGGGCAGCGAAGGCATACTGTGACTTCACATTGGCCTCCATGTTCTCCAGTTGCCTCTTCTGGGCAGCCAACTCTTCTGCATGCTTTGCACGGTATTCTTTCAGTGATACTTTAGCTGATGGCACACTCTTACTATTCTGCTTCTGGGAAACAAAGGCATTTGAACCATCCTGTTGCAAGGAATGATCAACTCCTATAAGTGCTAAATTCTCACTAGTCCGATGACCCTGAGCAGGTTCTACCTTAAAAGGAGGGTGGGAGGACAGCCAACGCTCACTCGGCAACATCTCCACATTGCTTAAGTTACTGGTTGACTCTTCAGTGGCTGGAAGGGAAGGCACTGCACTTGTGGTAGAAGAAGCTGACATACTCATTAAACCTGCAATAGTTGTATCTGAAGAGCTCTGGGAAATCATATTAAGGATTGTCTGCTCTGAAGTGTTTTCATCTGCTCCTCGGTCATCCGTTTTTGTTTTCTTGGCAGCCTGGCATGCCTAGAATGAAGCAAATAGCATCTTTTCACTTCAGGTAATTTATCAAATGGAAAAAAAACACTGAAACGAGTAGACTGTGTTTGCTGTGACATTGGGAGTTTGGGATACCCCATAACCAGGAGGTTACTCTAACATGAGACTGATAATTATTACCATCAGGAGAGATACGATTTTTTAAACCTTCAATCAAGCATCACAAGATCTCAAAGAGGTATCTGAACTCCCATGTTCGTTGCAGCACTTTTCACAATACCTAAGGTATGAAAGCAACCCAAGTGTCCATCAATAAATGAATGTATTTTAAAAAATGTGGTCTATATATACAATGAAATACCTTTAGCCTTAAAAACGGAGGAAGATTCTGTGAAGACAGCAGAGTAGGAAGCACCAGGAATCTGTCCCACCTAGACAACAACTGCAAAGGCAGAATCTGTCTGACATAACTATTTTGGAACTTTGCAGTCTGTTGAAGGCTTGCAGCTGCCAGGGTAAGCCCTGGACAATAAACTGAAGTTAATTTCCCTCAATTTCAGCTCTCAGCCCCAGTCAGCTGTGCAGCTGTTCCTGGAGTCGCTTGCACACAGCTTGGGGGACCCGTTAGGCAAAAAGAGCTCTATTTTCCAAATATTGGAGATCTGTGGTCTGATGCTGACTGCTGCTTTCAATCACAGAGGTACAAAGAAAAAGGTAGCCATTGTTGTTGCACCTCCCTCCATTGTTGTAATCCCCTCCCCCTCTGGCTGAAGTGACTTCCCTGGATATAAAGGGCCAGCCCCCTTCCTCCCCCACTTCATTTTTTGCTTTTTCTCCCTTTGGGAGCCAGATATTAGAGTAGAACATTAAAAAAAACACTGTCCCTACAGAAATGTCCAGGAAAAGGCTCAGATAAGAACTGAGAAGACATTAATTTTATACATCAAGCTGATCCTCAGCACAGAAATATCCTTCAAAATCAAGCCCCCACCCCAAATATACAAAAAAAAAAAAAAAAAAAAAAAAATCCCAGCAAACCCCAGGAAAGGGAGAGAATCTGATTTCCAGAGTTACCATGTTACTAGATTCAAATGTCCAGTCTTCAACAAAAAAATCACAAGGCACATAAAGAAACACGAAAGTATAGTCCATTCAAAGGAAAAAAAAAAATCAACAGAAATTGTCACTGAAAAAGACCCAATGGCAGATCTACTAGGCAAAGACATTAACTGCCTTAAAGATACTCAAGGAAATGAAAATGTCAAAAAGTCAAGAAAACAACATGTGAACAAAATTAAAGTATCAAAAAAGAGATTAAAAACTTTAAAAGAAACCAGAAAGAAATCCTGGAGCTGAAAAGTACAATAACTGAAATGAAAAATGCACTGGAGGGATTCAAAGGCAGATCTGAACAGGCAGAAGAATCAGCAAACTTTAAAATAGGACAATGGAAATTATCAAGTCTGAGGAACAGAAAGAAAAAAGACTGAAGCAAGTGAACAGAGCCTAAGGGACCTATGGGACACCATCAAATAGACCAATGTATGCATTGTGGGAATTCCAGAAAATGAAAAGAAAGAGAAAGAGGCAGAGAATATGTGAAGATACAGCAGCTCAGAACTCTCCAAATCTGATGAAAAAACATGAACATAGATATCCAAGAACCTCAGTGAACTCCAGGATGAACTCAAAGAGACTCACATCAAGACATATCATACTTAACCCTCCCAGACTTCAGAGAGTACTACAAAGCTATCAGTAATCAGTGTGGTACTGGCACAAAATCAGACATCTGGATCAATGGAACAGAATAGAGAGCCCATAAATAAACACACATGCCTACAGTCAATTAATCTTTGGCAAAGGAGGCAAGAATATACAGTCTCTTCAACAAGTGGTGTTGGGAAAGTTGGATAGCCACATGTAATTCAATGAAGTTAGAACACACCCTCACACCATACACAAAAATAAACTCAAAATGGCTTAAAGACTTAAACATAAGACATGACACCATAAAACTCCTAGATAAGAACATAAGCAAAACATCCTCTGACATAAATGTACCAAGGTTTTCTTAGGTCAGTCTCCCAAGGCAATAGAAATAAAAGCAAAAATAAACAAATGGACCTAATCAAATACAAGCTTTTGCATAGCAAAGGAAACAGTAAACAAAACGAAAAGATAACCTATGGACAAGGAGAAAATATTTGCAAATCATGTGACTGATAAGGGCTTAATTTCCAAAATATAAAAACAGCTCATACAACTCAACAACAAAAAAACAAACAACCCAATCCAAACATGGGAAGAAGACCTAAATACACATTTCTCCAAAGAAGATATACAGATGGCCAACAGGCACATGAAAAGATGCTCAACATCACTACTTATCAGAGAAATGCAAATAAAACTACAAAGAGGTACCACCTCATACCAGTCAGAATGGCCATCATTAAAGTCTACAAATAACAAATGCTAGAAAGGGTATGGAGAAAAGGGAACCCTCCTACACTGTTGGTGGGAATGTAAGATGGTGCAGCCACTATGGAAAGCAGTATGGAGGTTCCTCAAAAAGCTAAAAATAGAGTTGCCGTATCATGCAGCAATCCCACTCCTGGGCATACATCCGGACAAAACTATAGTTCAAAAAGATACATGCACCCCAATGTTCATAGCAGCACTATTCACAATAGCCAAAACATGGAAACAACCTAAATGTCCATTGACAGATGAATCGATAAGACGATGTGGTACATATATACAATGGAATACTACTCAGCCATTAAAAAAGAACAAAATAATGTCGTTTGCAGCAACATGGATGGACCTAGAGATTATCATACTAAGTGAAGTTAAAGTCAGACAAAGACAAATATCATATGATATCATTTATACGTGGAATCTAAAATATGACACAAATGAACTTATCTACAAAACAGAAACAGACTCACAGACATAAAGAACAGACTTAGGGTTGCCAAGGGGGAGGGGGATGAGGGAGGGATGGAGTGGGATTTTGGGGTTAGCAGATGCAAACTATTATATATAGAATTGATAAACAACAAGGTCCTACTATACAGCACAAGGAACTATATTCAATATCCTCTGATAAACTATAATGTAAAAGAATATGAAAAAGAATGTATATATATGTATAAATGAACCACTTTGATGTACAGCAGAAATTAACACAACATTGTAAATCAACTACACTTCTATTTTTTTTTTCTTTTTTTGCCACACCACACAGCTTGCAGGATCTGTTCCCCGACCAGGGATTGAACCCAAGCCGTGGCAGTGAAAGCGCCAAATCCTAACCACTAGACCACCAGCTAACTCCCCAACTATACTTCAATTAAAAAAAAAAAAAAAAAAACAGATGAATGGGTAAAGAAGATGTGGTATATATATGATGGAATACAACTCAGTCATAGAAAGGAAGGACATTTTGCCATTTGCAACAACATAGATGAACTTGGAGGGTATTAGGCTAAAATACTGTATGTTACCACTTATATGTGGAATTTAAAAAATAAAATTAATGAATATAACAAAATAGATACAGACTCACAGATATAGGCAACAAACCAGTGGTTACCAGCGGGGAGAGGGAAGGGGGAAGGGGCAAGATAAGGGTAGGGGATTAAGAGGTACAAACTACTATGTATAAAATAAATAAGCTACGAGGATATATAGTACAACACAGGGAATATAGCCAATATTTTATAATAAGTATAAATGGAATATAACCTTTAAAAACTGTGAATCATTTTGTTATACACCTGAAATTGATATAATATTGTACATCCACTACACCTCAATTCTTAAAATCATGGTATTAAAAAAAAAAAGACATATCATACTCAAACTTTCAAAAGCCAAAGACAGAATTTTGAAAGCAGCAAGAAGCAAACTGTCACATATAAGGGATCCTCAATAAGATCATGAGATTTCTCAACAGAAACTTCGGAGGCCACAAGATAGTGAGCTGATACATCCCAAGTACTAAAAGAAAAAAACTGTCGGCCAAGCATCCTATATCTAGTAAGAATGTCCTTCAAAAAAGTGAAGGAGAAATTAATTATCTCCAGGTAAACAATAGCTGAGGGGGGCTTCCCTGGTGGCGCAGTGGTTGAGAGTCGCCTGCCGATGCAGGGGACACGGGTTCGTGCCCCGGTCCGGGAGGATCCCACATGCCACAGAGCAGTTGGGCCCGTGAGCCATGGCCGCTGAGCCTGCACGTCTGGAGCCTGTGCTCTGCAACGGGAGAGGCCACAACAGTGAAAGGCCTGTGTACCGCCAAAAAAAAAAAAAAAAAAAGGTGAGGGGATTCGTGACCGCTAGACCAGCTATACAAGAAAGGCTCAAGGGAGTCCTCCAAGACAGTAACTTCAAGCCATATGGAGAAATAAAGACCTCAATAAAAGTAAATACATGGGCAATTATAAAAGCTGGTATTGTAACAATGGTGTGTAATTGCACATTTTGCTTTCTACATGATTTAGGAGACTAACACATTCTCAGGGAAAAAAAAAATTAGTGTAAAACCTAGTATTACTATAACTTTGTCTTATAATTCCAAATCTTATTTTTTATATAGTATAAGAGCCTAATGCATCTAAAAGAATTATTAGTTTTCGGGGGGCACACAATTATTTAATTTTGTAACATCAACAACCAAAAGGGATGAGGATGCAGCTGTAAAGGAGACAAATTTTGTATGTTAATACAAAAAAATGAATGAAAAAGGAATCTAAAATTTTTCACTATGAAAAATCAACTAAGCACAAAAGACAGTATAATGCAGGAAATGAGGGACAAAAAAGCCGTAAGGCATACAGTAGGCATACCTTGGAGATACTGTGGGTTCCGTTCCAGACCATCTCAATAAAGCAAATATCACAATAAAGTGAGCCACACAAATGTTTTGGTTTCCCAGTGCATATAAAAATTGTGTTTAGGGCTTCCCTGGTGGCGCAGTGGTTGAGAGTCTGCCTGCCGATGCAGGGGATGCGGGTTTGTGACCCGGTCCGGGAAGATCCCACATGCCTCAGAGCGGCTGGGCCCATGAGCCACGGCCGCTAAGCCTGCGCGTCCGGAGCCTGTGCTCCGCAACGGGAGAGGCCACAGCAGTGAGAGGCCCATGTACCGCAAAAAAAAAAAAAAAAAAAAAAAAAAAAAATTGTGTTTACACTACAGTCTATTAAATGTGCAATAGCATTATGTCTAAAAAAAAATGGACATACCTTAATTTAAAATACCTTATTGCTAAAAAATGCTAACCATCATTTGAGCCTTCAGTGAGCTGTAGTAGTAATACTAAAGATTACTGATCACATATCACCATAACAGATACAATGATAATGAAAAAGTTCAGCATACTGCCATAATTACCAATGTGTAACAGAGACACGAAGTAAGCAAATACTGTTGGGAAAATGGCGTCAACAGACTTGCTTGACGCAGGGCTGCCACAAACCTTCAATATAAAAAATGCAATATCTGCAAAGTTCAATAAAACAAGGTATGCCTGTCTAAAAATCAAATAGCATTAAGTGACAGAAGTAAATCTCTCCTTATATGTAATTACTTTAAGTGTAAATGGATTAAACTCTTAAGGAAAAGACAGAGATTTGTAGAATGGATAAAAACATATGATCCAACTATATGCTATCTACAAGAGGCTGAGATCCAAAGACCCAAACGGGCTGAAAGTGAAAGGACGGAAAAAGGTATACAATGCAAACAGTAACCAAAAGAGAGCATGCATGGCTATACTAATAGCAGACAAAATAGACTTGAAATAAAAAAAGATTTCAAGAGACAAAAAAGAGCATTATATATTTTAAAAGGCTAGCTACAGAAATTAGACACAGCAATTATAAACATTTACACACCTAATGACAGGCCATCAAAATATGAGGCCAAAACCTAACAGAATTAAAGAGAAATAGACAGCTTTACAGTAATAGTTGGAGACTTCAATACCCCACTCACAATAATAGATCAAGCAGAAGATAAGGAAGTAGGACTTAATAAACTAACTAGATCTACAGACATACACAGAACACTCTCCCCAAAAACAGCAGCACATACATTCTTCAAGTGCATATGGGACATTATCCAGAACAGACCATATGTTAGGCTGCAAACTTAGTCAATAGATTTTAAAAGATACATATCACATCATGTATTTTTTCTGACCACAACAAGATAAAGTTAGAAATCAGTATCAGAAAGAAAATCGGGGAAAAAAAAAATCACAAAATTGTAGAAATTAAACCAATGGATCAAAGAAATCAAAAGGGAAATTAGAAAATACTTAGAGACCAAGAAAAACAAAACACAACATATCAAACGTAAGGTATGCAGCAAAAGTGGTGCTAAGGGAGAAATTTATAGCTATAAACACTACATTAAAAAAACCAGGGACTTCCCTGGCGGTCCAATGGTTAAGACTCTGCACTCCCAATGCAGGAGCTATGAGTTCAGTCCCTGGTTGAGGAACTAAGATCCAGTATGCCACACAGAGTAGCCAAAAAAATAAAAATTTAAAAAGTAAAACATACTTAATAAAAAAACAAGAAACTGGGAATTCCCTAGCAGCCCAGTGGTTAGGACTCCGTGAGCTCACTGCCTGGGGGGCCTGGGTTCAATCCCTGGTCGGGGAACTAAAAATCCCACAAGCTGTGCAATGTGGCCAAAAAAAAAAAAACAACCAAGAAACATCTCAAAATAACAAACTAACTTTATAACTTAAGGAACTAGAAAAAGAACTGAACACAAAGCTAGCTAGCAGAAGGAAAGATATAATAAAGATTAGAGCAGAGATAAAATAGAGAAAAACCAAAACAAAAATTGGTTCCTTGAGAACATCAACAAAACTGACAAATCTTTAGCTAGACAGACTAAGAAAAAAAGAGGGAAGACTCAAACTACTAAAATCAGAAATAAAAGTGGAGACATTGCTACCATTCTAACAGAACAAACTGTATATCAACAAATTGAATAACCCAGACAAAAGGGACAAATTCCTAGAAACACAAAACCTATCAAGACTAAATCATGAAGAAACAGAAAATCTGAATAGACTTACAGCTAGTAATAAAATTGAATCAGGACTTCCCTGGTGGCCCAGTGGTTAAGAATCTGCCTGCCAATGCAGGGGACACAGGTTCGAGCCCTGGTCCGGGAAGATCCCACATGCTGCGGAGCAACTAAGCCCATGTGCCACAACTACTGAGCCTGCACTCTAGAACCCGCGAGCCACAACTACTGAGCCCACACGCGCCTAGAGCCCATGCTCCACAACAAGAGAAGCCACTGCAATGAGAAGCCTGCCCACTGCAACAAAGAGTAGCCCCCGCTCCCCGCAACTAGAGAAAGCCTGTGTGCAGCAATGAAGACCCAACACAGCCCAAAATAAATAAATAAATTTTTAAAAATAAATAAATAAAATTAAATCAGTAATCAAAAATCTCCAAAGGAAAAAAAGACTTACTGGTTAATCCTATCAATCATTTAACGAAGTAATGCCACTCCTTTTCAAACTTTCCAAAAATTTGAAGAGGAGGGAACACTTCTCAACTCATTCTATGAGGCAAGCATTACCCTGATACCAAAGCTAGAAGAAAACACTACAAGAAAGGAAAACTACAGGCCAATATCCCTTATAACCACGGATGCAAAAATCATCAACAAAATACTAGCAAGATGAATTTGGTGGCATTTAAAAAAAATTACATATCATGCATGACCAAGTGGAATTTATTCCTGGAATATAAGGAGGGTTCAACATATGGAAATCAACTGATGTAATATGTCACACAAACAGAATGAAGGAAACAAATCACATGATCATCTCAATTTGTGCAGAGAAAGCATTTGACAAAATTCAACACACTTTCATGATAAAAACAGTCAACAAACTAGGAACATAAAGAGGAAACTACCTCAACATAATAAAAGTCACATATAAAAAACCCACAGTGAACATCATATTCAATGGTGAAAGACTGGAAGTTTTCTTTAAGATCAGGAATAAGGAAAAGATGTTCACTTTCACCACTTCCATTCAACACTGTACTGGAAGTTCTAGCCACAGCAATCAGGCAAGAAAAAGAAACAGCATCAAATTGGAAAAGAAGAAGTAAAATTATCTCTGTTTGCAGATGACATGAACTTATATGTAGAAAACTCTAAAGACTCAACCAAAAAGAATTTATTCTTTCTGATTTTATTAGAATTAATAAATGAATTGGGCAAAGTAACAGGATACAAAGTCAACAAATAAAATTCAGTTACATTTCTCTACATGAATAAACAATCTAAAAAGGAAATTATGAAAACAATTCCATTTACAACAGCACCAAAAAGAATAAACTACTTGGGAATTAACCAAGGAAGTAAAAAACTTGTACAATGAAAACTGCAAAACACTGCTGAAATAAATTAAATAAAACATAACTGGAAACTCACCTATGTTCTGGATCCAAAGATTAATTCAAACATTAATACTGTTAAAATGTGGGGGGACTTCCCTGGTGGTCCAGTGGTTAAGACTCTGCACTCCCAATGCAGGGGGCCCGGGTTTGATCCCTGGTCAGGGAACTAGATCCCGCATACATGCCACAACTAAGAGTCTGCATGCTGCAACTAAGAGTCCACATGCTGCAACTAAGAAGCCTACATGCCGCAACAAAGATCCCGTGTGCTGCAACTAAGACCCTGCACAGCCAAAATAAATTAAAAAAAAGAAAAAATCCTAGAATTCATATGGAATCTCAAAGGACCCTGAATAGTCAAAACAATCTTGAAAATGAAGAACAAAACAGAAAGACTCACACCTCCTGATTCCAAAACTTACTACAAAGCCACAGTAATCAAAACAGAATAGAAAGCCCAGAAATAAACCTTCACATACATGGCCAAATGATTTTTGACAAGGGTGCCAAGACCATTCAATGGGGAAAGGACAGTCTTCTCAACAAATGGTGCTAATTCCACTATACATAAATAAGACTTTGAAAAATATCTGAAATACAACTTTAGACTGCAATCTATATAAAAACAAAATTCTAAAATCCATTTAAAAGCAGGTAATGTCAAAGACAAAATTATAATACCAGTTCTAATCTCCTAACTCTGAATCTTTCCTATACCAGAAGCCAACATTCTGTGACTCAGAAAAGCCAAATTTTTCCCCTTAACACTCTCCACACAAAAAAATAACCAATGTTGCTGACCAAATGACTAAATCACAAGAGTTGCAAAACACCAAAAAAAATCTCACCATCGCCTACAGCAATGGATTTCTGGGCCAGAAGCCAAGCTATGAAGTTGAAATTATGACTATTGCATAACTACAAAAAGGGAAATTCCAGACCGAGGGTACATATCCATATCTGGTATTTTCACTGGTGTGGTCAAAGGAAGAAAATGGTTTGTTCCACAAACTGACAGCAATAATTCTTACCCTCCAATTCCGAATTCGTTTGAGCCTGTTGGGGGTTTTCTCCAGAATCTGTAGAAATTCATGTGTCAGTTCTACAAATGAAATTAGAACATTTAAGAAAAACTCAGAGAGGCAGAAGTAAAGAAATAAGAATAACCTCAACTAACTATATTCATCTGAAATCAAGTCACCTTTGGCCAGATATGTGACAGATCAAGAGCTAGTGCTATTCAAGGTCCCTTACTCTAAAACTTACCATCTAAAAGTTCCAAGGTCACAGTGGCGTCAACATACTCCCACCAGTGCTTCCCATCAGTTGAGACTGGGATCTCCCAGTTGGACCACTTGCAAGCCAGATGAATGCAGACACAGGCCACCACAGGAGGTGTGTACTGCAGGCTAAATGTGGTCAAATGCAGGCTGACATCAGAGGGAAGGAAACAAGAGAGTGTCATGAGCTCTCAATTCTGAACCCAAAGTTAAAACTCTCCATTACTTTAAAAAAAAAGTTAAAAAAAAAAAGAGTTAAAAAAATAAGAAACCCACTGGAGAGCAAGAAGGGCAAGAAATATCCAGTGCTCTGACCCAGCACCCAACATGATTTTTTTCCATTAACCCACCGGCTCAGGTAACAACTTTTCTAATTTTTCTGACTACATATCATTTAATCCACACACTAATGAAGGACTGGAAAAAATAAAAACAAAAATAAAAGACTGAGCATTCAGTTTTTTAAAATAAGGATTAATTATCCTGAGAATAAGCTCAGAACTTAAGGAAAATTATAAGATTTTTGATATGTATAATCCCTAAATCAAATACCTAAGGAAATATTCTAAAAATTATCTTGTCTCATGCCAATCATAGGTCTGGTCTCTTTAAAATAATGAATAGACAACCATTCTCTCAAGTGTCAATATTCTTGACAGTTTACTTTTAAAATTTCTCCCACCAGGCTATCAAAATGAACTTCTTAGCCCTGACAGTCATTAGGAGTATCTTTGGTTTCCATGAACAACCAGTAGACTGGAGATGAGAATAAGCAAGTCATTTGGTAATACAAGTTATGTATTAATTTTTTTCTTTAAAAAAGGAAGTATCACAACTCTTTGCACATATACATGCCCATTTATCTGGGCGTGGGTGAAGAAAAAAAGAGTCTTAAAATATAGTAACAGCAGAATCCTCCAAATTAGATTTTAGTCACTGTCAATGAACCCCAAGTTTAAACAAACTTTCAGAATTATGCTCTTGGATATGTTAAAGCAAAGTAACAAATGCAGAATTAAGTAGGGTATCAAATGATCAGCAATAAATAAATATATCACTTTAACAAATTAAAAGAGCAGCATGGAAATTTTAAGGTACACATGAAAACTGCAGAAAAATCAACCTTTACCATAGAATTGTCTATAACACATTGAATCAGAGATCCTTGCCTAGGTCTTTGGCTTCTAGTTTACTAAGTGCAAGACCTGTCATCTTTCCATATACCCATCAAAAAGTGACAATTCTAATGCAAGTAAAGTACTATCCCAAAAACAGAAGAGAAAAATATTAAAATATAAACCTGTTGGTTGCCATGAAGTAAGAAGTCTGTGCTAAGTCCTTGCTTGCTAAAAAAAAGAAAGGGGGGAGGAGGAGAAGGTTATTAGTTCCATTCATTCTAAACAATTATTTAGTAAGCATGTAATATTTGCAAGGCAGAGAATATAGTGGTAAATGAGGCAGGCATGGTCCCTGACCACCTGATGTTTACATTCTACTGTCAAAGAAAACAGTTTGAGTGATTTTTAATTATAATATTAATAATTATGCTGCTTCCCAACTTAGAGACCTAAGCTTTATTCTGCACATCAGGTATAAGGGGTACATGTTTAAAATGCAATTCCTGGGCATCCTCCCTAGAGTTTGACTCAACACATTTGGAGAAGAATGTAACAAACATTTTTACTTGTTAGTAACTCAGAGATCCTGATACAAGGGTTCACTGAGAAATTCTAAGCTAGGGGATGAACTAATTTGGAGGCAAGATCAGAATCCAGAAGACCTTGCTATATCTGGAAAAAATTAGCAAATAACACAAATTATTCATATATATTACAATTTTTAAAATTCCTCCTTCAGGCTTCCCTGGTGGCGCAGTGGTTAAGAATCGCCTGCCGATGCAGGGGACACGGATTCGAGCCCTGGTCTGGGAAGTTCCCACATGCCGCGGAGCAACTAAGCCCACGCGCCACAGCTACTGAGCCTGCGGCCACCTAGAGCCCGTGCTCTGCAACAAGAGAAGCTACCACAATGAGAAGCCCACACACCGCAACGAAGAGTAGCCCTCGCTCACCGCAACTAGAGAAAGCCCGCACACAGCAACAAAGACCCAATGCAGCCAAAAAAATAAAATAAATAAACAAATATAAAAATTCCTCCTTCAAAAAAAAAAATGCTCTGGGTAACAAAGCAAATTTTAACCTTCCTTAGATTAAATATTAGCATTTATCCATCTCTGTTAGTGTAAACCTTTTAATGCTTTCAAAATATAAGAACTCAGGGAAAACTGAGTTTTCAGATGAAACACACAAATAAGGCCAATTGTCAATCAGTTAACTCTACAAAATGAAAAATGGCATTTAAACGCACAGTGGTGTCTAGATAGCCTTGATACTACTATTTAAATAAATAAGAACTAGGTTTTGTGCAATTACAGCTACTAAAGTTAAATCGGAATAAAAACCAAGTCCTGGGCTTCCCTGGTGGCGCAGTGGTTGAGAGTCCGCCTGCCGATGCAGGGGACACGGGTTCGTGCCCCGGTCCGGGAAGATCCCACATGCCGCGGACCGGCTGGGCCTGTGAGCCATGGCCGCTGAGCCTGCGCGTCCGGAGCCTGTGCTCCACAACGGGAGAGGCCACAATAGTGAGAGGCCCGCGTACCACAAAACAAACAAACAAAAAAAAAAAAACAAGTCCTGCCAGGGAATTAACAAAGATGAAAATAAGTTCAAATAAATTCTAGATGATCCTCTGGGTGGCCTTAAGAGTGCCTAGGACAATCAACCCTAGAATCAAATTAACCCCCAAGACATCCTTAAAATTGCTGTTAGATACTTATGATTTGGTGACTTTTCAAAATCTGCCCCCAGCTTTGACAAACATCCATAAGAAACTAACTCTCTTTATCTGGAGATCACCGAAAAACATTATAAGAACCCAACAGAAAAACTCCAACCACTCATTTTGATTTAAGCCAGGTAGGTTTTTTAATTTAAATTTTGGCCAAAGCAGCTGTGTTCTGTATTTGTCCAGAGCAAATCTTAGCCTCTAAATGGTAAAACAATTTAAGACAGCATCTCAAGTTGGGATTCCTTACCTCGAACAAGTTGAGTGCACTTTACCACATGTGTATGTGGGTGATCAATTGTTAGTTCAAAGCCTAAAAACAAAAAAGGTAACTGGTTAAAAAGCTAAAGATACTCAAAATATTTTATATTTCTTTTATCTGAGTCATCATTGAAGGCCTCCCTCATTTTCTGGTCCCAAACCTGCCTGTTTAGAGGCTAAAAGAGTCAAAGTATGGAGCACACTCTTCTTTAAGATTATCTTCAAAGGTGCTTATGTTTTGAGCTAGAAGGCACCACTCAGATAATAAAGCTAATGCAGTCTCAAGATCCCTGAGCTACCAAAAACTTCTAAACACAAAACATTTTCTTAGGGACAATAGAATATAATACATGGTTGGAAGAAGCAATTACTCATGTAATAATTATCTTCGAAAGCTTAACCTTGAGAAAACATTTTGAACCCTATTCCTCTCTTACCTCAGTTTTGTCCCTTTTCATCATCTCAATTACTGTAAGTACTGATCATTTTATCTAACTCTAAATGATCTTTACCAAAATTACTTAAGGAAGATCGGTATGTCTACAAAAATTTTCAATGGAGTTTCTCTTTTTGAGTATATAAATTAAAATTTTCAATGAAATTTCTCTTTTTGAGTATGCAAATAAAATTTTCCAGTACAAGTAAGGAAATTCTAGGGAATTCCCTGGCGGTCCAGTGGTTAGGACTTGGCACTTTCACTACAGAGGGCCTGGGTTCAATCCCTGGTCGGGGAACTAAAATCCCACAAGTTGCGTGCCGCAGCCAAAAAATTTTAAAAATAAAAATAAAGTCTGAGACAAACTGATTAAAAGAAAAAAAAATTCTATTGAGAAATTTACTTGATGCAAATTATTCTAAAAGTATAATTGATTCTTGCTAATTAGATCTTACTGCTTTCCACATTAAAATATTAATAAAAATTTACTCCACCAGGAAAATATCATTGTCCCCTAAAATATGGCTACCTTGAAGAAAACTAATTTAAAGTAAAAATTCACAGACACTAACTTCAGAGACAAACTTTGAAGAATTCACTGTATGTTTGTACATGCAAAAATACAGCCCTACCAGTAACTTTCCAACATAACTCATGAAATACTCCCCTACCTAAAGAGAAAAATGATAGCCCAAAAGAACTAGAAAATCTTTATTTTCCATATTTGCTAAGCTTTTAAAGGCAGTCTCTTTGATGAAAATAATAATAGATAATAGCAGAACATCATCAGTTCTTTAGCCCATCAACTGCTATAGCTTGAATTCCTCCACCTCCACTCCACTGTTCTGAACACTGACTATCAATTTTAAAAACAAATGCTGTTAACTAAATATAATGACAAGCAGACTATAAAAATCCATGGAAGGAAAAAAAGTTGTTTAGATAGTTTCTGTCATTATTTATCAGAAAGTTAAAAAACTGCCAAATCTTAACAAGCAAATCATGAATCCTAGAATATAAAACAAACAAACAAAAAACCCCTGCTAACCGCTATTTCAAAGGTCAGCCGTGCCTGCATTCTCTCTGGTATAGGCCAGGGTTAAATGACCTCTAAAATGTGCAAAAACCTTCCCAAGAAATTCTCTTCCTATTTCCTATATTGCAAATTTTAAAATCATTACATTATGTACATATTTCTTTAATGTTTTAAAGGAAAATAAACTTACCTAAAGTCTGCAGAATTATGCTTTCTAATATCACCAGATCTTGAACTTGTTGCAGGTAAGCCTGCAGGTGAGAAGTCAAATTACTCCCCCAAAAGATACAATATATAATATATAAAGTGTAGGCAAATTCTAACAACCTCCAAGGGGAATCAAAGCCTCAAAAGGCAAGGGTGGGGTTATGAGGGAGAGTAGGAACTGAAATTAACCCTTATTCCTAACAGATTCTCCTTAAAAAAAAAAAAAAAAAAAAAGTGGTATAGTGAGAGATGTCACTTTATTTACAAATGGCTACAGAAAAAGCACCAGAGATCTAGTTCATTTTCAGACTGACATTTTAGGTTCTAAAGTTCATATGATGTACACAGAATCCTACAGGCAATAGGCAATCTCAAACATTTGACTCCTGTTAAACCTTCCTTTTGGAGTAATGCTAGGTTTTTAAAATTCATAAATGGGTTCAAAGGAAAAGGGAACAAACAAAAAATTCTTTCAGATTTGTACTGGCCATTACTGTAGCCACTATCCACACATGGCTATCGAGCACTTGAAATGTGTTATGAGTGTAGAATACACACTGAATTGTGAAGACTTAGTTAAGAAATAATAATGTAAACCACTTCATTAATAATGTTTTAAAATTGATTATATGCTGAAATGACTATATTTTGGGGTTAAAGAAAATAATATATAAAATATAATATATTAAAATTAATCTTAATTTTTTTAAGTAAAGATTTTTATATAAAGCTTAATGAAAAGTTTAAAATATTTAATTACGTATGTGACTTCCCCTATATTTCTATTGGACAGCACTGGTCTAGAACTCTAGGAGAATGAGATTTGAGCTAGGAGTTAAGAGACTTATGTTGCTGCTAACTTTCCTCTGAACCTTATGATCTTGAATAAGTCCAGTAAGGACTTAAACTATGCTAGTTCCCCTTTCCATATAGTGAAGAAAGTATATTCTCCTAGTCACCTGATAAGAGAGGCTCAGGTGAGAAGTCATGTAAATATACTTGAAAGAAAAAAAAATAAAGTAGGGATTTTATTTTTTGTTTTATTTTGTTAAAATAAAGTTTTATTTGGTCAATTCTATAGACCAGTGGCAGTTAGTAGTCTCTAACGTAAATAAAAGTCCAGACCAACAGCTATTCAACAAAACTACTGGTGCAGCCCAAAGAGAAAACAAAGTAAGTCAAGACACTACTATGCAAAACACTTAATTTACATAATAAGGGGCTATTATCAAAACAAACCGTCCCCACAGCCACTTTGCCCAATATGATCAGAAGAACACACAATTCCACTTAATCTGATAATGGATGACTCATGCACCCACTGTAACAGACAAATAATCTAGTAACAGAAATCCATAATTTTTCTCCAAACTCATCATTCCCCAATCACTGATTTCTAAAGCCGGGAGAGTTTCCCTTCTTTAGAAGGTCAAGGAAGGATGGAAAGGGAAAAAAAGCTATATGTATACACATAGGATAAAGGTGTGGAAGAATATATATCTGAACTGGAATCGGCAGTATCCTCCTAGGAGAAGGAGGGGAGATGAGCTTTACCTTTGACTTTAAATGATTCTTTAGTGTTTGGGTTCTTTTATAATGAGCATACTTGTAATTTCTTAAAAAGTTAAGCACACATGCACCAGTGACAAGATTCACTTAAAAAAAATTCATTAACAAAAAATCTAAAAGAATTTTCCTCATAGTGATATTATAGTGGTTAAAAGCTGGAAATTATCTTAACAGAAAATGGTTAAAATATATGTATGTTTATGACAAAATACGATATCAATATTTAAAGGAAGCAGAGAATTGATGGGAAAATATTTGTCATACAGTAAGTGAAAAAAGCAGGTATAAAATATATACATGTGTAGCTACTCATAGAAAAGAAGCTGGAAATACTGGTTCATTTATATATCTGTGGTACAAATTACATCTAGGTAATATATTTTCTTCTTTTTCTGCATTTTCCAATTTTACCAGAATGAAATCAATTAACTTTTGCCATAAATTTCTGGGATGTTTTTGTTAAGGAAAAAACAAACACTAAAAGTTCCTTTAACAGCCCCAATTCAGACTTCAGTAAATCAAAGTTAAAAAACTAAGTTATGATCAAAATAAATTAAGAAAGACAGATGTGTGTAATTTATCCCCTACCTCACTCCTAGTATCAGGAAGTGATTCCTGTGGATGGAGACAAGCATGTGCTACCTTGATGACGTGTTCCAATTTTTTGGGCTGCTCCTCTACTTTGGCTGCTAAAAATAAGGCTGCTGGAGCCACAGACTGGATGAAGAGAAAATAAATCACATTTATTATTTGTTTATTTCTAGAGTAAGGTAGATCTAAAAAAGAACTAAGTCTTAAACCAACTTCTTTGCTTACCTCAACTTCGTCACCTCTTGCTTATGCTTTCTCCTCCTCTACTTAAATATCTTCTCCTCTCCTATCCATTAACCACGTCCACTTCTGAAAACCAATCCTTCAACAAACTCTCATTAAAAGCTACCTATTCAAGAAACCACTAGATGTAAATAGACAGCTTTCTATTTAAAATGAGATTATTAAGTTTTATCAAAGCACTCTATATACTTTTTTTAAAGAGTAAACTGAAATGTCCAGAATCAGCAAATCCATGGAGACAGAAGTAGATTAGTGGTTGCCGGGGGCTGGGAGAAGAGAGGAATGGGAGTGACTGCTAAAGCATGAGGGGTTTCTTTCTGGGGTAATGTAAATGCTCTGAAATTAGATCATGGTGATGGTTGCCCAACTCTGAATATACTAAGAACCAGTGAATTGTACACCCAAAAGAGGAAATTTATTGTATGCGAATTACCTCAATTATACTTACATATGGAGAGGAGCACAAATCTTTAAAAAAGAATTCAAAGTATAGTATTATATTCAACGGCTTATAAGTAGAAGGTACTTAGAGGGGAAAAAAAAAGTCAAGCCAGGGAATTCCCTGGCAGTCCAGTGGTTAGGACTTGGCACTCTCACTGCCAGGACCAGGGTTCCATCCCTGGTTGGGGAACTAAGATACTGTAAGCCTCGAAGCACAGCCAAAATAAAAAAGTCAAGCCAATCCACAAGCAGACAGAAAACTCAGACACTAAACAAGAAATCAGAGCAATAGGACATAAACATAGCCTGGTGATCTGGGAAACCTCAGGAAGCACAACGTCTCTAGAACCTTAAGAATATTTCAATGAATCAAAGATGGCAATGGCATGAACTACAATTCACCAGGAGTTAAAGAAAGCAATAAATAATTTTATAAAAGTGAAATATCTATTTACTGAGTAGAACTGACATGCATTCTAACACTTATTTGTATCCCTGCAGTTATCTGTTATACTTTGCTAGAATAGATTTTTCTCCACAAATTCAATTCAGAATAACAATTCTCTTCCTTCATATTTGTTGCAGTTATATATGGAGCTTGCTACATATATTCTACTAGACCTTAGGATAAAGAAAGAAAAACCAGAGGAAAATGGGCATGAACAAATGTGTGAGAAATCGGGGCATAAAGCACATTTTGAACACTAAACTGAGAAGTTTAGTTAAAAGATATAAATAAAGTGATGTGGGACACAAAAGATTTTTAAGAAGAGAGTGACATTACAGATTTTAGAAAAAAAAATGCAGAGTTTAAGAAATATTTGGAAAGGTTAATCCAGAGGTAGGTGGTACTAAATGGAAAGGATAGATACATTAAAAGTTAATTTTATTAAAGAGAAAATTTTAATAATACAGGCAGGGACTTCCCAGGTGGCACAGTAGTTAAGACTCCGTGCTCCCAATGCAATGGGCCCAGGTTCGATCCCTTGTCGGAGAACTAGAGCCCACATGCATGCCCCAACTAAGGAGGCCGCCTGCCACAACTAAGACCCGGCACAACCAAATAAATGAATAAAATAAACAAATAAATATTAAAACAACAATAATGATAACACAGGCATTAGGAAATAAAGTTTAGAGTAGGCACTAGCAGTAGAAATAAAGTAAAAAAGAAACCCAGCTTTCACCTTGGAAAACGAATAGGTTTTCAGTAAATATATGTATTTGTATACAGAGAAAAAAATTCTAATGGAATATACACCAAAACGTTATCAGGATTATCTCTGAACACTGAGTTATAGGGAAACCATCACTTTCTCCTTTAATCTGTCCTCTTTCAATTTTTTTTTTTTTTTTTTTTTGGCTGCATTGGGTCTTTGTGGCTGCACATGGGCTTTTTTCTCTAGTTGTGGTGAGCAAGGGCTACTCTTCGTTGCGGTGCACAGGCCTCTCATTGCGCTGGCTTCTCTTGTTGTGGAGCATGGGCTCTAGGCGCGCGGGCTTCAGTAGTTGTGGTGCGTGGGCTCAGTAGTTGTGGCACACGGGCCAGTAGTTGTGGCTCGTGGGCTTTAGAACGCAGGCTCACTAGTTGTGGCACACAGGCTTAGTTGCTCCGTGGCAATGTGGGATCTTCCAGGCCAGGGATCGAACCCACATCCCCTGCATTGGAAGGTGGATTCTAAACCACTGCACCACCAGGGAAGTCCCTGTCCTCTTTTAACTTTATGATGACAATATATATTTATAGGGGAAGAAAAAATTGTACCACTATAAAAATTAACGGGACTTTATAACTGATTGGACACAGGGGAAAAGGAAAAGGACAACTCAGAGACAACACTTAAGATTTTAAGCCTACAACTTTGCTTTCAAGAGGCTAAGAATATATTTGAAAGACTCTAACTAAAATATGATATACAAACAATGGCTTACAAGGCAAGATAATATCTGTTAAGTGAAAGACCACAAGAGATAAATTTCAACCTCCTTTTTGTCCAATCAACCATATAAATACTCATAGCTCCTCATGGAATCATATACCAAGCTAGCTTATCAAACTATTTTCCCATCAAAGGCAGTTTCCCAGAGGAATTCCAGGTAAGAGTATAAGATTTTCTCCATTTTAAAAGAACAATAATAATTCTAGCTAATACTTATTTGTTTGCTATATGCAGACACTTTGTAAATTAATTCACCTATATCCTACTAGGCACTAGGTAGGCACTATTATTGACCCCAAAGAGATGAGAAAACTGAGGCGTATGGTAACTTGCTCAAAGGCATATAGCTGGTAGGCAGTGCAGCAAGGATCCGCATCCAGACAAGTCTGACTCCAGAGCCCATCCTCTTAACCACTAAACTTGACCTTTTAAGAGTCAGCTAATGAGAATAATATACACCGAAATTTGTCAGCTATTAAAAGACAACACCTGTATATCAAATATATTATAAAATACAGAATAAATACACACACACCAAGTTGCTCACCACTACTTTTACATTCCCCCACTTGAAAACTTTTAGGACAGTACATACAGAAATTCAATTAATGAGGTTGAATTTCTTTTCAAAAAGAGAGTAAATGCAATGGCAGGATTTAAGTGAGAATAAACCAGTCATTTAATCATGTCTGCTAAGAAATAAAGTTTATTTCAATCAAAAGACAGCTTCTCTACCTTCCAAGGTATTGGAAATATACTATATCTTGTTCTGAGTGATGGTTATGTGTATATAATGCAAAAAGTAATCATGCTGCACACCTCAGACTTTTGTGCTTTATGTTATGCCTCAACAAAAATTTTAAAATTTTTTTAAAAAGGCAAGGACTCTAGGCTTGAAAACACTATAAACGAAGAGTTACAACAAAACGAAAAAAGTATTCACAGCACATGACATACGGCTCTGATATATAAAGAGCTCATTTAAATGAGAAAATCAAAAAAAATAAAACAGGGGCAAAAAGAAACAACAGACAATTTTTAAGTCAATTCTTCAATTTCACAAGAACAATGACCAAAAAAAAATAGGCATCAGAAGTTCAACTTCACTAATTGAAGAAATGTAAATTAAGAAAATAACTTAGGGCTTCCACTATCTTGCTCACCACTCTAGCCCTAGTGCTTGACAAGTAGTTAGAACTTAATATTTCTTGAAGTAATGAGTATTTGTTGTTAGTGAGGATGCAGAGGAAAGAACCCTCCCCCACAGTGCTAGAAACAATGTATGTTGATATAATCTTTCAGTAGAGCAAACTGACACAAAAAAACGTTTAAATGCATACCCTTGGACACAGCAATTCCACCTATAGGAATTTATAAAATAGTCATATAAGTGCATGATATATGTACCAGACTAACTTATGTAACATTATTTATAATACAATAAACTATAAACAACCCCAATATCCACCAATAGAGAGCTGGTAAAATAAATTATAGTAACTACTCAAATAAATACTATGTGGCCACTTAAAATGAGAAACCAATAAGAAAATGTCCAATACATACATACTGTTAAGCAATAAAGGCAACTGTGTAAGAGTGGTACAGTAAGAAATGATTTTTATAGAAATACATAAATGCTGGTACTATATGCACAGAAAAATGTCTGAGACACTATTACCAAAATGTTTATCAAAGGTTACTTCTGGAGGATGGGATTACAGAAGAGCTTTCACTTTCTGCCTTACACATTTCTGTACTGTTTTAATTTTTACCATGAGCACTTACTACCTTTGTAATAAGAAAAAATAACAAGAAAAATGTATGAGCACTTCCCACTACATACTACATTTCAATGCCACAACAATGTATTAAGTCCCCTCAAATTTGAATTTGGACTCATCACAGCTAAACTCCTAGAATTAACACACTAAAGGAGTGATATTTTTCATCTGTTAATTCCAGAATGTGCCTAAAACCAATTCTCTAAAGAGGACCAATAACCTCAAACTAAAAGAATCACTGGGGCTTCCCTGGTGGCGCAGTGGTTTAGAGTCCGCCTGCCGATGCAGGGGACGCGGGTTCGTGCCCCGGTCCAAGAAGATCCCACATGCCGCGGAGCGTCTGGGCCCATGACCCATGGCCGCTCAGCCTGCGCGTCCAGAGCCTGTGCTCCGCAACGGGAGAGGCCACAACAGTGAGAGGCCCGCGTACCGCAAAAAAAAAAAAAAAAAAAAAAAATTGGATTTTGGAAAAGGTCATAAACTCCAGAAGAATCTCTTTATATTGGATAATTACCAGATCATTCATTCATTCAACAAGTTTACTGAAAGTGCTTTAGAGGATACACAGAAAAGTGAGTCTCTGTCCTTGCTAAGATAAACGCATAGAAAATAAAACAAGATATAATTTAAAAGGTAAAAATAGGGGAAATATACATACACACACACATACATATGCATAGAATGGACAAATTGATTTGAGATGTAGTTCACCCTGGATTTCAAACCTTTACCATAATAAAAGAAATGTAGAAAACTTTCATAATGGGCAAGACAACTATGGACTTCCTCTTCAAATTCTGTTCTTTATCCACTACTTTCTATTCTAGAGCTATCAGACAGCCTCATTAAATGTTTTTCTCTCTCTCTTATTAAGAGTGTGTTCCTTGCAATCAGAGGAGGTAGGGAGGTTAAGGGTAGGAGACAGCCCAACTGATTGAATAATCAGCAAAAATTGGGAATAGTTAATCCACACTCTAAAGGGTTTCCTGTGCAATTATTCCCAATACTGAGTCCACCAATATCTTACAAGAGCAATATCTAACTTTCCAGTTTCTCTTCCTATGGCATAAAAATTCAAAACCTATCATCCTGGGACTTCCCTGGTGGCACAGTGGTTAAGAATCTGCCTGCCAATGCAGGGGTCATGGGCTTGAGCCCTGGTCCGGGAAGATCCCGCATGCCGTGGAGCAACTAAGCCCGTGCACAACTACTGAGCCTGTGCTCTAGAGCCCACGAGCCACAACTACTGAAGCCCGGGCACCTAGAGCCCGTGCTCCACAACAAGAGAAGCCATCGCAACGAGAAGCCCACACACCGTAACGAAGAGTAACCCCCGCTCGCCACAACTAGAGAAAGCCTGAGCGCAGCAATGAAGACCCAATGCAGCCAAAAATAAATAAATTTATTAAAAAAAAAAAAAACTATCATCCTAAGGAAAAGTCTGAAACACCTTTCCTCAAAACGTAACCTTTTCTTAAAAAAATAATGAAATATTTGACTCACAAATCCATATGAAGTGTTCAAGTTTAGCCCTATTACCTTGTGATTTTATTAAACAAATATAAGCTTACCTGCAACTGGGATATCACTATGCACTCGCTTCCAAGTCATTTACAATAATGTTAAATAGGACCATTTCAGGTAGCAAAACTGAAAATAGCACTATTTACAATTCTGTCCAGAAAAAAAAAAATCCCTTTATTACTATTATTTTCTTTTTTCTGTCTTAAAAGTCATCCCCCAGTTATCACATAACACACCTTCCCCTTCCAACTGGTCATTGATGGGAATTTTATCAAAGGTTTTTAGAAAATGTAAATGACTTAACATTCACTTGTTTTCCTGTGCCCATATTATTATTAAACATTTCAAAAATCACACTTAAATTAAGTGTAATGCTACCCAACTTTAATGCTACTCTCCCAATCCAAAAATGTTAAGTTTAAATGTTCAATAATCTATTTTATTAGAGAATCCACCTACTCTAAGGATGCACTAAAGCTAAACAACTAGCTAGACACTTCACAGGAAAACTGGAAGGCTGGATTCAGAACAGCAGTGTGACACATAATGAAAGTGATCAATCATAAACTCTAAACTTCAAATCCCAGTTCAGCAGCAAAGATCAACCATAAAAGAAATATGAAGTTGAGATTAATCACAAAAGGATTACACCATATATAAAAATTATACTTACATTTCGATGGAACTGTGTAAAGGACTGAATCATGTAGAATCGATGCATGTACACTATAGCAGTGTTGATGGTCAATTGTGAGCTAAAGTGTTCAAGTTAAGGTCCCAAAACAGACGGGCAGTACAATTCCCAAAAATACAACCTCTATATCCTCCCAAAAGGACCATGCAGCCAAGCACAGTGGATGCCCCTAAATGAAAATCATACTTACCTCTCAGGGGTGTGGAGAAAGGGACACCTCCTACATTCTTAGTGGAAACGCAAATTGATGCAGCGCTATGAAAAACAGTATGGAGGTTCCTTAAAAAACTAAAAATAGGGACTTCCCTGGTGGAGCAGTGGTTAAGAACCCGCCTCCCAATGCAGAGGACACTGGTTCGAGCCCTGGTCCAGGAAGATTCCCACATGCCGTGAAGCAATTAAGCCCGTGTGCCACAACTACTGAGCCTGCGCTCTAGAGCCCACGAGACACAGCTACTGAGCCCACGCACCACAACTACTGAAGCCCGCGCACCTAGGGCCCGTGCTCCGCAACAAGAGAAGCCAGCGCAATGAGAAGCCTGCATACCTCAACGAAGAATAGCCCCCACTCGCCACAACAAGAGAAAGCCCGCACGCAGCAACGAAGACCCAACACAGCCAAAAATAAATAAATAAAATAAATTTTTTTAAAAAAAGGAAGAAAAGGTGCATGCACCCCAATGTTCATAGCAGCACTATTTACAATAGCCAAGGCATGGAAACAACCTAAATGTCCATCAACAGATGAATGGATAAAGAAGATGTAGTGTATATATACAGAATGGAATACTACTCAGCCATAAAAAAAAGAATGAAATAATGCCATTTGCAGCAACATGGATGGACCTAGAGATTATCACACTAAGTCAGTCAGAAAGAGAATGACAAATACCATATGATATCACTTAAATGTGGAATCTAAAATATGACACAAATGAACTCATTTATGAAACAGAAACAAACTCACAGACCCAAAAATCAAACTTAAGGTTACCAAAGGGGGAAAAGGGATAAATTAGGAGTTTGGGATTAGCAGATACAAATGACTATATATATAATAAACAACAAGGTCCTACTGTATAGCACAGGGAACTATATTCAATATCCTGTAATAAACCATAATGGAAAAGAATATGAAAAAGAATATGTAGGGAATTCCCTGGCAGTCCAGTGGTTAGGACTCAGTGCTTTCACTGCTGTCGGCCTGGGTTCAATCACTGGTCGGGGAACTAAGAGCCCACAAGCTGTGTGGTGTGGCAAAAAAAAAAAAAAAAAAAAAAAAAAACTATGTATATATATGTATAACTGAATCACTTTGCTGTACACCTGAAACTAACATAACGTTGTACATCTATACTTCAACTTTAAAAAAAAAAAGAAAATCATACTTTCCTCTAAGAATTAAAAAGCAAATCTGTTCTTTCATCAATTAACTTCCAATTGACACTTAACACACTGTCTTATATGTAACAGATATTCACTATAAAGTTGCTGAATTAATAAACAAGCAAAGCTTCTCAGCATGTGGATCAAGAAGGAATATGAACAAAACTATATAAGACCTAAACCTGTTACTTGCCTACTGAAAATCCTGCCAAGGTGATATACTTGCACAGGATATCTCTTCAAATGATTTACAACACTCTCCCTGATCTGCCCCCTAGGTATGTCTCCACTTATCTCCTCACCTTCTAAGCTCCAGCAATTACCTTTTCAGTTCTACTTCTCTCTGGCACTCATAAGGTGATCCCCGGGACCAGAAACACTATGATTTGATATTCATTCAGTGAGTTATTTGATACTCACTAAAAAGAAAAACATTTTTTCTGATTTTAATTTTTAAAGAGCTCCATTTCTAGTTATTACAAAATATTGGCTACAGTCCCTTGTTGTGCAATAAATCCTTATAGCCTAACTTACAGCCAGTAGTTTGCCCCTCCCTTCTCTCCCCACTGGTAACCACTAGTCTGTTCTCTATATCTGTGAATATGCCTTTTTGTTTTCACTAGTTTGTTGTATTTCTTAGGTTCCACATATAAATGATATCACATATTTGTCTTTCTCTGACTACTTCACTTAGTATGATAATCTCTAGGTCCATCCATGTTGCTGCAAATGGCATTATTTCATTCTTTTTTATGGCTGAGTAGTATTCCATTGTGTATATATACCACATCTTCCTTATCCATTCATCCTTCAATGAACATTCAGGTTGCTTCCATACCTTGGCAATTATAAATAATGCTGCTATGAACACTGGGGTGCATGTATATTTTCAAATATGTGTTTTTGTTTTTTTCAGATATATACCCAGGTGTGGAATTGCTGGGTCAAACAGCAGTTCTATTTTTAGCTTTTTGAGAAACCTCCATACTGTTTTCCACAGTGACTGCACCAAGCTACACTCCCACCAACAGTGTACAAGGGTTCCCTTGAAAAGAGAAACTTTTGAATGTCTTATTATAAAGACCTCAGAAAACAATGTGGGATATACAGAGATAAGACAGTACCACAATGGCAACAACCTTAATAACACACATGTAAAAAGGAAAGTGCTAGGATGCACTGAAACAGAATTAAAAAAAAAAAAAAAAAAAAAAGGTTTAACTCAGTACTGACTGGATGCTTAGGAAACAAACTGGATACAGGCACCAAAGAGGACACCACTTTTGAAGTGAGCACAACCTTAAGACACAAACATACAGCCAGCAACACATTTAAATGGAAGCTGCACCCAAGAATAAATTTTCATTTCCTGAGTGGAAAGAACTTTATATAGCTTTCTCTGCTACAAAGTGAGTAGGTTTTCTGACAAACAAAAACACTTAAAGGGGAAAAAAATCAATAAATCTTTGAAATATGAGGAAAACGAATATACATTAGCACTCTGAGTAACTTTAAAACACAGTATTTTATAAAAGGTTTTTTAGAACATTAGATCTGTAGGTCTACATCCCTACAAATCTACACTGACATCCTTCCTTCCTCTGAAATGCTAGAAAACTCTTTTAACAGTAGCTACTTTAACATATGAGTGCCAAGCATTGTGTTGGGCATAGAAATCAAATTCATGAGTTATCACCCCCATTTTACAGACAAGAAAACCAAGAATTCGACAGGTTTCTTAAACAACTAGTATGGGGAAGGAACGGATTTTAAGCCAAAGCTGGGGCATTAATTCTAGACCACTCTCTTTATAAGACCTTCAGGTATCGAAATTTCTCAAAACTCTCTTTACACACTAAGTTCAAGAGGCAGCCATCAACAGTGCAATCTCCACCAGATCCCTAGGGCATAGTAGAAAAGCAGAATCTCGAAGTCACCAGAGTAGGAGATCAGAACTCACTGAAAACAGACTATGAGGAAGAGGAGTTAAAACACAAAGCGGAAAGGATACGCGTTCCCAGCAAGGTTGATGGCACGGGTGAGCGAGCGGGAAATTAACTCGGCCTCGCTTCCCTCCAGCGAACGCTTAACTTCAGTTCGCCCCATCGTAGGCTCTCCTAACTAGACATCCAGTCCCTGCCCACCCTCTTCCCTTCTGACAGACCTTGAAGCCTGGACGCCCAAACAGGGCGGGACCTACTCCAAGGCCGAAGGCCTAGGCCGCAAGGATACACGTTAAGACGTTGGCCCATGTCCTGGAGCAGATTGGCCGCCTGCTGGCGATAAGAAAGTTCTTTATCGGGGTCCAGGCCAAAACGACGGGATGGGCTATTTTCCAGCTGTTCTCGAGTAAAATACCACCGTTTATTGTTGTTCTTTCTCTCTCCCTCCATAGTGCTTCAACCAAAAGGCAGCGGCGGCGGCTGCAAGCACTTCCCAGCGTCACCTAAGCGGCGACACGCATCCGCTGTACGGAGACAACTGCGACGTGACAAACTTCCGCCAGGGGAGGACGGCTAGATTGTGACACGCTTCCGCCGACGGGTTGCTAAGTTAAAGAATCCACTTCCGGAACGGACCTCGGGTCGCTCTGTAGCCGAGTTAACGGGCAGCAGGAAACACCTTGCGTCGAGGACACAGGCGCCAGTCATGTGACCCTTGAGAGGCAAGGTGCGGTTAGGAGTTCTCGTTCAAAAATAAACCACGTCTCTTCCCGCGAGAACTGGGTTCTGCCTTCGCGCGCTGAGCAAAGCGGAATGCGGCGTCCGCTCACGCGCCGCTGGGCGGTTCCTCGGAGAACTTCGCTTGTGACGTAGGTGACGGTATAAAACTGGGCAGATGGCGAACTTAACAGAGAAAAGGGGTGAGACTGTCAAAAACTGAAAAAAGTAATCAAAGAGAGTAGCCCTACCGTATATTAGAACATAAAGCAACTGGAAAGCTCTTGCACTGTTGGTAGCAGTATAAATTACCCATTTGAAAAGCCGCGTTGCAATATGTAGCTAAAGCCTTGAAAACATTCCTTCGCCACGGTGAGCCAACTTAAAGGAATAAAATGGAATTAATGGAAATAATTTAGGGCTTACCACAATGCTGACTCTTAAATATACTATCTCATTTAATTGATACAACCCCAAGAGGTAGTGATATTTTAATCCCTATTTTGCGAACGGGTGAACTCCTTCCGGGTGGAAAGCTTCCACTCCCACCCTGCGCACGCACAGATTTGTAAATTCCTGCCACCTGTCAAGATGAATCCCAGCTGTTTGAGGGCTGTTTGATCCTAGGCAAGATACTTAACTTCTCTGTGCCTCTTGTAAATGGTGTAGTACATATGGTTTAGTTTCTGAAAAGGTTTAAATGAAGATTTAATGAGTTTAAAGCATTTATATTAGTACCGGGCACGTAGAAAACATTCAGTAGATTTTCTCATAATATTTATTACATTATATTGAAGTTGACGGCAAGAATAATACCATCTTCATTTTTGTATCCCGAGCACCTACGCAGTCAGTCCTGGCCCTAGTAGTCAATAAGTGTTTGTCAAACAACTGCTCACAACAACCTACAGTAGAGAAACAGGCTTGGGAAGATTAAGTAGTTTGTCCTACACTACACCACTTATCAGTGTAGATTTTAAAATCAAGTCTGATTCCATTGTTCTTTCTATTCTAGCAAGCTGTACTCTTGCTTTTCTGGAACAGTCAATTCACCTTGATTAAATTTCGGTAATATTAGAATCTTTTGTCTTTTATAATAAATATTTTGTGTTTTGTCATTTCTAGACATGGCTGTTCCCACTCAGTTTGATTCTAATTCATTCTCAGAAGTATTTTCTTCCACTCCAGGCCCTCCTCTGCCATATACTGCCTATAATTAGCTTTAGCTCTGTTTTACTCTGGAAGAATTCAGGAAAAAATACTTCAAGTTATAACATTTAAAATATTATGACTTCAAACCTCTTCCATGACAGACTTTTTTCTTTTAATAGAAAAGCACATTCTCAGTTATGTCATCATGAATTTTGTCTTTTAAACAGCCAAAATTATTTCTCCCAGACTCCTTTTGCCTATTTCTCTGACCTGTGTTTGTTTCTCCACTAAATCTCTTGGATTGATGACCCCATTTTGAATTTGCAATGGTGGCTGTGTACCAATCTTCCAAGAAAACGTTCTGGTATCTGACAGGCTTCAGGCAATGCAGCTGCTAGCCAATGGCTTGCTACCCTGCCATACAGAAGAGGGGGACCTGTGTAAATCAGAGAACAGAAATATTCTTTGACTGAAGATGAAATTATTTGAAAGTAGGCAGCTGTGATTACATAATTGCTAAACATGAGTTTTTGATTCAGGCCTGGTTTCAAAGCCCCGCTATTCTTTTTTTTTTTTAAACTATCTCAACCACTTTTAAGTGTACGGTTCAGTAGTGTCAACTATATTTCACATTGTTAGGCAACAGGTATCTACAACTTTTTCTTTTTGCAAAACTGAAACTCTATACCCATTGAACAACTCCCCATTTCCGCCTACGCCCAGCCCTGACAACTCCCATTCTGCTTTCTGTTTCTTTGAGTTTGACTACTTTAGATATTTCGTATAAGTGGAATCATACAGTATTCGTCTTTCTGTGACTGGATTATTTCACTTAGTATAATGTCCTAAAATTTCCCAGTTACTGTATTAACTAGCTGTGTGATCATAAGGGTCATCCTGAACAGAACACCATCTGACATATGGTGGGTGTTCAATACATGCTTATTGTCAAAGATGTTAGCTTTCAGATACATTGCCCTTAAAGAACAATTGACAAAAATCTTAGACCAGAGGAATTTTCCTGTCCTTTTTTAAAATTTTAAATAGGACTCCATTCCCTGTAACTCACACTTGTAAGGCTACTTATTCTGGGTACAGGATGATATTTCATGGTTTGATCTTTTTTGTTTTGTGCTTGTGAATGTCATATTTCAGTCATGTCACACATTACCATTTACTACTTTTCAAACAGTTTCTCCCCAACATTCATATAGTCTCCAAACTAAAATATGAAAGGATGGTGTGCTATTCATAACTATCCCCAACTCCATGTTCAGTGATGTGTATATTTACATAAGTTTATTGTAAAATCTACTGATTGAAAGGATGTATAGCATGCAATTTACAAAAATTACAATATACAATATTCTTTATCATAAATTTCTCATAGCCAACTGATTCTCACAGAATGCTTTCATTGACTTTTGCCAAACTCTTGAATCAAGAACCAACCTATGATGGCATTTGACAAATGAATACAGGCATACCTTGAAGATATTGTGGGTTCAGTTCCAGACCACCACAATAAAGCGAATATTGCAGTAAAGTGAGTCACACGAATATTTTGGTTTCCCAGTCATAAGAAGTTATGTGTACTGTAGTCTATTAAGTGTGCAATAGCATTATGTCTAGAAAACAATATACATACCTTAATTAAAAAATAGTTTGTTGCTAAAAAATGCTAACTACCATCTTAATTAAAAAATATTTTGGGGGCTTCCCTGGTGGCGCAGTGGTTGAGGGTCTGCCTGCTAGTGCAGGGGACACGGGTTCAAGCCCTGGTCTGGGAGGATCCCACGTGCCGCGGAACAACTGGGCCTGTGAGCCACAGCTACTGAGCCTGCGCGTCTGGAGCCTGTGCTCCGCGACGAGAGAGGCCGCGATAGTGAGAGGCCTGTGCACTGCGATGAAGAGTGGCCCCCGCTTGCCGCAGCTAGAGAAAGCCCTTGCACAGAAACGGAGACCCAACACAGCAAAAATAAATAAATAAAGGATTTCATTAAAATATATATATATATTTTTTTGTTGCTAAAAAATGCTAACCACCATCTGAGCCTTCAGTGAGTTGTAATCTTTTTGCAATAGTAGCATCACTGACCACAGATCTCTATAACAAATATAATAATAATGAAAAAGAAATATTGCGAGAATTACCAAAACGTGACACAGAAACACAAAGTGAGCAAATGCTGTTGGAAAAAAAGTCTGAGCCAGTAGACTTGCTCAATGCAGTGTTGTCACAAACCTTCAATTTGTAAAAAGCATAGTATCTGCAAAGTGCAGTAAGGCAAAGTGCAGTAAAATGAGGGATGCCTGTATAGCTTTGATTTCTGGTTGACATTTTCATTTGCATTAATAAGATGAAAGTGAAACAATGAGACTTATGTTGGAACTTCACTTATTTGTTAATGACTTGAGCAACATCTTTGCTGAATTGGATAATAGTTTTTGAATACTGCAAAAATATTTCGATTTTTTGTGCTTTTGACAATGTAATGGCTACAGATATGATACACTTTTAAACTTAACCTACATTATTAACATTTTCTTGATCACTTTCTTGACAATCAACAAAACAAATTAAGACCTTGTTTGTAGTATTTGCCAATTTCTATAGTGTAAACTCTCCCACCATGGTCAATTTCAAACTACCAATGTGACATCACTGATCATGAAATTGGGAAGAGATGAACGAACATACCATCACATAGTATTTCCTCCATACAGGTGCAATAGACAGGGACTTCTGGTTTCCCATCTGACATGTAAAGAGCTTGGAAATTATCACTCCTGTTTTCACAACAACAAAAAAACTGAACAAACTGAAAATCAATAACCCTTCTTAGATCCATCAGAGAATTGAAGTGACAGGGCAAATCTCCACCACAAAAACTAGAGAGACAGGCAAGATCAGAACAGGCAGAACACAGAATCATGGCTTACTAGGAGCAAAAACTACTACTGGAACCAGCAACTGACAGGAATACTTAAAGGGCAATTGACTAATTGGTGGAGACTGAACTAGATTGAAAGATTTTTTTAAAAACTTCTGGAGGCCCAGCCTAAGGGGTTGCCCACATTTTCATGAGTTTTACCTCTAGGAGCCCCACAGGTCTTACTATGAAGATTGGAGAAAAATCCCTTCATCCTTCCAGCAGGGAGAGGGAAAAAGTAGCCATTTTGAAATATACCACAGCATTCCATTCTCCTTAACAAAGACCTTCCCTCAAGGGAAACTATTTAACAGAGCCTAACCAACGTGGGAGAAGGAAAATAACCAACTCCAGCTTCCTATAGCTGTCTTGTTTCATCTAAGAGGGAAAAAAGACAAGAAGCACCTGTGAAGGTCACAGACCAGGGACACAAGTTCACTAAAAGACCCAGACCGAATAGAATTATAGGACACTTCCCCTCCCCTGCACTTCACCAACACATCAGTTGGGCTGCTGTAACAGGTAACTACATATGAAAGAACTATAAACTCAGACCCTATTTAAGAAGGAGTTTCTACTTTAGCTATCACCCTCCTACCCCCACTCCCCAAACCCTAAGCAACCACTAATTAAAAAATTTCTCTTTCTTACCTAATCGCCCTGAGTAGAATCACCCATACAATGTTGAATAAAAATGGTGAGAGACAAAAAAAAAAAAAAAAAAAAGGGTTTCTAGGGTTTCCCTGGTGGTGCAGTGGTTGAGAATCCACCTGCCAATGCAGGGACACAGGTTTGAGCCCTGGTCTGGGAAGATCCCACATGCCGAGGAGCAACTAAGCCCATGCACCACAACTACTGAGCCTGCACTCTAGGGCCCGCATGCCACAACTACTGAGCCCACGTGCTACAACTACTGAAGCCCACGCACCTAGAGCCCGTGCTCCGCAACAAGAGAAGCCACCGCAATGAGAAGACTGCACACCACAACGAAGAGTGGCCTCCACTTGATGCAACTAGAGAGAGCCCACGTGCAGCAACGAAGACCCAATGCAGCCAAAAATATAATTAATTTTTTTTAAAAAAAGAAGGAGTTTCTTGGGAAACCCAAAGACAACAGGGAAGACAAAGACAAGGACATCAGAGGAAATTTTAGCCTCTGACACCTACAGCTATAACAAACAGGAAACACAGCTTAACTCCCAGCCAGATAAACATAGAACCTCAGTTCCTTTGACCCAATATATCATGTCTCACTTTCTATAAAAAAATTACAAGGCATGCTAAAAGGCAAAAAACACAGTCTAAAGAGACAAAGTAAGCATTAGAACCAGACTCATATGTGGCAAAAACTTAGGGATTATAAAACTAGGAATTAAACTATAATTAATATGCTAAGGACTCAAATGGAAAAAGTGGATAACATGCAAGAATAAATGAGTGATGTAAGCAGAGGGATGAAAACTCGATAAGAAGCAAAAGGAAAGGCTAGAAATCAAAAACACTGTAACAGAAATGAAAAATGCCTCTGACAGGCTTATCAGTACCCTGGACACGATGAAGGAAAGAATCAGTGAGGTTGAAGATATGTCGATAGAAACTTCCCAAACTGAAAAGCAAAGAGGAAAAATAATGAATACAGCAGAACAGAATATCTAGATACAAAGATGTAAGTAACCTCATGAACATAGATAATAGTAAAATGTAATAAAATAATTAGGAAAAGATGAGTTTTTAGTATTCACTACCTTTATTTTTAATAAATATATTTTATTCAATTGTAAGTTTAGACAAATTATCTGAAATAATAATAATAATGGCTTAACAACCGGCTTGCAAAATGCCTGAAAATTTAGCAAGTAGCTCTCAAAAGTCAGTATGAACTGGCTCAGCACCCTGCTGCTTGAAATAACTTTGAAAGTACCATATTCAGATTTATTATATGCATTGTATACATATATAAGTTTCCATTATATGCAGAACACTGTGCTGAGGAAATTTGCATACATTATCTCATTTAATTCTCGTAACTCTATGAACTAGATATCATAGCCCTTTTTTTTAAATTAAAAAACTGAAGTTTAATCAATTCAAAGTCAGACACCTAGAGTATGGCAAAACTAAGATTTAAGCCCAGGTCATTGCTCTTTCTACTCACTGCTTTCTGCAAATAAGACTAGGGCAGGGCTTCCCTGGTGGTGCAGTGGTTGAGAATCTGCCTGCCAATGTAGGGGATACGGGTTCGAGCCCTGGTCTGGGAGGATCCCACATGCTGCGGAGCAACTGGGCCCGTGAGCCACAACTGCTGAGCCTGCGCGTCTGAAGCCTGTGCTCCGCAACAGGAGAGGCCGCAATAGTGAGAGGCCCGCGCGCCGCGATGAAGAGTGGCCCCCGCTTGCCACAACTAGAGAAAGCCCTTGCACAGAAACGAAGACCCAACACAGCCATAAATAAATAAATAGATAAATTTTTTAAAAAATAAAAAAAGACTAGGGCAAGCAAAAGGGTAACTGGCCCTTGTTTTCTGTGCCACTCAAGCCCCACTGTGAACTCATAAATCCTGTGCCTCCTCAGACAAAGGGAGTGTCAGTCATAGTGATTCTTCAGGACATTACCATGGTTACCAAACAGACTCCAGTGCTCCCGCTGGCACATTCCAGAAGAGGACAGGGAGGACCCAAGATGGCCTTCTTCAACTTATATCTATTAGGATATCAAAATTCCTTTCGGAACAAGAAAAGGGACACAACTGAAGAAACATGTAAGGGGAACATAGAATAGAGGGTTAGAAGGGCCACTTCTTAGCCATTTCTTTTCCTACTTTGGGTTAGAGTTTTATCCCCCAAGATTAACAATTATACTAGTTAAAATTATGGAATACGGAAGCTATCCATTCCCTCTCCTGTCATTTAATATCCTTATTAAGACACCAGATTTTTTTCAACCGAATAAGTGTATTCTTATTCATTTGCTCATTTAGTCAACATTTATTAAGCACCAACTATGTGTCAGGCTTTATGTTGGTGACTAGCGTTACAAAGATGGATAGGATTAGACCTCTCTCTGCCATAAAGTAGCTGACCATCAGATGAAGATAAGCATGCAAACAAAAAAATTTGCAATATGGTGTATGATTCAATTAAATATGGAACGCTATGGAACCACAAAAGAGGAAGTACCTGATGCTACTGGATTTGAAATGAGAATAGGGGGATCCTTTAGAGAAGACCTCACACAGGAAATGCTTCCAGGACTGAGTATTAAAGGATGATCGGAGTTAACCAAGTAGAAGACAAGGGAATACAGCACAGACAAAGGAACAGAGAATTGAGAGAACCTTATTAAGTGAACTCCAAGTCCTTGGGTACAGATAAAGCATAGACAGGGGGTGAGAAGCAGGCCTTGAAAGCTAGGCAGGGGCCAGATAACTGAGTATGCAGTTAGCCATGCTAAACCTTTTAACTTTATAGGGAACCACTGAAGGAGTTTTAGTAGGCAGTGAGTATATATCAGACCTGTATTATATCCACAATACCTAGCAGTACCTCACATAATAGAGGTTTGACAAATATATTTGTAGGGTGAGTGAATGAATAAGTGATACTGAGTGACTAAACTAATTCTAAAGGGAGGGTTTACAGGAAATGTGACAAGATTAAGGTCTTAAAAGATGAATTGCTTGAAAGCACAGAAATGAAGGAGAAAGGGTATTCCTGGCAGAATGGAGAACCCATGTGAAGGAAACTAAGCGTGGGCCGGTACTAAAGCAAAAGTTGCGTTGGGGTAAAGGGAGGGGATAACTGGGAAAGAATAAAGTACAACGTTAAGATTGAGAAGGACTGGGGCTTCCCTGGTGGCGCAGTGGTTGGGAGTCTGCCTGCTGATGCAGGGGACACGGGTTCATGACCCGGTCCGGGAGGATTCCACATGCCGCGGAGCGGCTGTGCCCGTGAGCCATGGCCGCTGAGCCTGAGCGTCCGGAGCCTGTGCTCTGCAATGGGAGAGGCCACAACAGTGAGAGGCCCGCGTACCGCAAAAAAAAAAAAAAAAAAAAAAAAAAAAAAAAAAAAAGATTGAGAAGGACTGATCTTGTACAGGCCTCCATTGGGCACACTGTGTTCTCTTTCTAATTCCATCAGAGAAGCTCTGTTTCACATATTCAGCTCTGCTTCACACATTCCCACTAATGGACGCTAGGAATCCCTTAATAGCCCTACACCAGCCCTCCCCTGCTTGCCCCCACCCAGCTGGGTCCCGGCATTATGCCACGGGGATGCTATTGTCTCCAAATTAGGAGTTCTTCACCCTCTCTCAGAGAAACACACTTGGCCTAGCCCACAAATTTCCCTTCTTCCATTTTGGGTTATTACATACTGCCCTCCTGTTACGAGAGTTGAAAATTTAGCTTTCTTATACTATACTGTGTGCTTCCCCTCTCTCATCCTAGTTTTTCCAGTATAGTTATGTCACAGTTTTAGGTTTGTGGTAAGCAAAATTCTAAGAATGACCCTCAATGAACTTTGCCCTTATATAATCCCCTCCCCTTTGAATGTGGGCAGAACCTCAGAATATGATGGATAACACTCTGGTGATTGTTACTTTACATGGAAAAAAGGAGATTATGTGAGTGGGCCTAATCTGATCACACAAGCCTTTTAAAAGCAGAGTGGTTTTTTCCAGTTAACAGCAAAAGAGGAATTCAGAGATTGGAAGCATGTGCAGGTTTGAAGATGCAGGGGGCCTCCATGCCAATGTGGGTGGCAGTTAGGAGCTGAGAGTGTCCCAGCTGACAGTCAGCAAGACATCAGTCCTATAACCAGAAAAACCTGAATTCTGCCAATAACCTGAATGAACCTGAAAATGGATTCTTCCCTAGAGTCTCCCCTTAAGACCCCAGCCCAGCCAACACCTTGATTTCAGCCTTGTGAGACTAAGCAGAGACTACCAGACTTACAGAACTGTGAGATAGTAAGTGGATGTTGTTTTTTTGTTTTTTGGGTTTTTTTTTTTTTACTATTTTTGGCCGCGTTGGGTCTTCGTTGCTGCGCGCGGCCTTTCTCTAGTTGTGGCGAGCGGGGGCTACTCTTTGTTGCGGTGCGCAGGCTTCTCATTGCAGTGGCTTCTCTTGTTGCAGAGCACGGACTCTAGGCATGCGGGCTTCAGTAGCTGTGGCTCGCGGGCTCAGTAGTTGTGGCTCAGTAGTTGTGGCGCACAGGCTTAGCTGCTTCATGGCATATGTGATCTTCCTGGACCAGGGCCCGAACCCACGTCCCCTGCATTGGCAGGCAGATTCTTAACCACTGCGCCACCAGGGAAGCCTGTGGATGTTGTTTTAAGCCACTAAATTTGATGATTTGGGATGTAACAATAGAACATACAAGTTTAAATCTATAGTCTTGTAGTCTTACAAATATGTAAAAATTGTTCACTGCTAAGCCAAATAATGTCACTATAATAACTTTTCCTTTTTTGTTCAATTTTTTGTTCATCCCTAGAGTTAAGAATTGCCACCATTTTTTCACTCGCTTAGCTCTCCAGGTAACTACTGTTACTTTTTTCCACAAATTACTTCAACAGCTCTATTAAATGCCCGATGATATTTTTTCCAATCACTCAAAACACAACAAATAATCTACCAAAACACAACAAATAATCTACCAATTCCTTTTTCCCCAAACTTTCTCTCTCCTACTCCTATACTCTGCCGTCTCCTACTCCTGGCGCGTAGCTCTTGTCCTGAAACTTGCTTTTGCCTCTCTCCAAAGTTTTATTCCCTATTTCCTGGATCCCATGTTTTCTTTCTTGGTTTACTCTCTCCCTTTCCTGGAATATATCCTTGAATAGTTTTCTAAGAATGTGTAAGAGGTATATTTTTGAGTGAAGAATGATTTTACTCTACCCTCACACATTTTTTTAAATGAATTTATTTATTTATTTATTTTTGGCTGCGTCAGGTCTCCGTTGCTGTGCGTGCGCTTTCCCCAGTTGCGGTGTGAGGGCTTCTTATTGCAGTGGCTTCTCTTGTTGCGGATCACGGGCTTCAGGCGCACAGGCTTCAGTAGTTGTGGCATGCGGGCTCTAGAGCGCAGGCTCAGTAGTTGTGGCCACGGGCTTAGTTGCTCCGTGGCATGTGGGATCTTCCTGGACCAGGGCTCAAACCCGTGTCCCCTGCATTGGCAGGAGGATTCATAAGCACCGTGCCACCAGGGAAGCCCTACCCTCACACTTGATTGTCGGTTTTTCCAGATATGGAATTCTAGGTCGAAAATCATTTTCTGAGAATTTTGAAGTTATACCTTTATTGTCCTCTAACTTCCAGTTGGATTCTTTTGTGTATGATGTATTTGTCTCCAGAAGCTTTTGATTTTCTTTTTGTTCCCTAGTGTTCTGAAATTTCATAATGTTGGAATTTGCTGTAGATCTTTTTTCCTTCACTGTGATAGACATTCCCTGAGCTTTTTCAATCTGGAAATTTGTGCACTCTATTTCTGACAAATTTTCCTTTATTATTTCTTCATTAATTTATTCTCTATTTTCTCTCCTCTCTTTTTGGAACTTCCATTTGTCAGCTCTAAAACCTCCTGAACTGGTCCTGTAACTTAATTAATCTTTCTCTATGCTTCCCTTGGGTTTTAAAACATTTACTCTTTGGGAGGTTCCTCACTTTTATCTTCCAACCTTCTGTGTTAATTATCTATTTCTGTGTAACAAATTACCCTAAAACATAGAGGCTTAAAGCAACGAACATTTATTACCTTATAGTTTCTGTGAATCAGGCATCCAGGAGCAGTTTAGCTGGTTGGTTCTGGCTCAGGGTTTCTCTTGTGGTTGCAGACAGGATGTCAGCAGGGGCTGCAGTCATCTCATAGCTGGAGGCCTCAGTTCCTCTCTGGCTATTGACAAGACACCTCAGTTTCTCACCACGTGGGCCTTCCAATAAGCTGCCTGACTGTTCTCACTTGGCAGCTAACTTTCCTCAGAGCAGGTGATCAGAGAGTGAGAGAGAGTGGGAGGAGGAAGGAAGCCGCAATGCCTTTTTATGACAGTCCCAGAAGTGACTGTGACTTCCACCTTATTCTGTTTGTTAGAAGAGAATTACTAAATCTAGCCCACACTCAAGGGGACGGGTAATATAGAAGTTGTGGACCTACAGGAAAATCACCATAACTTTGTATCATAACATTTTATTTTGGTTACTATATTTTTAATTTCCAAGGGCTGTTTTTGGTCCTCTGGTTTTCCTTTTCCATATCTTCTTTTTTCTTTAGGGATATTATACTTTATTTGAAATTCTCTTCTGTTCTCTGCATTAGCTCTGTTTCCTCTGCGCCCTTTTTCCTATGAGTTTATTTTGATCTCTATCTTCCTCATTGATAACTACTGTCAAATAACTGGTGATCCTTGGCTCTCCATTATAAGTTAAGAGTGAGGAACTAAAAAGCTGACTAGAAGCCTGGAGGGCAGGGGTAGTTATCCACTGTGGGCTTCACTGGGAGCTTTCCTCTGGATCTCTACATTTTCTCCAGGGAAGAACACTATAATTGCTTCTCTGGGGATTGGTTACATGTTTGTCTGCTAGCATACTGGGATCAAGACAGGTGAAGGGGGCACTGAGTCTCACCTTTGAGGATCTCGATTTTCACTTAATATCGTATTTTTAGTCTTGTACCATATACCGTCCCTCACAGTAAATCTTGTGCAGGAGTGCAGTGCCTCCAAGATTCAGTTCCTCCAGAGAAATCTTTCTCTTTTTCCCCAGTTTTACTGAGATATAATTGACATATAACATTGTGTAAGTTTAAGGTGTACAATATGTTGATTTGATACGCTTAAAATATATTGCAAGATGATAACTACCAAAGTATTAGCTCTAATACCTCCATCACGTCACGTAATTGCCATTTCTTTTTTGTGGTAAGAACATTCAAGGTCTACTCTCTCAGTACCTTTCAAGTATATAATGCAGTATAATTACCTATAATCACCATGCTGTACATCAGATCCCCAGAACTTATTCATCTTATAACTGGAAGTTTATACCCTTTGGCCAACGTCTCATCCCCTCACCCCCCAACCACCATTCTACTCTGTTTCTGAGTTCCGCTTTTTTAGATTGCACGTCTAAGTGAGATCATACAGTATTTGTCTTCTTCTGTCTGACTTATCTTACTTAGCATAATGCCCTCAAGGTTCATCCATGTTGTTGCAAATGACCGGATTTCCGTCTTTCTCATGACTGAATAATATTTCATGGCATATCTATATATATATATATATATACACATATATACATATATATATATACATCACATCTTCTTTATCCATTCATCCACTGACAGACACTTAGGTTTCCATATCTTGGCTATTGTGAGTAATGCTGCAATGAACATGAGAGTGGAAATACCTCTTCAAGATCCTGTTTTCACTTCCTTTGGATATATAGCCAGAAGTGGGATTGCTGGACCGAAAATCTTCTATCTCCCTGTTGGGGCGTGGTGGTTGGCCTGGTTGTGCCACATGCTCTGTAGACAGAGTTTCAGTGACCACCTTCCTGTTCTCGGACCTAGTCTTTACCTCTACCTTCTGTGGTACCTGCTACGTTCTAAGGTTTGAGCCTCCCAAATGAATTAGCTCAATTCTACATGTATCCTTCACTGCAGAAACTTAAGTTAAAACTTTTCCTATTCTGATAAATTTGTTACTACCCCTCTCTCTACTTTCCATTTTTCAAAAGATATTTCCACTGAAATATATCATCTTGCTATTGTATCCTTGCTCTCTCTTTGACCTTGAAGGTTAATGCCATTATTGTTGTTGTTGTTATTTTGATGTGATTTTAGCAAATTTAGGAGGGAAAAGAAACAAACTTTATGGTTAATTAACCATCTTTAACATGTATTTTCATGACATAATTTCAAAATTATAGAGTGCTTCCCTGATGGCGCAGTCGTTGAGAATCCGCCTTTCAATGTGGGGGACAGGGGTTTGGGCCCCGGTCCAGGAAGATCCCACATGCTGCGGAGCAACTAAGCCTGTGTGCCACAACTGCTGAGTCTGCACCCTAGAGCCCACGAGCCACAACTACTGAAGCCCATGAGCCTGAAGCCCGTGATCCGCAACAAGAGAAGCCACTGCAATGAGAAGCCTGCACACCCCAATGAAGAGTAGCCCCTGCTCAAGGCAACTGGACAAACCCCGCGTGCAGCAACGAAGAGCCAACGCAGCCAAAAATAAATAAATAAATAATGTATTTTCATGATATAATTTCAAAATTATAGAGGGCTTTCCTGGTGGTGCAGTGGTTGAGAATCCGCCTGCCACTGCAAGGGACATAGGTTCGAGCCCTGGTCCGGGAAGATCCCACATGCCACGGAGCAACAAAGCCTGTGCACCACAACTACTGAGCCTGTGCTCTAGAGCTTGCCCGCCACAACTGTTGAAGCCCATGCACCTATAGCTCATGCTTTGCAACAAGAGAAGCCACGGCAACTAGAGAAAGACCCAATGCAGCCAAAAATAAATTAATTAATTTTTTTTAATTATAGAAAAGTTGTAAGACTGGTACAAAAGAAATTCCGTATACCCTTTACCCAAATTAGTCAATTGTTAATATTTGGCCATATTTGCTTGCTCTCTCTCTCTCCATATATATATATATAATTTATATATTTACATATCTATATATAAACATCTATTTTTTTCTCAGCTAGTTGAGAATAAGCTGCTCATATTATATCCTTTACTCTCAAATATTTCAGTTTGTATTTCCTAAGAATAAGAACATTTTCTTAGATAACAACCCACAGTATAGGTATCAAACTCAGCAATTTTAACACCAATACAATACTATTTAATTATCTATAGTCTATATTCCAATTTTGCCAATCGTCCCATTAATGTCCTTTAGAACAAAATTTTTCCTTTCCAGTCATTAAGGATAAGACTGATCATAGAAATAGAAATAATTGGTTAATCAATTATTTGATTGGTTAATTAACCAATTAAATTGATTAATTAATTATTGATAAATCAATCAATCCAATAAGGATTGCATTTAGTTGGCAGGTCTCTTTAGTCTCCTTTAATCCGGAACAATTCCTCTGATGCTTTGTTTCAAGACATTGACAATTTTAACAGTACAGGCAAGATATCTTATAGCATTTTTCTTAATTTGGGTTTGTCTGATGTTTCTCAAGATTAGATTAGGTTTAAATATTTTTGGCAGGACTAAGCAATATCATGTCTTCAATACATCACATCAGGAGGCTTGTGATGTCATTTTGTCCCATTATTGGTGATGTTAACTTTGACCATTTGATTAAGGTCGTGTTTTCCAGTTTTCTCCACTGTCAAGTTACTATCTTTGTTTTGTAATTAGTAATAATTTCCAGGAAGATACTTTGAAAAAATGTAAATACCTTATTCTTCATCAAACTTTCGCTTACTAGTTTTAGTATATAGTGATGGTTCAATTATTTCTGTGATAGTTGCAAAATGATACTTTTCTAAATCACATCCATTTTAATTCAAAGTGTAATTTTTTGAAGTTTGAGTTTTTCCAAAGCATTCAATTTCATTTTTATACAAACCACTGCTCTTTTTTTTAATATCTCATAAATTTATTTAATGCTTGCTTGTTACATTTTATGTAGAAAGGTTGGGAGTGTTTGCGTTGGGTGCCCCTGGTAAATCTCATGGAGGCACTCACTGCTCTTTTTTTAAAAATCCATATTCTATTAGTTGAAATAATATATCATTAAATTGCAATATTGCAATTACAGAATAAACCTGGCATAAATTGTATGGGGAGAAGAACCACAGCTGACTCTTGGTGTGCACACAACTCAAGTGGGAGCATAAGTGTGCAGGTATACTCTAGAGTAGCTCTTGGCTGCAACTGGAGTGTTGCAGGCATTTTTTAATATGTGTTTCAGAGGAAATGGAGAACATTAATTAATCTAGCAAGTCTATTCAATGGAGTTTCTTTTATTCAATATTTATTAGTTATTTATTTATTATTTATTTACTTATTTAGGCTGCGCTGGATGTTATTTGCGGCCTGCGGGATCTTTAGTTGCAAACATGCAGGATCTTCACTGTGGCATGAGGGATCTTCATTGCGGCATGCAGGCTCTTAGTTGCAGCATGCATGTGGGATCTAGTTCCCCAACCAGGGATTGAACCTGGGTCCCCTGCATTGGGAGCCCAGAATCTTACCCACTGGACCACCAGGGAAGTACCCTCAATGGAGCTTCTTTAGAAGAGCTTCTACTATATATATAATATTGAGCTATTCACACTTAACAGTCTAAAAAATACATCAAGAAACTAGGGCACCTTGGACTTCCCTGGTGGTCCAGTGGTTAACACTCAGCGTTCCCAACGCAGGGGGCACTGGTTTGATCCCTGGTGGGGGAACTAGGATCCCGCATGCTGCACGGTATGGCCAAAAAAACAAAAAGAAACTAGGGTACCTTAAAGGATTACTGATAAAAACATAGATAAGTGTCCTGGACCAAGTTGGAGATTCCTGAATATTTGCCAAATTCAGTATGTGAGTTAGGATGCAGGGGGGGAATAAATGTGAGATCCCTTTCCAGACACATTTTAGATGCTTAGAATTCCTTGTAGTGAAATATCACCCAAATGAAACTAACATAATATTTTATGTAAACTATATATCAATTTTTTTTGAGAAAGAAATATTTCCCAAAGATAATGACATCTGGTAGAAATTGACAAGATATCCTAAAATTCATATGGAAATATATGGGACCCAGAATAACCAAAGCAATCTTGAAGAATAACAATGTTGGAGGACATACTTCCCAATTTCATATCTTCTACAAGGCTGCTATAATCAAGACCGTGTTATGTTGGCGTAAGAATTGCCATATAGATCAGTGAAATAGAATTGAGAGTCCAGAAATAAACCCTTAATTTATGGTCAATTGATTTTCAACAAGAATGCCAAGACAATTCAATGGGAGAGAATAGTCGTTTCAACAAATTGTGTGGCAAAAACTGGATAATCACATGCAAAAGAATGAAATTGGACCCCACCTCACACCATATACAAAAATTTACTCAAAATGGACCATAGACATAAATGTAAGAGCTAAAACTTTAAAACTCTTAGGAGAAAAATCTTCATGATCTTGGGATTAGGCAGTGGTTTCTAAGAAAAGCCAACAAAAGCATAAGTGACAGAAGGAAAGACAGATAAATTGGATTTCATCAAAATTTAAAACTTTTGTGCTTCAAAGTTCACTATCGGCCTTCCCTGGTGGCGCAGTGGTTGAGAGTCCGCCTGCCGATGCAGGGAACACGGGTTCGTGCCCCGCTCCGGGAAGATCCCACATGCCGCGGAGCGGCTGGACCCGTGAGCCATGGCCGCTGAGCCTGCGCGTCCGGAGCCTGTGCTCTGCAACGGGAGAGGCCACAACGGTGAGAGGCCCGCATACCGGGAAAAAAAAAAAAAAAAAAAAATTCACTATCAAGTAAGTGAAAAGAGGATTTTTTGGTAAATGTTTGGATTACAAGGCAGATTTAAAATAAATAAGTATAGGGACTTCCCTTGTGGCACAGGGGTTAAGAATCCTCCTGCCAATGCAGGGGACACGGGTTCAATCTCTGGTCCGGGAAGATCCCACGTGCTGCAGAGCAACTAAACCCGTACACCACAACTGCTGAAGCCCGTGCACCCTAGAGCCCGTGCTCCGCAACAAGAGAAGCCAGTGCAATGAGAAGCCCACGCACCTCAACAAACAGTAGCACCCGCTCGCCACAACTAGAGAAAGCCCACACACAGCAACGAAGCCCCAATGCAACCAAAAATAAAATTTAAAAAACAAGAAAACACTTTGTAAATTAATTTGGAAAACTTTCCTCATAGGACATAGCCCCAGAAGCCTAAGAGAAAAGATTGACAATTTTTCCTAAATAAAAATTATAATTCTGTATCGAAAGACATCATAAAGTTAAAAGGCAAGAAAGAGACTTAAGAGGCGAATTCCCTGGCAGTCCAGGGGTTAGGACTCTGTGCCATCATTGCCAAGGACCCGGGTTTGATCCCTGGTCTGGGAACTAAGATTCCACAAGCCGTGCGGCACGGCCAAAATAAATAAATAAATAAAAGAGAGACTAAGAGAAAATATTTGCCATATACAGGTGTTTGTGTGTGTGTGTGTGTGTATATACACATATATTTACGTATATACATATATACACACACCTCTATATAAACACACACATACATACATATATTCATATTTATAATTTATATATATAATTTCAGAATACATAGAAACCTCCCAAGTAAGGCACCAATCCAGACTCCCCTTCTCATCCAACATCAGATAATTATTTATTGGGAACTGATTGTGCCAGGCACTGTGTTAGGCACTAGGAATACAACAGTGACTAACACAGACAATAAACAGGTAAATAAACAAACAAGATATTCACAGAATATAACAAGTACTGGGAAGGATATAGGGTGGGAGAGTTGATGCAATGGATCAGAAGTTATAAACTGCTGGCCAGAGGGCCGGACTTAGCCTGCAGAGTGATTGCTTAAAAAATTTGGACCCACATCTAAAAATCAGGAGATTCTATGTAAAATCCACATTTCTGACTTCTGTTAAAAATTAGAACTGGCCACACTGGCCCTAAATTCCCACACGACCACAACTGGCCAGAGCAAAGTAGCAGCTGCCCCTTTAGATGGGACAGGTTTCTTAGTTGTTTTACTCATAAACATTATCTGCCTGACTCTTATAGGCAACTGGGTTTGCAGATCCCATGATGGAGAGTAACTTGGAGAGGCCCACTTTATTTATTTATTTATTATTATTGTTTTTTTTTTTTTTTTTTTTTTTTTTTGGCTGCGTTGGGTCTTCACTGCTGCACGCGCGCTTTCTCTAGTTGAGGCGAGCAGGGGCTACTCTTCACTGCGGTGCACAGGCTTCTCGCTGTGGTGGCTTCTGTTGTTGCAAAGCATGGGCTCTTAGGCACGCAGGCTTCAGTAGTTGTGGCACACAGGCTCAGTAGTTGTGGCTCGCAGGCTCTAGAGTGCAGGCTCAGCAGTTGTGGTGCATGGGCTTAGTTGCTCCGGGCCGTGTGGGATCTTCCCGGACCAGGGCTCGAACCCGTGTCCCCTGCACTGGCAGGCAGATCCTTAACCACTGTGCCACCAGGGAAGCCTGAGAGGCCCACTTTAGACAGTAATCAAGGAGGTAATGTTTGAGCCACACCGTGAAGAATGAGAATGAGCCAGCCATGTGTAGAGCTGAGGCAAGAGCTTCATCCTTATAAGAGCAAATTTCAAAATCTAGAAGGAATTCAAGGCTAAAACCATAACAAAGCACTTCCAACTCCCACTTTGATCACAGAGTGCTTTCACTGCATCCCGGCCAGAACCCTGTAACTCATCTCCCATTTCTGACAAGCCATTTTTTCTCATTTTTCCTTCTGTGGTTGATTTCTAGTTTCATACTGTTATGGTCAGAAGAGACGCTTGAAATAATTTCTATCCTCTTAAATTTGTTGAGTCTTGTTTTGTGTCCTTTATATAGTCTATCCTAGAGAATGTTCCATGTGACTTGAAAAGAATGTGTATTCTGGTTTTTTTTCGTTTGTTTGTTTTTGTTTTGTTTTGGATGTAGTGTCTTGTAGATATAAATTAAGTCCAACTGTTCTATTGTGTCATTTGGGATCTCTGTTGCATTATTGATTTTCTGTCTAGAAGATCTGTCCGCTGATGTCAGTGAGGTATTAAAGTCTCCTACTATTGTTGTATTCCTGTCAATTTCTCCCTTTATTGTCTGTTAGTATTTGTTTTATGTATTTAGGTGCTCCTATATTGGGTGCATATATGTTAACAAGTGTAATATCCTCTTCTCATAATATACTGATTCCTTTATCATTATATAGTATTCTTCTTTGTCTTTCTCTATGGACTTTGTTTTAAAGTCTATTTTGTCTGGTGTGAGTATTGCTACACCTGCTTTCTTGTCATTTCCATTTGCATGAAATATCTTTTTCCATCCCATCACTTTCAACCTATGTGTGTCTTTTGCCCTCAAGTGGCAGCATATTGTAGGTTCTTGACAAGTCATTTTAATTGTGCACATCCTGAAATATCTGTGCACAAAGACATTCAGGGAACTTGGCTACCCTCTGCCAACTTTGGCTTCAACCATGTTATTCAGACTTCCACCTGAAAATTCCACTCAATAGTAATTATGTTCTATTCATAGTATTTCCTTGAAGCCACTTGAGCTGCCCAGGAGCTGAAGTCTGGGACCACATGGCCAAGCTCCGGGGCACATAGGCTGACTCTAGAAGCTCAGGATAAGGCTATGAAACTCCAGGGAGTTGGAGTGTGAAGCTCCAGGGAAACCTATGAAGACAAAGGTATGTGTATTTGGCCCTCCTCCTAGGACATCTAGTCTTCCTAGAATGATTAGTGCCAATAACCACAGATCTCAAGTGAGCACTTGGGACTTCCTGAAAATCCTATTATATCTCCCTAGCCACTCTCCCACTCCTCAAGGCAACTCCCCCTCTCTCCTCAAATCTCTAAAATCCCCTCTCAATCCTCACTCTGAGCTAACTTCCTTGCTCCTTATTTAACTAAAAATAGAAGCAATCAAAAGAGACTTTCCATCATCACATCTAACCTTCCACTGCATTTATACCTTCCCTCTGGTACAATGAATGAACTGACTCCGTTTGTGTACTGGATCTCATCCACACTTCCCTCAAAGATTTTGCTCCTGTAATTATCTCCCTCTCCCTCAGTTTTTTCCCTCTTCCCAGATCATTTCCATAAGTATACAAATGTGCTGTAATCATTCCAGTTGGGGAAAAAAAAGAATCCTCTCTTGACCAAATGGTCCCCTCGAGCTATTGTCCCCATTTCTTTCTCCGCCACCTTCTCCCCTTTCCCACTCCTGATTATACCAAAACTCCTGGGAAAAGTAGTTTATACTCAACGACAAGAGAAAAACAACCATGCTGATTGGCCTCACCCTAAATTCCTGATCACTAAACTCAAGTGGGCCTCTATGGCTGCCCAGAAGTCAGACTACATTTCCTTGTTCTACGCATTCTCTCACTCTCCTGAAGGCCACTTCATACCTTCTCTTTCCTCAAACCTCTAACACCTCATCTCCTATCCTCACTCTCACATAATGACTTTCCTTCTATTTCACAGTGAAAACAGAAGCAACTGGAAGATAATTTCCATAACCTCTCACAAAATCATGTCTATCCATCTACCTGCATCTGTGCCTGTATATGTCTTATTATAATGAGTGAATGGTCTACACACTTGTTAAGACCAACCCCTCCACTTGTGCATCAGATCTCATATTGTTGACTATTCAAGGACACTACTCCAATATTCTTCACACTCTATTGCATCAGTTTTTCTATCTCTGGCCATTCCTATCTACGTACATTCATGCGATAATTTCTTCCATCTTAAAGCCCTACATCCTATTTCCCTGCCCACCCCCCATACAGAAAATTTCCTCAAAAGAGTTGTCTGGTCTTTCTGTCTCTAAATATCCTGCCAGTCTCTCTCTTTTTTTTTCTTTTTGCGGTACGCAGGCCTCTCACTGTTGTGGCCTCTCCCGTTGTGGAGCACAGGCTCCGGACGCGCAGGCTCAGCAGCCATGGCTCACGGGCCCAACCGCTCCGCGGCATGTGGGATCCTCCCGGACCGGGGCACGAACCCGCGTCCCCTGCATGGGCAGGCGGACTCTCAACCACTGCGCCACCAGGGAAGCCCTGCCAGTCTCTCTTGAACCCATGCCAATCAGGCTCTTGCCCCTACCGCTCCACTGAAACTTCTTATGTGTCTAGTCACCAATGCTCACATCCATGGGGATGTTGCTAAATTAAACGGTAAGCTCTTAGCTCTCATCTTATTTAACGTATCAACAGGAAGGTGCAACAGAGCTCACCTGGTTCTGAATCCTGGTGCTGCTGAGGCTGCTTGAAATAGGCCAGCTGGCAGAGATTCGGGAATGTGGACCACCGTAACAGGGAACTTGGCTCATACCTTCCTATTACTTCAGAACTGGTTTGGGAAAGTATGTATGGAGAAAATACAGCATTCTGTTTGGCTCTTAGAAAACAACATCCATCCACCTTGCTTACCCAAGTCTTTCTAATCCCTATTTCTACATTCATTAATTCAAGGAACACACAGTTCCTGACTGTGCTCACCCTTAGTTCCATGTGATCTTGCAGGACTCTAATTTGTCATTCACACTTGTCTTCAGAATGATTCTCTGGCCCTGCTCTCTTTCTGGCTGATTTCACCTTGTTAATACATTCACTCAAGTGGCTTGACCTTTTTCTGTCCCCCCGTACTAGCACTTCAACCTGTTCTCCATGCTCAAATCAACCGCACTCTTAATTGGCCTTTCAATGAGGGCTTTAACAGCAACCATTAAAATGAACGTATTAACACTTCTCATTCTTAACACATACTATAATGTTTTTAAGTCATTCACAATTTTTCTTTGAAGAAAGTTTTTTTTTCCCTTCTAGTAGATGTGAGGGCCCACTCAAGCTTTCCTTATTATAGTCATAATGAAAATTCATAGACATGAGTCAACACAGGTAGCTAAATATTCTGCCAGTCTCTGCCTCCTTCCTTTCTTTTCCTCCTGATAAAGAACCAAAATAGAAAAACCAAGGAGGAAAACTGAGTGTGGAGAGCATACTTTGGTCTGTCCTTGACTTCAGAAACTCATTTTTATCAGGTACTCAAAGTTATTCAGCTTCATGGAGCTAACTCGCTAAGCAAATTCAGAGTGCCTGTTTCCTCACTTGTAAATGGAGATAATAATGCCTTCCTTATAGATTTGTTGTGGAGATTCAATTATATAATGTATGTAATACAGCTGTGACCTAGCACAAAAAACTGTACAACAGATGATTGGAAGAAAAGTTATAAACCATAATAAGTAAGTTATTATTTACATATGGAATATATACCTTTCCTCTGACTGGAATATCTTTGTCCTGCTACTCAAAACATACTTGCTAGGATAGGGTACCTGAAAAGCAATACACACACACACATATATACGTACATTTTTTTTTTGGTCGCACAGCTTGTGGGATCTTAGTTCCCCAACCTGGAATTGAACCTGGGCCCTTGGCAGTGAAAGTGATGATCCTAACCACTGGATCGCCAGGGAATTCCCATGGAAAGCAATATTTTTAACCATAAGATTCCTTGAGAAGCAACAAATGCTAGCTGGCTTCAAAGGATAGCTTCAAAGGTTAAGAGTGCTTATGCTTATTCTTGGCTTGAAACAAATGACCTCTCCCTGCCAGACTCTCTAGTGACTGCCCTCCAGCCACAGACACGATGACCTCCAAGCTCCACACATCCAAAGGGCCTCACTCCATCTTCCTCCACTGCTGCCTTTATCATTCCTTCTCCCAGAGGAATTCACTAATGAGCCCTCCAAGTCGCTCTTACTTCCAAATGAATCTCTTCAAAGAAAAAGTAAATCTCACATCTTTGGTAAAAGCCGAGCGTATATCACTTGTATTCTCATTTTCTGGATCGTGTCCAAGGGGTCCCATAGGTGGTTTTCCCCACCCTGATTGGAATGTCCTCTGCTCAGTCTCCTAGCTCTCCTGACCTCTCCCAGCTGCCTGTTTGGTGACCCGCTATTAGGAGACAGCTGGAGATGCCACTTAGACTCCAGCAGAGGGCACTGTAGTTCTGGCTTTTCAAACAGGAGCATGAATGGCACAATTCAGCCAAGAGTGAACTGGCCAAAACCTCTGAGCCCCTCTGCCTTTCTACATGGATAAACATACTGAAGTTACAGAAGTGTATTTTGGAAACACTCATATGTCTCATAGCTGCTATAGACCATCATCCCCATCCACCTGAAACCAGAAGGGAGAAGGTACTCAAGCCACTCACAGCTACAATCTGCCAAAGCCTAGGGAGTGGGCACCTCCAAGGTGGATGACTGTGTCTGTATTTCAGCAGACAGACCACTTTTTCCACAGGGGCTTGGCATTTCCCCACTGGTTTTCCTCGCTGGGACTGATCTAATCCACTGAAGACTGGCCCACCAGGTTCCAGTCCTCTCTGCTCCCTCGATGCTGGCCATAGGAAACGATATTCCACAATTCAGTGAATCTCAGGGAGGCAGGGATCTGCCTCTAGAACAAGGTAATATCATCATGTCTCCCTCCCAACTCAAGGCTTCTCCAGGTTGAGCAGACACCCTTGACAGGGCCCCCATTGAGCTGTACGCAGGGGAGCCCATTAAGAGGCTAGTTCTATCAGTTCATGTTTTTCCTTAGTCCTTGGTCTTTCCTGGAAGGCCTGATGAGATGATTTCAAGAGCCAGTTTAATGCGGTGGTTAAGAGCATGGGCTCTGGAGCCAAACTGCTTGGGTTAAACTCATGTCTCTGCCATATGCTGGTTATGTGACCTTGGGCAAACCACTGAACTTCTCTGGGCCTCCGTTTCTCCATTTACAAAATAAGATAGTAACAGTACCTACCTTTTATAGCTGTGCTGAGCACATTCACTAATTATTAGCCCTTTTTATTGCTGTTATCTCTAGAATATCCGTGTCGTCCATTTTACATCAGCAGTCTGCAACCAGCACTAAGCCTCTCTGTTATCTCTTGCCCCCTCCACCTCCCCTGTGTAACAAGTGCACCACTTTGAGGAAGATATTTTTGGAGGCAAAGGAACTGTCCCCATATGTAAAATGTGCCCTGGGAATTGGTCTGGTTCCCTGGGTTTATGCTCTTGTCCACTTCTTCCCAAAGCACTGACTATTTCCTTATCTCAGGAAAGACAGTAAGCGCAAGATAGCCTTCAAAACATACTTTAGCCAATTTCAATCCATGTTAACGCGCCACTCAACTTTGAGGGATTAATGCCCCACAGCTGATACGACCTCCTAGGGGTCATATTTTACATACAGTACCACAACATTTTCTCTCAAACTGATCTTGTATAAATTTCTAGTCAGGGTGGTATTACTCTGCTTGCAGTGACACCAACTTCAAGACAACTGCAAGTAATGTCTGTTAGATATTATCACCACCATGTACTCAGAATCTGGAACAGACAGGCAAACACCCTAACCTGAAAGTCAGAATCCTGGGAGCCACTGAGGTAGACCCATTCTAAAAATTCTTCAGCCTGAAAACATTGTGGCCAATCAGCCCCAGTTCCAGCTAACAGAGGCGATGGGCAAAGCAGTGGAAAACTAAGATTTTGTGACCATCCCAGTGGCCCTGGGAAGCTTATACTATTGAGAAATCTGCAACATAAATTTGGAAAAGTAGAAGATCCACCCAAGTACTTTTGCACTACCCCATATGTCCTTCATGGTCCATTCAAAGCATTAAATCTGGTCTTATGGCAACTCCTAATTTATGGCCTGGCTCTAGAAGAAAGTGCCAGGGCCCTTCCTTCGTATCTATTTATCACAAAAAAACATATGGGGTATAGTATTAACTGGGTGAGCGAAGAACCTGTGTTATACCGTCTACCAACAAAATGATGGATTCATCTACCTTGCCATGGTGGAGTTATAAAGAGTTCATTGCATCTCTCTACCCAGAACATGCCCTTTCACAAGTAGCTGTGGCATGATTCCCACCTACCCCTCACCACCCTTCACCTCAGGTGGCTTCCAAAACTTGGCAGCTTGCAGAAGCTATGGGTTACCAAAAATATCTTCCAGCTCGCCAAATACTGATCCGAGGAATATGCCAACTGGTGCTTGAGTCAAGAGGAAGGCATCCAAGTGGGTGATACTGTCCAATACACCTCCAAGCACACAGTAACCCATACAGGAAGCTGGAAGACTACTACTTGGAAACTGAGATAATAGAGAGCGTCATCTGGCTGTACCCTAAAGAACAGTCTGAGGCCTCGGGACCCGATAAAGAGCTCCCACTGTCACCTGCACCCAGACCAATAATTACTTGTAGTCCAGGTCCCATTGCCTACTAGGAATGTGCTCTTGCTCTTCTCCTCAGTCTACACTTACTTGGCCACAGACATTGTGACACCCTCACTTAGCCCAAAGTCAAACGACCCCAAACGACCAAACTCAAATGACACTGCTTCTAGGAAATGGCCCCTCATTGCTATAACCTGTGATGAAGTAAATTCAGCCCCTGGTTCAGTCCAGGCTTCCACCTGCCCAAGCCCTCAACTGTCAAGGGAGGGGATTCAAACAGTGTCCCACTCTGGTAATGTCATTGTCTCAGAGAATGTTAAAGGAGATTTCCACTGGAGCGCAAAAGGGAGTGTGGAGGGACAGATGATGACGAATGCGTGGGGCCAAGCAGGATGAAGGGGGGAAGCAGGAGCTGGGGAAGGACTATAAAACAGAGGTGGGGGGGCTTCCCTGGTGGCACAGCGGTTAAGAATCTGCCTGCTAATGCAGGTGACACGGGTTCGAGCCCTGGTCCAGGAACATCCCGCATGCCGCTGGGCAACTAAGCCCATGCACCACACCTACTGAGCCTGCGCTCTAGAGCCCACGAGCCACAACTACTGAGCCCGTGATCCACAACCACTGAGCCCGCGAGCCACAACCACTGAGCCCGCGAGCCACAACTACTGAGCCCGTGAGCCACAACTACTGAAGCCCGCGCACCTACAGCCTCTGCTCCGCAACAAGAGAAGCCACCGCAATGAGAAGCCCGCGCACTGCAACGAAGACCCAACACAGCCAAAAATTAATTAATTAATTAATTAATTAAAAGAGGGGGCATCCCCACCATCCACCAGAGGTGAGTCAGCTATCTTAAGAGTTTCAAGAGAGAATGGCAAATTTTGACCCAGTTCCTGACAAGCCCAGGATTCTGAGATGCAAGCCAAATCTAGCCTATTTAAGCAGAACATGAATTTATTAAAAGAATATTGGTGGGATTACATCAAACTAAAAAGCTTCTGCACAGCAAAGGAAACAATCAGCAAAATGAAAAGGCAGCCTATAGTACGGGGGAAAATACTTGCAAACCATGTATTTGATAAAGGGTTAATATCCAAAATATATACGGAATTCCTATAACTCAACAGCAAAAAAAAAAAAGAAAATCCAACAAAAAATGGGCAGAGGATCTGAAAAGACATTTCTCCAAAGAAGACACACAAATGGCCAACAGGTATATGAAAAGATGCTCAACATCTAATCATGAGGGAAATGCAAATTAAAACCACAATGTCACCCCACACCTGTTAAAGTGGCTATAATCAAAAAAACCCACAAAAGATAACCAGCATTGGTGAGGAAAAAAGGGAACCCACGTGCACTGTGGTGGGAAAGCAAACGGGTGCAGCCAGTATAGAAAACAGTAAGGTGATTTCTCAAGAAATTAATAGAACTACCATATGATCCAGCAATCCCACTTCTAATACATATCCTGAAAGGAATTGAAATCACGATCTCAAAGAGATATGTGCACTCTCATATCCGTTGCAGCATTATTCACAACAGCCAAGATATGGAAGCAACATAAATGTCCATCAACGCATGAATGGGTTTTTAATTTTTTTTTTTTAATTTTATTATTTTTTAAAATATTATTTATTTGGCTGCACCAGGTCTTAGTTGCGGCACGCAGGGTCTTCGTTGCTATACGCGAGATCTTCGTTGCGGCATGCGGGATCTTTTTTAGTTGTGGCGTGCAGGCTCTTAGTTGCGGTGTGAGGGATCTAGTTCCCTGACCAGGTAATTGAACCCTGGCCCCCTGTATTGGGAGGGCGGAGTCTTAACCACCGGACCATCAGGGAAGTCCCTGAATTTTTTAAACGTGGTATATGCGTACAATGGAATATTATTCGGCCTTAAAAAAAAAAAGGAAATCCTGCCATTTGCAACAACATGGATGAATCTGGAAGACATTATGCTAAGTGAAAATAAGCCAGACACAGGACAAATACTATATGATACCACTTGTATGAGAAATCTAAAATAATCAAACTCATAGAAGCAGAGAATAAAATGGTGGTTGCCAGAGGCTGGGGGGAGGAAGAAACAGGGAGGTAGTAATCAAAGGGTATAAAATTTCAGTTATGCAAGATGAATAAGTCCTAGAGATCTACTATACAGCACAGAGCCTATAGTTAATACTGTGTTATATACTTAAAACTTCGCTAAGAGGTTAGAGCTTATGTTAGATGTTCTTGTCAAAAAGATAATTACAATCAACAAAGAAGGTGGGAGGAGATTTTTGGAGGTGATGTATATGTCTGTGGCATAGATTGTGGTGATGGTTTCACAGGTGTATACTTACCTCCAAACTCACTAAGTTGTATATATTAAATATATACAACTTCTTCTGTCTGTTATACAATGAAGTGGTTTATAAAGAAAGGAATATTGGGAAACACATAAAAATTGTAGAAGGAACAGAGAACAAAGCTTGGCAGAGGGTAACCAGAAACAATGTTCAGAATCTTGCTGCAGACCTGGCTGGGCACAGACACCACTGCGTTTGATGCTGTGGCGGGCACTGCTGGCACCAAGGACACTGGGCCCCGGATACTGCTGCTCGAAACAAGATGCAGCTTCACTGCCCCAACTTCCATCAACAGAAAAAGACTTTACATGGTCCCAGCTTCTTTGCAACCCCAGTCATTGATTCAAAATCTGAAGAAGATGTGTTGATTGGCCTACCAAAACTCTTTGCCCATGGCCTCGCTACACAAGAGGCTGGGTATCTTGGTCCATTCAGGCTGCTATAACAAAATACAGTAGACTGGGTGGCTTATAAACAACAGAAATTTATTTCTCACATTTCTGGAGGCTGGAAGTCCAGGATCAGGATGCCAGGTGAGGGCCCTCTTCCAGGTTGCACACTTCTTATTGTTTCCTCACATGGCAGAAGGGGCAAGGAAGCTCTCTCAGGTCTCTTTTACAAGGGCACTAATTCCATTCATGAGGGCTCTGCCTTCATGAATCACATCCCAAAGGCCCCACCTCCAAATACCATTACCTTGGGCATTAAGTTTTCATCAAGTGAATTTGGGGGGGATGGGAGCATTCAGACCATAGCACTGGGTAAGGAAGGTCTGGTTTTTTCAGTCACTGTAAGATACAGATTTTGCCTCAGAGGAGATTCCTAAACTCCCATAAGAATGCTAAGTCTACACTACCCTACTCTACACTGCCTTTCCAGCTGCCGGCCCTGTCCCTCTCCACTTTACCCAGCATTAGTCCAGCTCTAAGTCAACAGCAAGCTGAGACCTCTCTAGCACTTCTAACGCACTTGATATCTTGCTGCCCGAAATGCTCTTCCTGATACTACTATGTCCCATGAATCCCTTCTTATCCTCCAACACTTAGCTTAAACATAATTTCCCCTGTTAGACCAACTGAAGCTCTGCAAATATGCCAATCTCAGGAAAGGAATATCCATCCAGACAAGGGGCCTTTTCCACCTACACTAACCCTAAGTATTTGTCAATATCCTGATTCTAGCAGGAGGCCACTCAAAACCAGGAGTCAGGGAGGAGCAAGAGAGTAGTGAGGAAGGTCTGATCACTGTTCTCCCTCCCTCCCCTCTGTCACAGGCATTTTGATTTGACTCCTGAGATCCTGAGAATCGGATGTGAGTGGCTTGGAGAGATCCCTGCCCTGTGCCTGGTTGGCATGGAGACCAGAGACTCAGAAAGTCAAATATCCCGCTTTGCTAAGTACTCAGAGCACGTCTGTTCTCGTTTCAGACCAGAAAGAACCAGAGCCCACTAGGCTTCCCCCTATTATCTCAGAAGATGGGAATCATTCCGTGCACCAGAATAGCCACACAAGGTACCAGGAAGCTGTACGGAAGGTGTTGTTAAAGACATGTAAGTATCTTGGATTTGTCACCTGCTAGGGGCAGAAAAGATGTGTCTGAGTTCCTCCAGAATGGCTGGGATGTGGTGGGGCATTGTTATAGAGCAGGGGATGGGGGCAAAAAGAGCCAAGAAGAGACTGAGAAGAAGAAGGAGAAAGTAGACTTGAATGGTGGGGTAAGCAAGATAAAATAAAAACTGAATCAGACTTGGAAGCAGAAGATCCAGGTGTGAGTACTATTTCTGTCTCTTTTAAGTGTCTCACCTTGGGCAATCACTTATCCTTTTGTAACCTGCTTCCTCGTTTATTTAAAAAAACAAAACAAAAAAACAGAAAATGCCTACTCTACCAATCTTACAGAATTGTTGTGAGGATCAAAGCTTTGGAATTTGAGCTGAGTTTAAACTCCAAACAAGCCGTGTGACCTTGGGGAAATTCCTTCCACCACTTAATCTCTCTGGATCATCTGAAAATCGGAATTATACTGCCGCATTTTCTGTGAAAGTTAGAGAAAATGTACATTTAAAAAAGCACCTAGGACAACCTACTGATACATGCAAATACTGAGGAATCTCCAGGGAATTCTACTATGTAAAGAAAGCCAATCCCAAAAAAGATCCCATACTGCATGATGCCATTTATATAACATTCTTAAAATGACAAAATTATAGAACTGAAGAGCACATTATTGATTACCAAGGGGTGGAGGGAGGAGGATGTGGTTATAAAAGGGCAACGCCAGGATTCTGTGGTGGTAGAACCGTTCTGTATCAATATGTTAATACCCTGGTTGTAATAAAGTGCTATAATTTTACAAGATGTTACCTCGGTGGGGGCTGGGAGGACATGGCTAAAGGGTACACAAGATCTCTGTCTTTCACTTCTTACAACTGTATGTGAATCTATCATTATCTCAAAATTAAAGTTTAATTTAAAAAAACAAATACTTTCAGAAACTAGAAAAGATACGCATGAAGAGGAATATCTGTTATTTCTACTAGCAAAACTTTTTAAAAGCTTTTTATCGATTAATAGGAAAACAACTAAGTGAAAAATATAACATCTACTCAATAGCATATTAGGGATTTAAAAAAAAATAATGATTATAAAGACCATACAGCCAGAATATTAGGCTATAATTTTTTGTTTTAAAAATATACAAATTTTATGGGCTTCCCTGGTGGTGCAGTGGTTGAGAGTCCGCCTGCCGATGCAGGGGACACAGGTGCGTGCCCCAGTCCGGGAAGATCCCACATTCCGCGGAGCGGCTGGGCCCATGAGCCATGGCCACTGAGCCTGCGCGTCCGGAGCCTGTGCTCCACAACGGGAGAGGCCACAACAGTGAGAGGCCCACGTACAGCAAAAAAGAAAAAAAAAAAATTTATATATATATATATAATTTTTATACACTGGTATAGATTTATTCAAATAAATAAAAAGTGAAAATCCAAAAAAAAAAGAAAATCTAGGTAAGTCTGGTATTATTTCAAAATTTTAAAAACACTTAATACCTAATACAACATTTAGAACATAACAGGTACTTGATAAATGATATCTATTAGTAATATCCAAACATGAGGTAGTATCACTGCTAAATTTCAGAGAACTACCTGAAATGAGCAAAGAGGGAAAAAAAAAGAACCAGTAGACTCACCTTGCACATTTTCCAAGTGTGCTGGGTGGTTAGAACTCTGTGCTCTCACTGCCGAGGGCCCGGGTTCAATCCCTGGTCGGGGAACTAAGATCCCACAAGCCGTGTAGCACGGTCAAAGAAAGAAAGAAAACAAACCAAGTGGGTTGACCACTTGTTTTTCCACCACCTTAGCACTTGGGGAAAGCTCTCTTGGAGATGGGCTTATAGCAGAAGCAGGAAGAACCAAGACTGATTCCACTGACCATGAAGGGTGCGAGATGCTGGAGAGATGCTGGACTCCAGAAGTGGAACTCAGTGTGGTGACCACATTTCCAGGACTTCTCAGCACCTGGTCAGGCCCAGCTGCTAGGCTGGGCTTGTGATGCCCTGAGGCGCAAAAGGGAGCAGACAACTCTAAGAAATTGGATAACCTGCCCTTCCCCCAACCATTCAGTCCCCAATCAGGTCTTCAGAGTCCCCCTGACTGATGCTCAGAACTTCAGCTTCTGGCGGTCCCACAGTCCAGGAGTGCGCCCGGAGGAAACCATGCCATGGATCCGGAGCCCCCGCCACTGCCTCATCAAAAGCCCAATGACCAGGTTAGGCTGGAAGGGTGAGGGTGGGGAGATCAAGGAAAGTATTACTCCTTCCCCTCACTGAAATCCTCGGGAGACTCTCATTTCTAGTCAGAGTTGGGAAATGGAATAGGAAGTTTTGGTCTTACCAGGGACAACCGGCCCCAGAATCTGGGCAGTGCTGGCATTCAAAGGAACTAAAGATTGGTCTGTGTCTTTGCGTTTTGCCTTACGGATATGACTTCTGAATAGACACAAGTATCTACAGCACTCCTGTGGGAGGCCCGGGGCGTTTCAGCTCCCTTCATTGCCACCTCGCACCCCTCTAACCACCATCCATTGGCAGTAGCCCCACTTCTTCATCACTGCCTCTGCCCATTCTAGGTTTAAGCACCCCCCGCCCCCATCCAGCCTAACCTGGCTGAATCTGAGACCCTACCTCTCTTTTCCAGGTTTATGGATCACTCTATTCTCAATGACAGAAACTTCAGTCTGTATTGAGCAGGATGTGTTTGCAGAAGGACAAGATAAACTCTGGATGGAGGGCAAAGAGGGAAAGAGGGAGGTGTCCTGGTTCCAGTGGCTGCCTAATGGCAGGAGGGGATTGAGAACATGGAATAAACAGATTGGACTAGAAGTCACGCGTGTGCACTGCAAGTGAGGGGGAGGGAAATTATTCCAATACCCAAATTCCTGGGGGATCAGGATTGTGAGAGATTCCTGAAGGAGCCAGAACTTGGTGTTTGGCTTGGGAGGAGCCGGGGCACTGGAAAGACCACCACAGGGGTTCCTGGGCTCACGCACGGCAGGGGTCGGAGTAACAAATCTCGGAAGACACCCTGCCCCTCATGATACTGACAGGTCTTGGAGTAGTCACGCTCTGTGAAGACGCTGCAGTTTTACCTTGGCAAGAAGAAAAACAGAGGAAGCCCTCTGACCACAGACGAGAGAGGTCCACAGAGCCCCCAGACTGGGGCCTGCCTCCTACCCCAGGCTCTGCCACTTCTGACCCAACCCACAGCCCAGAACAGCTGCAGAGAACAGGGAATTTTACAAAGACTTTGACTTTTATTGATATTTAAATATATTAAATATTTCACTGAAATACATGGTATACACTCCCTCCCCCCCTACACACACACACTGGTTACATTATAAAACCAAAGTCCATGGGCCTCCCATCCACTGACTCCCCCACCCCAACTGGCGAGGAAGGGGGCAACGTCAGCCCGGGGGAAGCACACGGCTGGCACTGCGGTACAGGGAGCCAGGGTGTGGACAGGTCCCTCCCACCTGGCAAGAAGCAGAGACAAGTCACCCAAGACTGCAGTCTTCCCACTCTGGTCTCCTTACAGCCTCATCCCCACCCCAGGACCCCACGCAGAACCTTCCTGTCCAGGGATGTGGCTGAGGGAAGGGGGGTTGACTTTCTGTCTGGACCAACTAGTCTTTTCCCCTTCTCCTGCCTTGGCTAATGAAGTGACCGATGGCCCATTTGGTTGATGCATGAAGATCCCCCAAAGCAGGCTTCTGCAAGGAGCTAGAGTCAGAAAGGACATGAGAAAGGGCAAGACTACCACCTTGGGTGGTAGGGCAAGACAAACCCAGCAACTCTGGGACCCTCTCTCCTCTGCCTCTCTAACGCCTCAAAGACAAAGCGATCTTCAAGCAAAATCCTGGCTAATGCCTCTGGCTTAAATAGGTACAGACAGAGAAACCAAGGCACCAACTAATTCAGTCCAGAGGCAAGGAGATTGCAGGGAAGAGGGTAAAAGGCAGGCAGGGACAGGAAGGGAATCTAGGGTCCAGCCCTCCTAACCCTCCTGCCAGCTCTTGCAGGCTTCATGAGGTCTGGGGAGCGCGGAGCACGCTAGGCTCAAGCTGAAGGCTGGGGAAGGCTGAGGTCCAGGTTCCCCTCCCTTAGCCCTTAGTACCAGAATCTGGGTCCTCAGAGGGATCCCATGCTACCCCAGCCCCAAAGCATACCACATCCCAGGACACCAGCTGGGGAGCCCAGGAAACTCCTGAGCCTCTGCCCACCAAAGCCCAGACAGTTCAAGTGCAAGGAGCACTGTGGGCCTCAAGCAGGCGCTTGGGTCCCTGCCTCAGGCAGGGAGACAGTCGTGCTGCACATGTGGCCCCCAAACGGCACTTAGGGATTTGGCACAAAAAGGACTCCTCTCCCCAGGGCCACCCTCTTGCTACCACACCCCATCCCACTCCTGTGCAACAAGGGCATCTCTCTCCATCCCTTGAAATCAGAAATCCTGCCTTATTCCCAGAAGACAGAGGCCCACAGGAAAGAGGCAACCCAGGGTGGAGAGCCAAGGAGCAGGACCACAGAGACACACAGACCGGGAAAACAGACACACACAGACCACCACGCACGCACGCTTACACAGACACGCAGACCACCGCGCACGCACGGTTACACACACACGCAGACCACCGCGCACGCACGGCTACACACACACGCAGACCACCGCGCACGCACGGTTACACACACACGCAGACCACCGCGCACGCACGGTTACACACACGTGCAGACCACCACGCACGCACGGTTACACACACACGCAGGCCCTCCCCAGTGCCAGAGGCGTGGGAGGACAGGTTTGGGATCAGGGCCATCTTCCTCCATGCCCTGGCCCTTTTCTATTTGGCAACAGAAGGGGTAGAGATGCTCCGTGCCCCCTTGCAGCAGACAGCAAGAGAGCACTGGGGCAGAGTGGCCCGATCCTGACCTTCGGATCGGTCTGGCACCACCCCCGTCCCTGGCCGGCCTGCGCTCTTTGGCACCTGCAGGCGAACATCCAGCTCCTGCTCTTCTGACATCCCCACGCACACGCTTGCTCTCCGGCTGGGCATTTTCACAGTACCAGTGAGACCAGATGCCCCTTCCCCTGGAGCTGTGCAGGAAACGGGGCTAATCTGAGCTGGCAGAAGTCCCTTTGTTCCCCTTTGGGGACAGATCATGGGACTAGGATTTGGCAAATGGAAACATTCCCCTGAAATATGGACAGAGCTGGGTCCCCAGAACATCTCCCTCCCGTGCCCTGTGTCTGTGAGGGAGACCTGGCTGGGGTAGGGAGTGCCCAGGACCCATGCTGGGGATGCAGGCATAGCAAAGGAAGGCAAGGATGGAATAGGCACTCTTCAAGCCTGCCCCAGTCTTTATAAAAATGTTCCCAGGAAAAAGAGGGAAAGGAAGGGCCCAGCCCTGAGCCAAGTGCCCAGACAGACAGGGAAAGGGCGGGCGTGGCAAGCTGCCATTTCAACCTTTCAGGCAGGAGACGTCCCCCTGCCTCTGCTGCTGCCCCTCCCCTGCTCCCAAAAGCTGGGAAAAAAGGAGAGAAAACAGCCCTACCCCAGTTAAGAAAGAAAGCCACTTGCATAATCCTCTTGGTATCCCCTCATTCACCAGCCTGAGGGCAGACGAGCACGGTCCAAGTACAGCCTGCTGGGGTGTTCCCTCTTGTGGTCAGCAGGGTCTGGAGGCTCAGCCTCCCCCAGCGAGCACAGAGTCCACTCAAATGCCCACCTTGGTCCTTTCAGCCGAATTTGCAGCTGGGCCCTGCTAACTGCTGGGGCCCCCATTGAGGAAGTAGGTGGTCATCTCCCCCTTGCCCTTCACCTTGACCACCCCTCGACACTCCAGCTGGTAGCCCTTGGCCGCTAGAACCTGGTACAGGTCCGTGGTCACCTGGGGGGGGGGGGAGGGGAACCTGCTTAGCCCAGGATCCTTCCCGCTGCATTTGCAGGAGTCCAGGGGTTCTCTGCTCATGCCAGCTCCCCTCCCCCAACCCCGGCTCCACCAACCAGAGAACAGCGCCACCCTTCCCCTGTCCTAGCTGACTGCACAGAGGGCCCTGCGGAAGCCCTCTGGACCCATACCCCTCCCAGCCTCTGCTCACATCCCCCTCACCTGGATTCGGTCGGGGACCCCCGTGCTGTCCATGCGGCTAGAGACATTCACTGTGTTCCCCCAGATGTCATACTGCGGCTTCCGAGCCCCAATGACGCCTGCCACAACTGGGCCCATGTTCAGCCCTGGGGTAGGTGGGGACAGCAGTAAGAAATCGAGAGCTCGATTGGCTCTTCTGCAGTCAGCCCAGGGAGGCACCCACCTCCTGGCACCTTTAGAAGGACCCAGGGAAGAAACTGGAAAAGGGACAAGCCTCCTAGTCATAAAGAATGGAAGATGCGGGCATATCAGCTGAGGAGCTCCCCTGAGTCAAGACGGCTATGCTGGAACAGCAGCTAATCTACCGATGCGCGCTCTGTGCCAACCACTCTGTAAGCGTTTTACACTATCTCATCCTCTCAACGGCCCCAAAAGGTAAGTATCGTCATTCCCACTTTACAGAAAAGATACCTGAAGTTTAGAGAAGTTATACAACTTGCTAAATAAGCCAGCTAAGTGGAACAGCCAGAATTCAAAGCAGACAGTCTGACTCCAGAACCCATGCTATTAACCATTCCCATCCACCAGTGCATCTGAGAGGGAGTGCCTCTTATCAGACTGGCCACAGAAAAGGACACGGGTACTGGAGTGTAGCTAAACCTGGTCTTGAATCCCAGTTCAGCCATTTACTAGTTGTATGGCCTTGGCTGAGTTATTTACTGAGAGTCCATCTCTTTATCTGTAAAAGGGGATAATAATGTGAGAATTTATATGTGTTTAAAAAAAAAAAAAAAAAAAGCCTGGGACAGTGCTTAGCACAGAGCAGGCCTTCAATAAACGATCTCCGTTCTTACTATCAGACAATATAGGAGGTGGGAGAAAAGGAAAGCCCCACAGGACTCCCGACGGGGAATATGAGACGCCATCCCCAGCCTGCTGCCTCTGCTTCCCCCAGAAACGGCCCTGGGAAAACCTGCCATCGCCCGGGCCCTCTCACCGATCTTCATCTGGAAATTGTTGAAGGAGTGCTCATTGATGTGCTTCATCTGCTCCATGAGCCGCATGGCGTAGTCGGCAAGGGCAGTGATGTGGGAGCGGCCCACCTGATCATAGGTGCTGGCGTTCAGCCCAGAGGCAGCCATGTAGGTGCTACCAATCGTCTTGATCTTCTCCAGCTGCCGGAACCGCTCCTCGCTGATGATCTGGACAGCACAGGGGGACCTGGCTGTCACGGCAGACAGGCCAAACCCAGCCCTGCCTCAAGCCTCAATCCTTGCCACGCCCTGGCCCCCTTCTCCACTTCCCTGGCTCAACACTCCCCTCCTCTGGGTAAGTGAGCCCCGCTTCCGGCCGCTGCTCTCAGTGCAGGACTAAGGAGCCGGGAAAACGGCCTCCCTCACCGGGCAGCCGTCAAAACCCAAGCCAGGACTGGAGCGCACAGCTCCAGGTCAACTTCGGCAGCTTGCTGCAGAACCCAGAACCACAGGAGGGCTATCAGGCATCAGTGATTCCAACCCTCACCTTTGCGGAAACTGAGTCCCAGGCTGAGGAAGTGCCTTCCCTCCAGAACAGGGAACAAGCCCTTCCTGACCTGGATGTTCGGGTCACTTCTTCATATTTTGCTTCCATTTTCTCTATTCAGGGGATCATCTTGCTTACTTGGCCTCATGGGGCCACAGTCTACAGATTACCGGCTTCTTCTTCAATGACCCCCACCTGCTACCTATCCTGGCCCCTCCACAGATCCTCACGTCCTCCTCTGCTCCCCAACAGTGATGACCCTGCCCCACTGGGGCTGAGCCTGCTGCCTGTGACACCTTCGTGAGCACCTGTCCCTGCCTCCACTGTACCTCCCTTTACTCCTACCCCTGACATCTCTGCGTCCCATCAGATCTCCCTTCCTCCTCCCAGAACCAACCATCCCCTCCAAGCCTGGCCTTCTTATCCAAAGTTCTCCCCACTCCTCCGGTCCCCAAGTCCCCCCACCCTCTGCCAGCACCAGCCGACTGGATGAGTACCTCATCGAAGTCGGCGATGATCTCGTTGAGCAGCCGCAGGCACTCGACACCCTCATTGTTTGCCTCTAGCTCCACGTAGAACTCAGAGAAGTTGGCAATGGAGGCAAACATGACGGCCACGCACTCACATGACTGATAGTAGAGCTCATCATTCCGGCGCTCCCGGGCAAGGAAGTGGGCGGCCACGTCCTTGGGCAGAATGTTATGTAGCAGCCGCCGGTTGTACGCCTGGAGCTCCTCCATCTCCTCCTTCTCCCCTGTTGCCTGTGGACACCACACCCATCACCCACTGCCCAACATTCACAAGGCGTGGGTGCAGCGGCCAACACCTGGAGATGGGCATCAGAGGGAACCACGTGGAAGAAGAAAGGCATGGACAGGCCTAAGGAACAGGCAAAGAAGTAGAGGGGGCAGGGACAGGATGAGGCGGGGGACAGGGGACGGGAGCAGAGAAGGCATGGAGCCAGGGTGGGCTCGGGGCAGCCTGAGCCCTGGTCGGCCTAAGAGATGCCTGGCGTGGCCCAGGCTCTGCCCCTAGGATCTTCCCCCACCCAAGAGGCCCACCCAGTCACCTGCAGTTTCCAGAGGAAGTCCAGGCGGGCAGTCGATTCCACCTGCTGGGCATGCAGATACAGCGCCAGTGCGAACACCAGCAGAATCACAGGGGTCATATATTTGAGTGCCACCCTCCCTGCAGCTGAGCTGAGGGAAGCAGAGGCAAGCTCAGTGTCTGAAGGAGGCATCTGGCAGCCCCACCCTTTGCTGCCCGCTACAGCCCTCACTCACCAGTCCAGCGCGCTGAAGGTCTCGTTGGAAGAAGCCCTGGCAGGAAGACACAAGAGACAGAGTCATCGGTTCTTCCTGGGTTGCCGGGTCGGGGCATGGAAGGGGAGACAGAAACTGCATTTACTGAGCACCATAAATCAGGCACTAGGCCAAGGCTTTTGCTTCTATTAACTCATTAAGGGCAGAGGTTCCACTCCTGGCTCCTCTACTCACCAGCTATGTGACCTGGAACAAGCTGCTTAACTCTCTAAGCCTCGGCTTCCTCATCAATCAACGAGTGATCAGATCTAAATACTGCATGCGAAAGGCTTAGCAGAGCGCTTGGCATCAGCAAGCCTTAGATAAACGTTACTTATAATAATCTTTACAACTACCTTGTGATATAGGTGGCATTGCCGTTTTACAGGTGAGGAAACTGAGGCTCAGAGAAGTTAATTCAACGATCCAGAGACACACAGCTAATAAGTGGCAGAGTAGGGATTCAAACAGCAGACTCCAGAGGCTTTTTCTACCGCACCATATATTTCTACCACATACCCCGAGGGGTGAGGTTTTGCAGAGGAAAAGCCAGTGTGTTGTCCCAGGCAAAGCCCTCAAGCGGGAGTCAGGGTTATGGTTCCTTTCCTAGCCAGGGCTCTACCACCAAGCAGCTGCGTGACCTACAGGTAGTTAAGAGTGGATATGAAAGCAACATGCAAATGCAAGAGGGAATTTTTTTTTAACGTCTAGCCTAAAGACCAAGGGACTTCCCAGGACTGGGGTTTCCCTGAGGTGACTGTTGGGGGTCACGTGCTGCCTCCTTTCCCCCCACATGTGATGGGTGAGTGGTAGCATTCCAAGGGCAGAGGGCTCATGGTGACCCAGCAGGGTCAAGAGGCTCCTGGGGGACTAAAGGGGCTGCGGATAAACTCACAAGCCATGGACGCCAAGCAGCAGGTCATAGTTGTCAAAGATGGTGGCCGGGGGACCCAGCAGAAGCAGCACCAAATAGATGAGCCCCAGGACAAAGATCATGGCCAACTTCCCGATGCTACTGACGTGCAGGAAGACAGAGCTGGCCAAGAGACTCAGTAACACGCTCCCGACGAAGTACTGGGGAGCAATGGCAGAGGCAGTGTTGGGCGAAGGCAGAGGCCATGGCGCTCCCGTGCAGGGAGAACACTGCATGCCCCCGCCTGACCCAAGCTCCCCTCCACAACCTCACACCCAGACCTCCTTCACCCTCCACACACCCCTAAAGCACACCGGGGCCCCGGGCTGCTCCGGGAGTCGGAGACTCTGGTGAGATCCTGGGTCCCCAGTGCCCATCACCAGGCCTGGTACAGAAGAGTCGATAACCGGAGCTGATCAGGAGCCCCCCCACCCCACCCCTTCCGAGCACCACTTGGACACCTCAGGGAAGCTGCAAGTGGGTGCGGTGCCCTCACACAGGGGAGCATCCAGGCCCAGTGAGTAATTGAGCTGCTGCAGGTGGCAGGCGGTGATGTCAGCAGGTGTTAAATTCAGCATCCCGGCTGCACAAGTCCGTATGGGGGTGTGGTTACAGGTGAACTGCAAAAGTCGGGGGAGGTACATCAGGGTAACCGGGGAGGGGAGGGGTTACAAGGGCCATGCCTTATAACTCAGGGGCCCTATACCCCAGGGGCCCAACTTCTCACTGAGGGATGACAAGAGGTAGGGGGGAGCAAGGAGAGAGGACAGGGGTTAACCTCACCCTTGCCTTGGGCAGGAAATGCATCTCATTCCTCTCTGTACCCCCAGCACCCAGAGTGCTTGGAACAGAGGAGGGGCAGAAAAATTCCCACTGGAACTTTACCATGTTGGCGATGGCAGAGATGAACACAAGCAGGACGGAAAAGATGCCAACCGCAGTGCTATGTGCCCGCGAGCGGACGATGCTGCGAGACAGACGTCGCAGGGCCTGAGGGAACAGCTGCCGGGAGTCGGGAGACAGAGAGACGGAGGCCACGTCAGCCAACGGGTAAGGTCACCCAGGGATGGGGCCCAATGGCAGAGGCTCGGCCTTCTCCTCCCTCCCCGCCCTTGGCCTGGCCTCCCCCACCAGCCCTGGAAGGCCCCCCACGTACAGAGCCACAGGAGTACACGGCGCAGGTCAGCACGGTGACCAGCAACAGCAGGAAGACACTGGCATAGATCCCAAGCGTCAGGGCTGAGCTGGGGCGGAAGAGGGCCGGGGAAAATGTTACTCCGGGAGATCTGGACATCCTCGTCCCACTCCCTGGGCAGGCAGGACGTGGGCCCCAGGGACTGTGTGCTTGCGAGGACGTTTAGGAAGGTTGTGGGAAGTGGTAGCGGGAAGAGAAGCCAAGCGAGGAGGGACAGGGCTCTCACGGTGGGAAGACGAGGAGCTGGATGAAGCAGATGAAGCAGAAGACCAACAGGGCACAGGCCACGTAGGCTCCGAAGCGGGGGTCCACCTTTCGCGAGTACTGGGGGAGAGGAGACTGAGCTGGGCGCTGGCTCCGCCCTGGGGAAGGCAGGGCACTACCAGTTGGCCCAGTTGATATGAATCCCCGCTGTGCCCTGTGGTCACCTCCCCACTCCCCAGAAACCTCACCTGTGCTCAGACTTCCCTGCCAGGGCCTCCCTCCTCCCCCAGCCCTCCTCCTTCTGCCCTTGCATCCCCCAAACCTTCTTTTCAAGATCCTCTCTCTGGAAGGTGAGCAGGAACCGGCGCACGTGGTCCTTGCGCAGCTGATCGATGCTGCGGGCATCGATGGCACGGCCCAGGAACTCATCTACCTCATCCTCAGGGTTCAGGGCGTCCTGGGCACCCCGGCTGAGGGCAGGGGACATGGCTTCACCAGGTGCCTGAGCACTGCCATGTGACAGGCGATGAGAAGGGAGGGGCACAGGAAGCACTCAAAGAAGGAGTGTGAGCGGGGTGGGTGGCACCCGCTCCCGTTAAGACACATCTAAGGTCCAGGGAAGAGGGGGATCTTGGCTCCCCGCAACCCCGCCCCAGGGTGCAAGTGCCTTCGCCCAGCCCTTCTTCCCTGCTCAACAACCTGACTTACTTGTCTTTGCTGGAATCATCAATGCCCTGGAGAAAGGGACAGAGTGTGCGAGTGAGGTGAAGGGCAGGCGACCTTCACCTCTACAATCCCTTCCCCACCCAGCACTGCGCTGACGGCTCTCCCCATAGACTCTGGGGGGATTGGGACCCCTGGGGTGAAATCATCCCTCTATCCCCAATTCCAGAAACTACGGAGACGGCAGCCATGATGGGGAAGGCAGAAGAGGCAAGGAGGACACAGTGCTGAGGGAGACAGGAAAGCGAGGCCCCAGGTCCCAGCGCCGTGGGCCCCTCACCATCTGCCGGAAAGCCTTGGAGTCCTTGGTCCGGGAGAAGGTGCGGTCGGGCACCCAGCGTGGCATCAGCCCCTCCACGGAGTTGGCCCGCGCCCGCTGCAGCTTGGCCAGCATGGCCTTCTCCTCTTTCTGTGTGGGCAGCACGGGCACAGGCTGGGAAGAGTGGCCCGGAGAAAGCCTCTGCCAGCTCCCCCCATCTGCCCCTCTCCCCGTCTGCCCACCCCCGCCCTGCCCCGGCCCTGACCCGTTTCTGGCTGGCTCCCAGGATGAGGAAGGTCTCAATGTGCTGCTCCTTGAGGTAGGCGTTGCGCTCCCCGCCACGGCCCGGCTCCACCTCGTAGTCCCCGTTCAGGTACTGCAGCGTGGCCCGAGTGATGTGGATACGGCTACGCGGGACAGGAGGGTGAGACCCCTGCTCTGCCGGGGCAGGGGGGGGGGGCTCCCGTCCCTCGCCCCCTGGACGCACGCTCACCCGGCCCGGCCCCCAGCCTCCATGTGATTGGCCAGAGTCACGTCATTGGACCACACGTCGAACTGCCATTTCCGCAGGCCAAGGACGCCGCAGTGCACGCGCCCGCTGTGGATGCCCACGCGCATGTTCACGTTCACACCTGTCACCTCGCGCACCAGCCTGGGAGGAGGCGGCCTGGCTTAGCTCCCGGCACAGTCCTCCCCACTCCCAGCCCAGAGCCCAGGCCCTGTGCTCGCCTTGGAGCCAAGTGGGCAAGGACAGACCTAGTCGCAGGGCACACGGCACACCCGCAGCAGGACACGGGCAAGAGGCTGCATGGGGCCCAAGGACAAATGTTTGGGAGCCCTGTTCACCAGCAGGGGCCCAGCAGCATCTTATGGGACTGAGCTAGGAGAGGAGGAATCACTACCCTCCCTTTGGGCCTACTCAGCTGGCATCTTCTCCAGCCCAAATCCCCCTCATCCTGGCTCCGCCTACCCCATCCCGGCTGGCTGGAGTCTAAGGTGCACATGGGTCTTCACACAGGCTGAAGAAAGACCCTTTCCCCTCCCCAGTGATGGATCTCCAAGACAGGGAGACAGCCAAGGCTGAGAAAAAGTCCCGAGGACACATCAAAGGGCAGGAGCAGGTTGGGGCACCCTCAGTTCCAGGAAGCCTGGGAGGGGACGGTGCTCACGAGATGGCCTCGATCATGTCCACCCCCATCTCCACGCAGCAGTGGGCATGGTCTGCCCGGGCCTCCGGCAGCCCTGACACACAATAGTAACAGTCCCCTAAGATCTTGATCCTCAGGCAGTGATTTTCCTAAAGGAGAAAGAGTTGGGGGAGAGTCACCTTTACTCCGGCCCAGCCTGCCTGGCCCACTACCCTCACTGCAGATTCCATCGGCCCCCCTCCCCCAAGGCCGCTGCCAATGAGGCTTGCCCTCACCCCGTCGGCCCCACCCCCAAGCCCTAGCACCCTCACCGCAGCCAGCTTGTCAAACCGGGCAAAGAGCTCGTTCAGGGTCATGACCAGCTCCTGCGCCGTGCACTGGGATGCCAGGCTGGTGAAGCCTTCAATGTCCGCAAACAGGATGCTGAGGACGACGGCAGAAGATGGAAGGGCGATGTGGCCCTCAAAGACTCCCAGATCCCGCACCTCTCCCGGCATCCTCCCCACCCCCACCCTACCTGACGTTGTCATGCTTCTGGATGTAGATCCTGTGAAACATCATGTCTTCTTTCTTTGTGTTGATGTCTTCTTTCATCTCCATGGCAACATGCTGGGGCAACACAGACAGCAGCAGCCGCTCCTAGACCAGTGGTTTCAACAGAGGACCCCTATCTTCTTGGCCTCACAGTTTAATCCTTCCTGGTCCCTCCACATCCCCCAAACCCTCCCAGACCTCTCTGGAGACCTGAGCTTCCCTTCTGGACCGTGGCCTGACTCTCCCCCATTAGAGTCCTCAGCCTTCTCTGACTACACCCCACTCAACCCCTCAGATGCACTCCATCTACTCCCTCCCACCCTCAGACAGGGCAGGAACCCCAGTGTCAAAGGGCCTCTGTGGTGCACAATCGGGGGAACCATTCACACTATTCCATGGAGTTGCATGAGGTGGTGGATCCAACCTGCAAGCTATTCGCAGGTGAGATGGGGGAAGGCCGTGATCGGGGGGCGGGGGGGGGGGGCAGCCCCACCTGCTGCCGATTCTCATGCTGCAGGTGCAGCCGGGCCTGGATGTAACCACGGGTCTCCTGAAAGGCCTGGCGCTGAGACACCTCGGCCGGGTAGTGTGTGCAGATGCCAATGACATTGGTGCAGAGGAAGAGCAGCATGTTGGCACCGAGCTGCGGAGGGGTGGCAGAGGCAAACGGTGACCACCCCCGACACACACAGGCGCAACTAGCTAGGCTCTCTGCAGATGCACTGCTTCGGGGAGGAAGCCGGGATCCTGTGCCCTGTCTTTCCCAAGCTGTCCCCACCCCTGCAATACCTCCCCATCCCCACAGGACTCCAGCTCCCTGCCTGGATCACTCCACGGCTAGAAATGTGATCTTCTCACAGCTCCTGGGAGCAGAAGCACCCACCAGGGCCAGGTAGGTCACAGGGCCTGGGCCCAGCACACTGTCATTCCCTGCCCCACAGACACCCCAAACAAAAGACAAATGATGCTCCTTCTGCGTACGTGGTTCTCCTTACAGGACGACACCCAGGAGATCTGAGCTCTACATCCTCCTGCGAGTGCCCAGGACACGTCACCTCATCTCTAGGGGCCTGTTTGCTCATCTAGAACCTGGAGAGGGAGAATAAGATCTCCGAGGTCCCTCCCTGCCCTCACATAAATTAATATAATAATAATTTTATTATTATCATTACCGGAGCTAATTTGTTGCTTGCCTACAAATGTGCCTAGATTCTATAGGTGTCCTCCGTGTGTTAACAAATGTACTTCTTACAACGCTATGAAATCAGTAGCACTAACTCATTGGAAAGGTAAGGGACTCAGGCACAGAGAAGCTATATGTAACTTGCCCAAGATCACACAGCTGGTAGTAGCCAGTGTGGGACTTGAGTCCAGGAGAGTCGGACTCCAAAGCTGTGTCCTAACCCTACTGTAAACTGCATTCCAGGTTCCCAGGATTCCTACTCACTCCACTCACCTAAGCTCTTGAGGCCCAGCCTCAGAACCCGGGCTTGGGAATCATCAATTCTACTGACACAAAGAACCCTTCGGAACTGGGATGGGGTGCCACCGTGCCTGGCCACCCCCGACACTCGGCCCAGCCAGGCCCCAAGCCCCAGGACCCCGATCCTAGGATGTTCCGCCCTCAGTCGTCAGCAGCAGCACTGACTGGAGAGCAAGTCTAAGGGAAGCCGACCTCAGTGTTTCTGGAAATTCAGGGGTTAACCTGGAACTTGTGGCTCCACCCCAGAGTTGGCTGGGGCAGGGCTCTGGTTTGGGGAGAAGGGAGGGCAAGAGCACCAACTGGAAGCCAGGAGTTCTGGGCTCTTCCCGGAACCAGAACTAGTCCTGCAAACTTGGGCATGTCACTCAGTCTCTGGGACCTTGGTTTCATTTTCCTTGGGTAAGATGGAGGGGTCCGGCGAACCCCCAGCCATCTCCAGCTCCCGTCCTCTAGGATTGGCCTCCCAGCTTCCCTTCTCAGTCCAGCTCACCAGGGGCCCCCCTCCCAGCAGCAGGGGTGAAGAGGGGGGCACACTATCTCCCCCAGGGGTTTCTAAGAATAGCCCCCAGTGGGGGAGAAGGAAAGGGGGGCAAACCAGGCAACTTCCCTTCCTGGCCCCAGGAGCCCAAGAGGAAAATGTGAGTCATGGTGGAGGGAAGGGGAAGGGGAACAAGAGACCGAAATAGATCTGTACACAGACCCCCTATCCGACTGTGAGAAAAAATGGATGTCAGGGCACTGTAGGAGACTCCAGGCTGGGCTGGGGCACTGGGTGAAACTGCTCAGTGTGTCTGAGTGAGCAGGTCATAGGAGGAGGAAGGGGCTGGATCCGGGAAGGGGCTGACCAAGGAGCCTAGAAAGGAGGCCACAGCCCCACCCTACCCAGAAACCTGTAAGCCAGCTGGGTGCAGAGAACCTGTACGCCACCTGGATGTAGAATCTAGGCATGTTCTCAGCTCAGAGAAGTGGTATGGGCTGCCCTGGCCCCAAGGACTGACACAGGGCAGGGGCAGCTTTCTTCACTCGCCCACTGAGTGAGCCTGCAGCAGGGTGCCCCGGAGAGGCAGGAGACTGGTATAGTCCTGGCCTCCATGGGACTGCGCGTCCCCAGTCAGGCCCTGGGCTTGGCTCTGGGCACCATGCCAGCTGAGAGCAGGGAAGAGACACCCACCTACCCCAGCCAGCCAGAGAGGATAGGGGAAGGGAGGTACCACCTCCAAGCTCCTCCTTCCCCAAGAGGGCAGTCCAGCTCCAAAGCCCAGTGTGACAGCTACCCTGGAGAGAAACTGGGGGCTAGCAGTGGCAGAAGGACCCTGGCCCTTTAAGAGATCTGACAGTGCCCTGCGGGTATGTGCTCCACAAACAAACTGGCTATAAGGTTACTCTTAAAAAGGTACATTCTGTTCCACAGGCTGGGCAGGGAAGGGCATCATGCCAGAGCACCCAGCTTCGAACCCTGGGAGCCCCAGGCAACTTCCTCTTTGTAGGTGGGGCTGGGGTGGGCTATAGGCCATAAGCCCTGGGCAAAGCAGAGGCTGGCTCCCTCAAACCTTGAGCGAGACAGAGGACAGCACCATCTAAACCAGGGTGCCAATGGAGGGATCTCGAGGTGTGCTGGCTGGGGGGCTGTGCCTACAGCCGCTTCTAAAGGATCAGCTGGGCAAGAGCCCCTGTCCCTGGTCAGGGGGATGACACAAGACAGCCAACACCACCAGCTCACATCTCTCTGCAAGGGACATCCGGAAGTCCCTTCACTGGGAACCATCCCCTTCAGCATCCCCGCAGCTCCCTGCCTCCAGGTGAGAGCGCTACCCTGTCGGCTTTTAATCCACTCAGAGAGGGTGGGGCCCTGAGAGCAACTCCATGAGGTAGCTACTATTTTTATCCCAGTTTTACAGACTGGGAAACGAAGGCTGGGAGAGGCAAGGTTAGCTGTCTAGGATCTCACAGAGAAGAATGCAGCCCACTGGACAACCAGGGCTGCCTGCAGCCAAGCCTCTGCGACAGCCTCACCTCACACACCACTCTGAAGCCAGAGGTGGAAGCCCACAGGGGCAGAGAGCCTCAAGGCAGGCTGCCAGAGCCCTGGTGCCCAGTGGGAAGAGGGCGGGATGCGGTCGGAGACTAAAGCCCCTCGTCAACAGTCCAGCCCCAAACTACTCCTGGCCCAGGACAGAACTGACCCACTCACCACCTTCCCTGTCCTCCCGGAACTGGCCTCAGTCCAGGAGAGAGGCAACTCCTCCCTTGCTAACTGCATCCAAAACCTACTCGATCCCTCCAGATCGCCACCTAGAGCTGCCCTGCAGGGAAGGCACCAGGCCCTGAGTCTCAAGTGTCAACTTGGGGCCAGAGATGCCAAAGTCCGGATGTAGCCTACCCAGCCCCCTCAGCCCTGCCCCAACCCTGGGGCTGAATGTCACCTGCCCAGCTCCAGCCTCACATTGGGTCTCTACAGATTTCAAGGGCCTCAGGCTAAAGAGCTGTAGACTGTGGCCCACGGGGACAGAGCACAGGCTTTAGGTTCTGACGCCTTCCCTTCCCTTAGCAGTGCCTTCTGCCTCAGATCCGAAATGGAGACCCACCCCTCCTCCCAGATACAGCCAGACATCCCTCTTGCGTGTCCCCCCGTGACTCTCCCACCCTCGATTAGCAGACCCCTTCTCATTCCCACACTGGTGCCCCCACGCCTACCTCCCCGACCACCCACCTGCTTCCAGAGGAAGGCGTCACCACGGTTGAGTTGCCAGGCCAAGATCAAGTGCAGGGTGGAGAGGCCCAGGCCACTGAAGACAGCGGCCCGCATGCGGATGGGGAGAAGCGTGTAGGTGATGTAGACGAAGAACATGGGGCACCAGAGGCCTACAGAAGGGCTGCGGGGGCTGGCTGTCAGGGCGCCGCCGATCTGCACGGCTGCCAGGATGCCCAGCACCACATAGCTCACCAGCCACATGGAGTCCTGGCGGAAGCTGTGTCGATTGCACACCACCATGAGTGCCACGAAGAGGAGGGCGGCGCAGGCCAGCAGGGCCACATAGGCAGGCTGAGGGTGGGCAGGCGCCGCGTGGAAGGCCAGCAGCACGGCCATGAGCAGCACGAGCACCGCCATCAGCAGCGTCAGGCTGCTCTGGTTCATCTGGAAGAAGTACCTCTGGTACAAGCGCTCCAGCTTGGCCGAGCGGAACTGCTTCGACTGGAACACCTGCGCCAGCCGGCGCCAGCAAGCTCGCCTGCTCCTGGCGGCTGCATCGGGGGCCCCCTCAGCGGCTCCGACTGCCACGGTCGCCTCGGGGTCCTCGAAGCCCAGGGCCACGGCCCGCAGCCCCAGCTCCAGGCCCTTGCCTGGGCCACCCCTCCGGATGAAGGCCTCATCCTGCCAGGGGCACCGAGGCGTGGCTGCGGGGGTCGGGCTGGGTGGCTGTGCACCCTGAAAGCAGCTCATATAACGGGGTGTGCAGAAGCCGCTGGAGCGAGTCCCGCGGCGTGGACGCTTCTGCCCGTTGCGCTCGCCCCAGGCTGTTTTCCGTTCATCCACTTTGGGGACCAGGAGGCCACTAAACCATGACATCCTGCTGGGAGGAAAGGAATGAGGTGGTGTTAATACCATCGTTACTGCCGCCACCAGCAGCTTTCATTAACCGAGCGCTTCCCGCTACCAAGCCGAGCACCTCAGACGCATCCGCCTCCTGAAATGACTCTGAGGAAGACCAGGGTATCGCCAGCCACCAGGTGAGGAAACTGAGGCAGAGGGAGGTGAAGTCACTTGCCCGAGATCAAGCAGCCATACAAGTGTGAGAACCAAAATTCTAACCCAGATCTGTCTGACTCCAAAGCAGTTCATTTAAACATTCACCTCTTCCCTAAAAGGCACTGATTTCCTGGTGGTTACAGACCCACTCGAGTGCCTGTCAATGAGAAAAGCCGCCCAGCTCGGGAGAGAGAGAGCACAGCCCAAGCAGGGGCAAGCACCACCCCGCACCGGCAGACTGTTGACACTGGTGTCCCAGTGGAACGTGATCCTCTTGAGTTTTCAACAGAAGCTGAATTCTAAAAAATGGAGGCCTTAACATGACATCTCCTGACTTTTAAACATTGGCAAGTAATTCACATTTTTCAACACTGCAAGCCAAATAAATCACGTCTACGGAATGAATTCAGCCTGTGAGCTGCCGATCGGTGACCTCTGTACCACAGGGAATCTCTTTCCACATCCGTCCCCATCACACTCACACACTGTGCACACTTCACAGAGTTAAATTCAACTCCTCCCTCCGGTTACAGCTTCAACAAAACTTCCTCAGGAAGGTGTCCCAGCTCCCCCACCCAGACTAAGTTTGGTCCCCTGTTCACTCTCCATACATTTCCTCCGTGGTACTGATCACCATTATCATTAAATCATCCCTTGTTTAATGTGTGACTCTGCCCCTCTGACTATAAACGTTAGGAGGGAAGGGATGATATCTATTTTGCTCAGCGCTTTATCCCCACCCCAGGTACCCCAAATACTGAGCCTGGCTCATAGTAGGAACTCAACCAATTTATGAGTCGAAAAGAGAGAAAGAAACCAAGCTCAAGAGCACTGGTATAAAGAAGCTAACGTGAAATAATAATAACGATATGACTCTTCATCTTTCTCACTGCACTCCAGTCCTCTTAACCTCTTTGCTCTTCCCCAACACACCGTGCACGGGACAGCCTGGGACCTTGGTGCTTGCCGTTCCCTCTGCCTAGAATAAGAGCTCCTCCAGGTCACAGCTCATAAGTCCCCTTATCAGTGAGCTTTCCCTGACCACTCTATTAAAATAGCAACCCCCTTTCCTGGAGCTCCCTGTCTCTCTCCTGAGCTTTATGCTTTATTTTTCTCCACAGCTCTTATCAGCAGCTGCCATTCTATATATTTTTCTTATTTGTTCATTGTCTGTCTCTCCTAACTGGAATGTCAACTTCATGAAGGCAAGGATTTTGGCCTGCTTTGCTCACTGCTACATCTGTAACTGGTAGGGTCTAAATAAATGTTTGTTGAGTAGATAGGCAGGTAGGTGGGTGGATGGATGGATAACACTCCCATGCACTTTCCCTCTGCTTGAAACTTTTCGAGGTCCTTTCACATACCTAAGTCCATCTGATCTTCACCAGAACCCTGTGAGGCTCGTCCTGTGGCCATCTGGGGCACAGGACAGATTTGACAGCAAAAAAAAAAAAAAAACGAACTGAGGTCCACGGTAATTTTATACAGTTCTAGAGAACACAAGTAATCAAGTCAGCCCCGTAATCTCACGTCTCCAGAAGGAAAGTGTCTTGACCTGGGGGAAGGGGAGGACTCCATGACAACACCCTCAATGTGTCTCCCAGCTGAGCCCAGCTCAGGAGGAGATGAGGGTGAGAGCACTGCCACCCACGGATGCCTGCATCCCCACCAGGGCCACCCTCCTCCATGCCCACGGGGCACCCTGAGGGGCTCCTCGTACTTAAACCTGCAGAGCTAGCAGCACTGACATTTGTACCCACTAGGGGACAAGGGGGAGAATACCCAGAGCTTGCCCCAGGTGGTCACAGGACCAGACGCTCAAGCCACAGAAGCAGTGCTCCAAGCAGACACCCAGGGGCCCACCAAGCAGAAGGCGGACTGGGGACCTCTCTGCACATGGGAAACCCCCATCTCTGGTACACCCTCCACTAAGTTCTCTTGGCATCCCTTCTCCTATATCCCACGGAGCAGCAGGCCCTTCAACCCCTTAACATCACCAACGGCACCATCTGGAGGGACAGATCAAAAATCCAAGACTTTTGGTCAGGCTGACATTTGGCAAAGGTCACCAGAGAAAGTCTGGCTCTTCAAAACACTTCATTAGAAACAAGATCTTTGGAGTGAGACCACGTTTCAAACCTTACTGTGATTCTCTGCTAGCCTCGCAGCCTTGGACAAGTTACTTCACCTCTCTATGTCACTTTCTTCACCTGTAAAATGGGAACAATAAGAGTTGCAAGGAAAGAATGTAACAGCCCCCGTCAGGCATATAGTACACACTCAATAAACATTAGCTCTTCTCCTCACTCTACACCACTTTGAACCCAAAACCCTGCCAGCGTCCAAGAGATAGAAAGACAGGAAAATTGTGAGCAAAAACCCACACCTCCCCAGCCAGTCAGACGCCCAGCCCTATCAGTCCCTGTGTCCTCGGCTGTCAGTCCTGAGAGCTGCGTGAGACAGAGCCCAGAGTAAGCAGGTTTCCCACTGCCCCCCATGACATTTTGCTTCAGCCTCCTCCCCCTCGCCAGTCCCCTGACCTGTCCTCACCACGCCCCCACCCCACTGGCCAGACCTCTGTTCCCAAAGGACCTGTTTCTGGCCATGCTCCCAGCCCCCTGGAAGCACAGCCTAGCACGTGGCTCGTACCCACAGAGGAAGGCGCGTACACTGTCCAGGGGAATGCATGACCCTCCCAAGAACACTCTGACCCCACAAGTGGATAGCTTCAGAGATCTGTAATTGTCCAACCAACTGCAACCATCCCACCCTGGGCTCCATTCCAGGCACTGCCCATCTTGGAGAACTTACTCCTGGCACCCCACGCCAGGCTGGTACGGCAGGGAACAGGGCAGGGCACTGTTCAAAGCCACAAAACTTCCCTATATGGGGCCCCAACCCTCCTTGTCCAGGAACCCATCACTATGAACCACAGACCACCTCCTTCCTCCCCAGAGATAGGCTCCTAAGCTTGTGCCTCCGACCCCCTCCTTCCCTGGGTCCTGGTTTCTTTGCTCTCTCTCACAGATCTGCTACTCCAGGCACCACCGGCTCCCAAGGATGGAGCCATGTCCATTCAGCCTGGCAGACTGAGGCCCAGTGTCTCTCAGACCCCAGGTCCCTCCTGAACCTGGATCCTCCAGCCTGAGACCCAGAGTCTGAAGCAGGCCAGGGCCCAGCCCCAAGGATGGCTCTGCAAGCTGCTTTGCCCAAACTCTCTTCCTAGTCACCTCCTATTCCCAAAAGGTGGCAAAAGGAGGCTCCAGGGGATTTAAAAGGACTTCAGAAAGTTCATGGAAGAAGGCACTGCCCAGGCAGGGCACTTCAGTGCCAGCACTGCCCACCAGGCTGGGACGTGGGCCTCAATTCCAGGCCTGTCCAGATGTAAAGAAACCTCCCCAGGGCCTGTATCTGGAGGTCCATCAACCCTTCTCCTCCTTTCCCCAGCCCTTGGTCTCCCTAAAGACTGCACTGAGGTCCCACCTCCACCCCAACCATACAAACCCCACCAGGGCCCTCCAGTCACAGGGGTACTCCGGTAAGCAGAGGGTATAGGAAAAGAGTCCACAGCCTGATTCCACCTCTAGCTTTTCAGTCAGGCCCCAGAGCCTGTTCTGAATAAAGTCTGCCCACCCTGCCCACCCTGCAGCGGGCCTGGACACCAGCCCTTTCATTCCCAAGGTCTGGGGTGAGGGGAGGGGGACTCTTGCAGACAGAGGGCATCCCTCCCTCCGCCCAGGCTGCCTCCCCTTCCCCGAAACACAATCACACTCTACCTCAAACTCGGAGGCTCACCCACAGCCCGGCTGCAAAAACCTCAGGACAGCCCCTCCCCCAGTACATGCCTCTCCCCCTCTTCCCAGCAAGCCGGGAACTCGCCCCGGGTGGAGGAAGGGAAGCACAGGGCAGGGCGTGAGGGTGGGAGCCTTGAGCCCCGGACCCAGGACTCCTCGATCCCCCATCTCCTCCCGGACTTCCCCCCGCCAGCCTCGACGGCCTCGGGCTCCCCCCGCGCCGGCTTCCCAGCCCGGACCACAAAACTCCCGGGAGCCGCGCGGGAGTCTGCCAGCCGCACGGAGACCCGAGCGCCAAGCGCCGGGCGCCGCCGCCTCCCCAGACGCTCCTCCGCGCGGTCTCACCTGCCGGCTGGGGTCGGCGCCTCCCCGGGGCCTCCGCCCCGCCGCAGCCGCGGGCTCCGGCCGGCCGGCCGGCCGTCCCGCGGTCCTGCTCCGTGCCCGCGCGTCCCGGCCGCCCCTCCCGCCGTCCGCAGTCCGCCCGGCCCTCGCCCCCTCCCTTGTTGTCCAGCGCAGCCGCCCTCTACCCCGGATCCAGAAGTCCCCTCCCCGCCGGCTCCCGGACTCCCCGCCTTAAAGGCACAAGCTCCTTTTGTCTGGACACCCCCTCCCCTCCCCGGACGCCGGGCAGGGTGGCCGGCTCCCCTTCGAAGGAACGGGGTAGGGGTGGGGGAGACCGAAGAATGGAACCCCTCCCTCCGCGCGCCCCCTCCTCTCCTCCGGCCGCTCCCTCCCCCAGTCTTGGGAAAACAAGCGGCTACTGTTCTGGGATCAAGACCCCGGGAAGGAGCGGGCCGTCCAGACCGCTCCCCCTTCCCTCCACCCCCGGGCTGCGTTCTCCAGCATTCTCTTCCCACCCTCACCCCAGGGGTCCCCAAAGGCGCCGGGCAAACCCACCCTCTAGCAGCGATTACCACCCCCCTCCCACCCAGCACACCGAGGGTCGGCTTCCTTCCTGGCGGGGTCCCCTAAGCTGAACCGGTACCCAGCACCCACTCCTCACCCCCATCTCCCCTCCTCCTTCCCCCAGCCCCCACCCTGCCATTCCCGCCCCGCCTGCCATGGCCCTGCTCCCCCCCCCCCCCACGAGGGAACTCAGTTTAATAATTAATTAAGATTTCATTCCACAAGGCGCCAGGTGTGTGCGGCCTGCTTCCCCACACACCGCTTTTTCCCTCCTCCCCCAACCCTCCGGGGCGCTGGCCCCAAGCAAACCTCCTATACACCCTGAGCCCAGAAGGGGGCCTGAGGGAAGGGGCACTCTCCACGCTGCCCACCGGCCCCTCTCTCTCTGGGGAGCTCCTCCAGCACCTGCCCACGTGTAGAGTCCCTCCCTGTCTCCTACCCCCCCCCCCCCCCGCACCTTTTACCCAAAGGGTTGTGCTTCCCTGCGGAGTGTGGAGGGTGGAGAGAGGGTGCATTGCTAGGGTACTGAGAAATTGTTTGGGGCTTTTACTTCCTACGTTTTCAAGCACGGAGCTGCGGCCCCAGTTACCTGGGTGATGGGAAAATCTCGTGGAAGCTGCTTTAACCCTTTGAGGGTTAGAAAGATGGTGTAGCCAGAAAGAAGGAGAAGGTTAATAAACTCACCCAGGATGCAAGTGATTCTGACTTTAGAGGGGATGCCGGTCCTTCAGAGCTGGGAAGAGGGCAGCTTATCTGGCTTCCCTTGGAGGCGCGCTTGCCTCATCCAGACCTGTAGCTCCTCCTTCCTTTGGCAGCCCCTTCCCCACCCAAGGTCCCACAGCCTAGATAGCTGAAGCTGCTCCCTCAAACCCAGCCTTGCCAGTATTCTAGTCCTTCAAGGCCCAACTCTGGTCCACGCCAAGCCCCTACTGGGATTCCTAAGCCCAGGCCAGAGCTTGAGGCAGGGAAGAGAGGGGAAGAATTAAGAAAATCCATTTCAATCCCTTATCAGGCATACATGATTGCAAACTATCCACCTTGGCTAAATCATCACTCACTCTCTTGGAGCCTCATCTATAAAATACGGATAAAACTATGTCTTGTCTTTCTTACAGGATTTTCAGGATGAGCTAGAAAAATGTTGGTTAAAATGTTTGAAAATGGGAAATGAAAATGAAAAATGGATAGTTTATTCTGCCATGTATGAGTGTCAGTTGTGCAGGCGTGGCCTGTAATTTGAACTTTGGGGCCTTTTTGCCTGACTTCTCCCTTCAAGTAGCCAGGCAAAATTTCCTTTCCAGTCTGAAACCATTATGTACCATTTATCTCTTAGAATAATATGTTTATGGGCTGTAAGGGGAAAATACAAAAGATAATTGAGGAAATGAAACGGGTGTGTTATGAAATTTTATATTCTGGAATGGAAGGCTTTGTCCTTCATTTTATTTTGGAATAAAAAAAAAATTTGGACACCAACCAAGTAAGCCGAAGAAATATGCTAGGGATCCATCTCTGGGTGCTTTAAGTCACACTGACCTCCTCTACCCTAGTGTATGGCTGGTGTGTTAGTCTGGCTTCCTGAATTCCATTTCTGGTTCCTGGAGGGCAGGGCTGCCATCAGCACCTTTCTTTGATCCCCACCATCAGCACCTTACACTGAGGGTCTGTTTCTAGCACTATTGGGGCCTTAAAAATGATTCCAGCCCTTTATTTTACAGATAGGAAACATGACCTACTGCTAGGCACATGGGGAATATTCAATTATTAAAATTTTAATCTATAGAATATTAGAATAGGAAGCAGTCATAAAGATTATCTAATTCAGCTGCTATACTTTTAGTAATCAAAATAGCAAGCACTGGGACTTCCCTGGTGGCGCAGTGGTTAAGAATCTGCCTGCCAATGCAGGGCACACGGGTTCGAGCCCTGGTCCAGGAAGATCCCACATGCCGTGCAGTATGCCACAACAACTGAGCCTGTGCTCTAGAGCCCGCGTTCCACAACTACTGAGCCCGAGGGCCACAATTACTGAAGCCTAGAGCCCGTGCTCTGCAACAAGAGAAGCCACCGCAATGAGAAGCCCGCACACCTCAACGAAGAATAGCCCCCACTCGCCGCAACTAGAGAAAGCCCACACACAGCAACAAAGACAATGCAGCCAGAAATTAATTAATTAATTTTTAAAAAGCAAGCACTTATATATCATTTACTTGGTGATGAGTAGTCATTTAAGCCCTTGACATAAAATAATTCATTTAATCCTCTTAACTTCATGATGCTATCATTATCGTCCTCACCTTGGAGTGAGGATGTACCTCACTTTTCCCATGAAAAATGAGACACAGAAAGGGTCAATAATTCCAACGTCAGAAAGTGGTAGGTCCAGATTCTGAACACATGCTCTCTGGCTTCAGAGTCTGTGTGTGTCACCACTGTGCTCTACTGACTATGGAAAACCAAGCCCCTGAGATGGGAATTGACTTGGCCACGATCACGCAGCGGATTGGTGATGGAAGGTGGATCAGAAACCCAATTTGTTTCTCTTTCCACTCAGCTTCACTATGGTTCTGCCTGTATGTATCACAGATGTGAGTTGTGCCTGTCCTTCCCTGATGTTCCCTCAGAAGCAGACATTCTTCTGCTGACAGGTGGCAACATTCTTCTCCCCTTTGGCTGTGGGGAGTGCATTGAAGGATGGGGACAGTGGGCCCTTGATCTGTAGCTTCTGACCCAAAAAGAGTGAGACCTGCCTCTAGTGACCAACTGTAGAGGGCCAGGGACTCCAGGTTAGACCATGGGTTAGAGTATGGGCCTTCCACCAGCACCTTCGTGAGAGAAGATTGCACGTGTGGTACATTTTTCAGCCAGATCACGTCCCTCTGAAATACACCAAGGCTGTTTAAAAGAGCTTGTGGGTGAGCAGCTTGGTAGGAAACATGGAATCTCAGAGACGGTGGTTCTCACACTTACCCTGAGCCCCTAGAAGAAATGGTACTCTTAGCAGAACATGGTGAAATATTAATATATTAAAAAACATAGTGTTGGGGGCTTCCCTGGTGGCGCAGTGGTTGAGAGTCCGCCTGCCGATGCAGGGGACACGGGTTCATGCCCCGGTCCGGGAGGATCCCACATGCCGCGGAGCGGCTGGGCCCGTGAGCCATGGCCGCTGAGCCTGCGCGTCGTCGGGAGCCTGTGCTCCGCAACGGGAGAGGCCACAGCAGTGAGAGACCCGCGTACCGCAAAAAAAAAAAAAAAAAAAATCGTGTTGTACTATGCCAGATCTAACAGACTCTAGAATCATAGGCACCAACGTTTTAGAAAAAAATATTGGAAAAACTTTAAAATTGAGAAAATTTTATTTTATTTTTTTTTTCTTTGAACCACAATAAGATGGCTATTACTCAATTTTCATGGCAGAACACCTTGATCCAGCTGGGGGAACACCAGCCCTGCTGAACCTGGTTTGAGAACCACTACAATAAGTGAAGTATTCAGAAAGGACCTCCTATCCCGGGCTGGACAATAAACAGCAGGTCAGGGATCAGCTGGAAGGTTTTAACCCTGACAAAGAGAAGAAAAAAAGAGAGCGAGGGAGGCAGCTGGCATGAGCTGTTTCTATTGCTCCAAGTCTAGCTTGATCTCAATGACTGTGGTTTTTCTCATACAGACCACAGTCACAGTCACAGGTATTATCAACCTCTCATTTTTCAGAAAGAGGAAATTCCTAGGAGAAGAATGCATTATATGTAAGTGCAAGTTCTATATACCCATAAGTGTATCTGGACAATGCTTGAAACATCCTGGAACATAACTAATGGATGGGCTTGAGTCCCCTGAGCCTTCCCTGGGTCGTTCGGGAAACAGCTAAGCAACCCTTTGCTTACTCCCTTTTACAAGGTAAATATTCCTTTTACGGTGCAAATAATCATTCCCTGACTTTTCTGTCTTAAAGATCAGATTTCTGTGCATTTCGTTTTTGGAAAGTAAGAAAAATATGTAAAGACAACCCACATTTGTATATCCCCTGTCCACTACACCACCACTACCCCAGAGACTCCTGGCTTCCTCTAGGTCCCAGGTTGGAGGAGGCCTTGGCCACCACGGGTCCCAGAACCACTACCCGCCATGGGAATGAAATGATTGACTCTAAACTCCAGATGGATACAAACTTCCTCATTCCTTAGCTTCCCATCGTTTTTTTTTAATTAACCATTTTAGTTTTTTTTAATTTATTTTATTTTTGGCTGCACTGGGTCTTCGTTGCTGCACACGGGCTTTCTCTAGTTTCAGCGAGCGGGGGCTACTCTTCGTTGCAGTGCGTGGGCTCTAGGCACACAGGATTCAGTAGTTGGGGCGTGTGGGCTCAGTAGTTGTGGCTCAAGGGCTCTAGAGAGCAGGCTCAGTAGTTGTGGCACAGGGGTTTAGTTGCTCCGCATCATGTGGGATCTTCCCAGACCAGGGCTCGAACCCGAGTCCCCTGCACTGGGAGGTGGATTCTTAACTACTGCGCCACCAAGGAAGCCCCTTAGCTCCCCATCATTCATTCATTCTTTCTTTCTTTCCACAAATATTTAGCAAGTGCCTACTAAGGCCAGGTACTGTTCTATTCGTAGGTGCTGGGGATACAGTCGCAGCAGACTGGATCCCTATTCTCATGGAGCTTTCCTTCTAGTGGGAGGAGACAAAAAACAAATGAATACATGAGAAGATAGTTGATGGTGATAGGTGCGATGATGACAATTAGAAAAGGGGACAGATAGGAAGCAACTTCCTCTCTGAGGAAGTGATGTTTACATAGAGACCTGAATGACAAGGAACCAGCCATGCAAAATATATGAGTAAAGAGCATCCAGGCAGAGGGGACAACTAATGCAAAAGTCCTAAGGCAAAAGCAAGCTTACTGTGTTCAAGAAACAGAAAGCAGGTCAGGGAGGCCAGTGTGTTGGAGGAAGAGCCTAAAGATGACGTCAGGGAGGGAGCTATGCCCTAGCTGGTGTAGAAGCTCGTAAGCCAGGATGAGGAGTTTGGATTTCATTCAAAGTGTAATGAGCACCTTTGGAAGATGTGCTTGGAAGCAGCATGATCTGATTTATGCTTTTAAGAGATCATGCTGGATGGAGAATAAATCAAGGGATCAAGAGATGCAAGGGAAACCACCTAGGACGCTATTATAGTGGTTCAGGTGGAAAAGATCCGTGCCTTAGACAAGGATGGTAATAGTGGGCTACTGAGAAGTGGAAGGACTCAGAAAATGTTTCGGAGTTGGAGTACCCTAATGACCTGCCTTGGTTCCTTCTCCATGGTTTATCTGCAACAAATAATAATCCAAAACTGACAAATATGTATTGAGCAGCTACTACATGCCAGGCACCGTGCCTGGAAGTTACCATCCAGAGAAGACAAACCCACCTTCTCCTGTCCTACTGCCATAGCCAGCTCTGGGTTGGGGAAGCTACTGCTCATCCCTACCCCTGCCCCATTTTCAGGGCCATAGGCACATCCCTCACCCCACCCCTGCACTCTACTCCAATGCTAAGCTGGAGTTGATGGTGGTGGGGGGGGAAGTGTTTACAGTTGGACAATTGATGCCATAAAAAAAGAGTCCAAAGCCCTCCCAAGATCTCAGAGCAAAGACTAGGAGAGCCCAAAGCTCCAACAGTGGGGAGAGGATGCAGCCAGGGCCATGAAGACAAGAGAAACCTGTTGGTGCCCACACCACTGCTCGTCATTCTCAGAGTTCCCAGAGCCCAACCTACCAGAGCCCCCATCAAGCCAGACTTCTCAGTCTTCTCTACCACCCGGTTCTGCTGCCCCAATACCCTCAGTCTCCCTTAGATTTCTGAGTCTCTTGTGCCCTCTGGTGTCATGTTCCTGATACTGCAGCCCATAGTTAATCTCCCCAGCTTGTCACTTTACAATCTACAAGCCAAGGTGGGGGCGGGGCAGGGGCCAGTACGGGAAATTTAAAAATTCTGGGAAGGGCTGGGAATGTCATTGCATTAAGGCAAAGGGCCACGTCAGTTTCTGAGACTCAGAGACATGAGGAGCCCTCCATCTATTGCCAGATTCATCTTTTGTTTATGAGTTGAACACACTATTTTTGAACATCCACTGTGTGCTTATCCAGCCACCAACATGTGCAAAGCTGACCCAAGCTCAGACGATCTGGCACTCCCACCAAGGGCTGTGAGTCTGGAGCTGGTGATGTGAAGACGCGAGAGCACTCGAGAATTCATTCTTCTGTCAGTGGCAGTGCAGCCAGTGACAGTGGCAGGACCCCCCGAACCAGACTCTTCCATGGCTCCTACTGCCTAATTTCCCTTTGTTCCTGCCTGTTTTTTAAGCCTGGTACTCTGGCCTTTCCATCAATTCTATGAGCAAGTAATTCCCTACCCTCCCAATAAATGTCTCTTCTGTTCGCAGTAGTTGGAGTCTGTTTCTGCTTTTGCAACCAAGAAGATGACAGGTACACTGGACAATTGATCAAGCCTCTCTCAGACTTAGTTTCCTCCTTGGTAGAAAGGGATGATAATGAATTTCATATGCAAGGCTGTTTTACTAAATAAGTGTATTAGTTATCTATTGCTGCAAAACAAACTACTACACGTTTAACATCTTAAACAGCACATGTTTACTATTTCATAGTTTCTGTAGATCAGAACTCTGGGCGTGGCTTAGCTGTGTGCCGCTGAGCTGCAATCAAGGTGTCAGCCAGGGCTGCAGTCTCATCTGGGCTTGAATGAAGAAGACTCTAATTCCAAGTTCAGGTGCTTATTGACAGAACTCAGTTCCTGCAGGTTGTTGGACTGAAGGTCTCAGCTCCTTACCACATGGATCTCTCCAACATGGCAGCTTACTTCATCAAAGCCTGAGGGAGAGAGTCTGCTAGCAAGATGCAAGTCACAGGCTCCAGTAGCCTAATCACAGAAGTGCCATCTCATTACTTATGCTGTGTTCTATGAACTAGAAGCAAGTCATTAGGTCAGCCCATATGCCAGAGGGGTGGATTACCCAAGGGCATGAATACCAGAAGACGGAGATCATTTGGGGTCAGCTTGGAGTTGGCCTGCCATAATGAGATAGCTGTTAGGTATAATTCCAGTCCTCTTTCAGAATCCCACTTCCTTATTTTTTTTTCGGGGGGTGGGGGGGCAGTGGGTCGCACTACACGACTTGTGGGATCTTAGTTCCCCGACCAGGTATTGAACCCAGGCCCACGGCAGTGAAAGTGCAGAGTCCTAACCACTGGACCGCCAGGAAAGTCCCAGAATCCCACTTCCTTCTTGAGGGCTTTTCAAGTCCCTCCTCAACCCAAGCTCTTCAAAATCAACCTTTCTTACAAATGAGGAAGCTTGATATACTGCGTATTACATGGAACAGTTTTAGTTGTTTGGGGAGGATAATGTTATTTTGGTGTTATAAAATAAGAAAATGTTCTTTTTGACAAATACTACTGAAATTTTTAGTGGTAGAATATCATTATGCCCACACTTTTCTTTAAAATAATCTAGAGTAGTAAGGAGGGAGTCATAGGCCATTCTCCCATTTTTTCCCAAAATCCCTGGCTAAATAGTTACTATGGAAAAAGTTGCCTTTGCTCTTGCCAAAAACGGTCCAGGAAGTCAGCTTTATATTAGGTTGGTCAAAAATCTCATTCGGGTTTTTCCGTAACATCATATGGAAAACTCCGAATGAACTTTTTGGCCAATACAATATACGTGTATAAGAGGTAAGACGGACTAAAAGGAACAATGCTTAATAAATATCAAACTTCCTCATCTCATAAGCCTCCGGGGGCTCCCATTTTCGGGCTGTAAATATATGTACATAGATATATACAAATTCATTCAAATTCTTCTATCAACCCTGAACAGAAGGATGTGGGGTAGAGGTGGTTGTCATTGACTTATAGATATTGTCATCAATAAAAAAAGAAAAAAAGGTGTTTATCATACGGCATTTCCCCTTCTGTATTGTGCTTGATCCTTCAGATCAGATCAAGATCAAAAGAAACGATCCCAGAGAAAGCCCAGGACGGAGAACCAACTCCCAGGAATCAGTTATTGCTCTGCTCATTGCCAGCACCGTCATACACATGTGGGGGGCAGACACTCAAGACAGGGATTCTCTTTTAACTTGGTTTTGACCCAGGTGAATCTCAGCCCTTAGTTCCGGACTTGGGCTTAAGGGAAGGGACGGGAGAAAGTCACTTCAGTCACTGCTGGCTTGGCTCAGGCTGGCTCCAAGGCTCCGCAGCAGAGAGCAGGAAGCACCTAGTCTCTGCCCAGTCTTGGCCCCAGGAAAAATGATGACCAATCATGGCCCTTCCTTTCTGGGCCTCTTCTCTTTGGTCTCCTCACTCTTCCCTCCAGCTCTCCTCATTCCTCTCCTCCTCTCTAAGGTAACATCCTCCTTGATTAAGAAAAATGCCACGAACACCACCTTAACCAGGTGACCACCAAAAATGGGACAAACTGACATCACTCGTCCCCCACGGGATGCACTAAGGACACTATGTCACCTGTCGTATTCCTACCAAAAATGTTTAAACTGAATCTGATCCCAAGGAGACAAATTGAGGTATATTTCTAAAACAATTGACCTGTACTATTCAAAAGTATCAATGTTATGCCAGAAAAAAAAAAGTGCAGCTGAGAAAATGTTACAGTTTTAAGGAAACTAGAGAGACATAACTAAATGTAATGCATGATGCTTGATTGGATACCAGGGGTTTTGGGTTTTTTTGTTTGCTTGTTTGTTTTTAAAATTTTCTTTCTTTATTTTATTTTTGGCTGCGTTGGGTCTTTGTCGCTGCAAGCGGGCTTTCTCTAGTTGCATTGAGAGGGGGCCACTGTTCGTTGCGGTGCACAGGCTTCCTATCGCGGTGTCTTCTCCTGTTGCAGAGTAGAGGCTCTAGGCACGCTGGCTTCAGTAGTTGTGGCACGCGGGCTCAGTAGTTGTGGCTCGCCGGCTCTAGAGCACAGGCTCAGTAGTCGTGGCGCACGGGCTTAGTTGCTCCGCAGCATGTGGGATCTTCCTGGATCAGGGATCAAACCTGTGTTCCCTGCAGTGGCAGGCGGATTCTTAACCACTGTGCCACCAGGGAAGTCTGACTGTTTGTTTTAGTCATGAGGACATTGTTGGGACAATTAGGGAGATTTTCAACAGACTATATATTAGATAATATTGTGACAATGTTAAATTTCCCGCGTGTGACAACGTTGTGCGGTTATGTAGAAATGTCTCTGTTCTTGGTAAATACGTGATGAATTATTTAGGAATGAAGTTGCTGTCTGAAACTAACTCAAATGGTTCAGCAAAAACACATGCTACATAACAAATGTGGGGAAACTGTAACAACCACTGAATCTAGGTGAAAGGTATATACAGTCATATTATTCTTGCAATTTTTTTTAACTGTTTTTGTTTTAATTAATTTTTATTTTTGGCTGTGTTGGGTCTTCGTTTCTGTGCGTGGGCTTTCTCTAGTTGCGGTGAGCGGGGGCCACTCTTCATCGCGGGGCGCAGGTCTCTCACTGTCACGGCCTCTCTTGCTGCGGAGCACAGGCTCCAGACGCGCAGGCTCAGTAGTTGTGGCTCACGGGCCTAGTTGCTCCGTGGCATGTGGGATCTTCCCAGACCAGGGCTTGAACCCGTGTCCCCTGCATTGGCAGGCAGACCCTCAACCACTGCACCACCAGGGAAGCCCTGTTCTTGCAATTTTAAACCTACAGAAAGGTTTAAGATTTTTCAAGATAAACATTTAGGGAAATGCCAATTCAGGAAAATACTCCAAATGAGGAAAGTGGCAATATACCGTGATTCCCCTAAGTTTCACATTTCCCCCCTGAGGTTAACAGTGATTGTTTACTCAACAGGCATGCTGAGTGCTAGGTGCCAGCAAAACAGGGCACTGAAAAATATTTATTTATTTGATATTTGACATTTTTTCCCCTAAACATCAAATTTGTCATGGAAATGTTCAGAATTTTGTTAAACTTCTTAAATTTTTTTGCAGTTGAATTGTTTCTGGATTGAAGTGTCTTTCACTGCACAGCGATCATCATAATCTTTTTCATGCTTAGGGCATCCTACTGTGTCCTCACCCCCACCAATGCAAACAGGCTGGGAGCTGGGAGGCAGGGAAACCCGGAAGGCATAAGAGGGGATTGCAAAATCATTAAAAAAAAACACACAAAAAAAAAACCCCTCTGAAATTGGGTAGCAGTTATCTGGGGAGCAAGATCCACAAAGGGCCTAAGCCTGAGAGTCCAAAGAAAAAGCCAGCTGTAGTGAGAATGGGAACTTTCTACTTCAGTCTCTCCTGGAGTGTTTTACAGTTCATGCATTTTCAATGTTTGTTTTCTTTTTGTTCTTCCCTAATATTAGGTAAAGTGTTTTGTTTGCTTAAAACAAACGTGACACATGGAAAGCTGTTCGACATCACTAATTATTAGAGAAATGCAAATCAAAACTACAATGAGGTATCACCTCACACCAGTTAGAATGGGCATCATCAGAAAATCTACAAACAACCAACGCTGGAGAGGGTGTGGAGAAAAGGGAGCCCTCCTGCACTGCTGGTGGGAATGTACATTGATACAGCCACTATGGAGAACAGTACGGAGGTTCCTTAAAAAACTAAAACTGGAATTACCATATGACCCAGCAATCCCACTACTGGGCATATACCCAGAGAAAACCATAATTCAAAAAGACACATGCACCCCAATGTTCACTGCAGCACTATTTACAATAGCCAGGTCATGGAAGCAACTTAAATGCCCATCGACAGATGAATGGATAAGGAAGATGTGGTACATTTATACAATGGAATATTACTCAGCCATAAAAAGGAACAAAATTGGGTCATTTGTAGAGGCGTGGATGGATCTAGAGACTGTCATACAGAGTGAAGTAAGTCAGAAAGAGAAAAACAAATATAGTATATTAATGCATATATGTGGAAACTAGAAAAATGGTACAGATGAACAGGTTTGCTGGGCAGAAATAGAGACACAGATGTAGAGAACAAACGTATGGACACCAAGGGGAGAAAGTGGCAGGGGGAGGGGAGGGGTGGTGGTGGTGGGATGAACTGGGTGATTGGCATTGACATGTATACACTAATATGTATAAAATAGATAACTAATAAGAACCTGCTGCATAAAAAATAAATAAAATAAAATTCAAAAAAAAGTTTTAATTCTGGATGATAGGGATATAGGTATTTATTGTTTTATCCTTTGTGTTTTTCTGTATTTTAAACAGTTCTAGAAATGTAAATAAAAGTAAAATACAAACATCCAAGCAAAAAACAAACGTAAGCCTCTGTCAACCATGTCGAGAAGAACCGGAACAAGGATCCTTGCTGGGGCAGGGCTCTCAGGGGAAATGATAGCCTTCCAGAGCTGCCCCCTTAACTAAGTGTGTTTGAAGAAAAGCTATTTGCCCCCTACCCTCTTCCTTTCTTGCCTTCACTCCTCCTGCCCTTCCCCTTCCCTGTCCCATCATCTTTTTTCCTTCCCAGTACGGTGTAATGAACAGATCCAGCTGCGAAGTCAGCGGGACCTGGATTCCAATCAGAATGTGACACGGACAAACCTCAAAACATATTCAGCAAATATTCATTAATGCCTACTAGGTAGCAGGCACAATTCTAGGTACTGGGATACAATGGTAAGTAAAAAAGACAGACAAGGTTCCTGCCCTCATGCAACTTGCATTCGAGTCCAGGGAGGCAGATAATAAACAAACAGGCAAATGAATAAGAAAATTATATATCATGGAAAGTGTACTGCAGAATCTAGCTACATATTGTATGAATATACCATAAGACATTCTGGGAAAAAAAACTATGGAGACAGTAAAAAGATCAGTGGTTGCCAAGGGCTGCAGGGGAGAGAAGAATGAATAGGCAGAGCACAGAGGGTTTTAAGGGCAGTGAAACTATTCTAGCAGGATGCTGTAATGGTGGGTATATGCCATTACACATTTGTCAAAACCCATAGAATTGTTGTACATAGAATGAGTTCAGTTGTTGTATGTAGAATGTACAACACTCAGAGTGAACCCTAATGTAAGCTATGGACTTCCAGGAACAATGATGTGTCAAAATCAGACTCTATTGATTGTAACAAATGTACTACTCTGGTGGGGGATGTTACTGGGGGAGGCTGTGCATGGGTAGAGCCAGCATGTATATGGGAAATCTACCTTCCACTCAGTTTTGCTGTGAACTTAAAACTGCTCTAAAAATAGTCTGTTTTTTTAAGTGTGTTGTAGGAAATTAACACGTAATCAAAGGTAACTGGAGGGACATACTTTAGATAGGATGAAAAAGGAAGCTCTCTCTGAGGCTGTTTTCTCATCCATAAAATGGTGGTAGAAGTATATGCCTTCGTATATATATGTGAAAGTGCCCTTTAAATTACTATATACCTTCCCATCTATAACATATTGGTAGGCAGCTCTGAAACGGCTCCCAGTGATCCCTACTTTCTGGTATTCAAGTCCTTGTGTAATCCCCACCCTCTGAGTGTGAGCTGGATCTAGTCACTTGCTTTTAAGGAATAAAATGCAGCAAGAATGATGAAAAGTCACTCCCAAAATTAGGTTACAAAAGAAAATGCGGCTTCTATTCTCTCTCTCTCTCTCTCTCTCTCTCTCTCTCTCAGAAGCTGCCATGTTGTGTGTAGCCCTATGTAGAGGTCCACGTGACAAGGAACTGATGTATCCAGCCACCAGCCAGCAAGAACCTAAGGTGAGGTCTCACAGGATGCAATACCAGATGCAATGTGTGATCCTTGATTGGATACTGATTAGAGCACATCAGCTGTAGAAGACATTTTGGGTCCAGCTGGGGAGATTTGAACATTGACTGGGATGAGAAAAAAAGAAAATTAATGAGGGGGCTTCCCTGGTGGAGCAGTTGTTAAGAATCCGCCTGCCAATACAGGGGACACGGGTTCGTAGCCCTGGTCCGGGAAGATCCCACATGCCACAGAGCAACTAAGCCCATGCGCCACAACTACTGAGCCTGTGCTCTAGACCCCACGAGCCACAACTACTGAAGCCCGCGTGCCTGGAGCCCGTGCTCCACAACAAGAGAAGCCACCGCAATGCAACAAAAAGCAGCCCCCCCGACCGCAACTAGAGAAAGCCCGCGTGCAGCATCGAAGACCCAATGCAGCCAAAAATTAATTAATTAATTAATATTTTTAAAAAAGGGCATTGGGCTTCCCTGGTGGCGCAGTGGTTGAGTCCGCCTGCCGATGCAGGGGACGCGGGTTCGTGCCCCAGTCCTAGAGGATCCCACATGCCGCGGAGCGGCTGGGCCCGTGAGCCATGGCCGCTGAGCCGGCGCGTCCGGAGCCTGTGCTCCACAACGGGAGAGGCCACAACAGTGAGAGGCCCGCGTACCGCAAAAAAAAAAAAAAAAAAAAAAAAAAAGAGCATTCATTTGTGTGTATGTGTGGGTGTGCATTAAAAAAAATGATACAGACTACCCAATAACTCAGCAATTCCATCTCTTGGTATATATATCCAAGAGAAAAGTGTTCATATGTCTACCAAAAGACACATGTTCAAGAATGTTCATAGTAATTTTATTCATTATAGACAAAATTGGAAACATCGTAAGTGTTCATCAACAGGAGAATGGATAAATAAATTATGGTATATTCTAACAATGGAATACCACACAGCAATTTTTTTTAATAAAAGAGCAAAATGCTGATAAATGCCACAAAGATGAATCTTAAAAATGTAATATTGTGGGAAAGCTGCCAGATACAAGAGAGTACACACTGTACGATCCTTTTTATATGAGGTTCAAAAACGGGCAAATGTAATCTATGGTGATAAGAGCCTCAACAGCCATCACTACAAGAGGCTGGATACTGACCGTGAAGGGGCATAAGGAAAACTTCTGAGTGAGGGTTGTCATAGACCTTAATTTGGATGTGATTACACAGATATCGACATATAGATATATGTGCCCCCAAATTACGGAATTGTACATTTAACACATGTGCACTTTATACAATTGAGTTATATCTCAATTTTTAAAAAAAAATTTTTTAAGAAAAAAGATATCCAGAAGAATTACACCAAAAGCGGTAATGGCGGTAATGTCTGGGTGGTGAGAATACTAATATGTTTTGATTTGTTTTGTCTTGTTGCTTGTCTGTATTTTCTAATTTTCTCCAATACATAACCACTGCTTCTGTAATAATAAAAAGTTATTTTTAAACTACATTCCAAATACTCAATAATATCATTTATGCTGCTTCAGGGGAAAGTCAAGAAATGTACTTGCTGTGTTATTCCTGAAGGAGACAGGGGTGTGGCCAAGCATAAGACAGAGGAATGAAGTACTAATCGCTCTGGCATCCGGGTGTGGAGGACTTTTCAGGGGAAGTCCCCTGTGCTGAGCATGGGGTGAAAGGTCAGGGTGGACCAGAGTATCCGGCCCACACGGTAGAATGGAAAGAACCCAGGAGAGAGAATCTGAAGATCTGGGTCTGAAACCAGATGCAGCCACTGATTGTGGCCTTTGAAAAGTCATTTAACTGCAGAAGTGGAAGGACTATGGGTTAGCCACAGGGCACACGGACTCCGGACAGGTTCTCTCCACTGTGTGCTCCTTCCTTGTTTATAATAACAAACTAACTTTTACGTAGGAATTTACGTTTTATGAAACACAAATATTCCTGTTGAATTCTCACAGAACCTCTTGAGCAAGCACTGTTCTTTCCCCCCCTTTTTTTTTTTTGCGGTACGCGGGCCTCTCACTGTTGTGGCCTCTCCCGTCGCGGAGCACAGGCTCCGGACGCGCAGGCTCAGCGGCCATGGCTCACGGGCCCAGCCGCTCCACGGCATGTGGGACCAGGGCACGAACCCGGACCGGGGCACGAACCTGCGTCCCCTGCATTGGTAGGCGGACTCTCAACCACTGCGCCACCAGGGAAGCCCCTTTCCCCTTTTTAAAGGTAAGAAAACTGTTTTTAAGTGACTTGCCTGAACTAGTGAGTGATAGAATTAGGCCTTGCCTGACGGTTTTTGGACTCCGAATCCTGCATTCTTTCCACCAATGGCTTACCTAGGACCCTGACACTTAACTATACCCACCCCTCACCCTTCCCATCTGCTGACACCCGCTTCCAGCAGCTCTGTGGTTCTCGTGCATTCTTGGCAGGGCTTTATTTCCCAGGGAGTGACAGAGGGCTCTACACAGAGCTCCCCTGAATGACCTAGTGCTGACTCAAAGAAGGATCCAGACTCCTTTCGGCTCTGTGTTACTCCAGAGGCATGCAGGAGTTCACACCTCCAACGCTGGGCAGCTCCTCCAGTCAAGGGTCTTCCAGGCTCATTTCCCAACCTGGCTCCAGGGTGGCCGCCAGCCCCCTCTGCCCTCCTGATCCATGATGAGGGGCCACAACTCTTCACCAGTCCTCTTCCCTCTTCCCTAGGGGGCTTGTCCCCAAGGCCTGAGTCAGCGCTTCCCCATCCCTATCCAGTTCCAGCCTCTGCTTAATACCTCCAGTTCCTAAGGCCTCTCCCTTCCCAGGTGCCCAGACCTCATCCCCAGCACAGCTGGTGAAGGAGCAGTGAGAAGCAGAATAAGAGGCAATGGTGAGCCCGAGGGGCAGCCGCCCCAAGCAGCTAGCACAACGTTCCCTTCAATAATTCATTCCCGGGGAGGCTGCGGGCACCATGCCCTCATTCTGAGCTGGAGATGGCTACCACAGCTCAGATCCTTAAAATGACAGTGGTGGGAATCAGGAGGGCTGGAAGGCCAGGGCAAGCAAGTAGAAGGGTACCCAGTCTCCAGCCCCACCACAGGCACCTCTCCCCCTACTTCTTGTTAGAGAGGGGCCGGATCCAAACACAGGTCAGGGGTCCCGTGATAGATAAAGGAGCCTAGAAACTGCAGCGAGCCAGAGGGGCAGAGAGGAAGGACACAAACTCAGGGCCTCATCCCACTCACTCCAGCTATACATCAGGGTCAGCCTTATCCCCATTGCTCTGAGCCTTCTTGAAGCCACACAGCCTCTTGTCAGCAGCGCCACCTTCCTAAAGGAGGCCCAAGTCTCCTCTGTCCCAGCTTTTGGAAGCCCTGGGATGTTTCCACTGCCCCCACTTGGGGAACTCTGCCCCCACTTAGGCCTCAGTAATCCAACTCTCAACACCCCTCCTGGGGATTCCCCCCCCCCAATCCCATCTCTTTTCAACCCCAACTTCCCTGCCTAACCTCTGATGTTTACAAAGCCTGTAAATATGTGGGAGTGGAGGAAGGACTTGAACTGGCCCCTTGGGCCGTGCTGTGATTCAGGGTCCTAAAGTGTTAAGAGTTTGGCAAGAGCAAAGGAGAGAAGGAGGCAAAGTCGAGGCCAGCCCCCCTTCCCAAGGCCACCCTGGGGATCCTGCCTCTCATACCCCTTCCTCCACCTGGGGCAGCCCTAGAGTACTGCTCCTGTCCCAGCCTTGTTCCTCTCTCCAGTGCATTTTGTGGAATTGGAATCACCAATCACATGCAATGGAAACTGAGATCTAAGACTAAAATAAACATATGTCAAGAACCTACTATGTGCCAGGCTGAACCAGACTCTGGGCAGAAAGAGAATGAGAACTAAGCATCTCAGCCCTCTCGCCTTCCCTCCTTCCCAGGTATGAAAAGGAACCCCCTAATCCACAGAGCAGTCACACCACTTGCCCCAGAGCAGGCAAGAGCTGGGCCTTGGAGCCACAGCTGAGAGCCCAGTCCCTCTAGAGAGGCCTGGTGTGGGAAGGAAGCTGCAGTCTTGCTGGCCACTGTCAGCAATAAACTCTTCAGACTTATTTGTAGCAAATGCTGCGTCAGGGGATGGAGCCTGAAAGTGCCTAGAAGCATCAAACATCACCACGGGCCCAGAGGCAGAGCCCAGAAAAAGAAGACCGAGATTGCAGCAGGAGGAGGTGAGGTTTGATGTTAGAGGAACTTCCCCAGAGTATTATCTGGAGTTGGCAATGGGGATTCCACGTGGAAACTACTTCCACAGAGCTTCCTCAGAAGCTCACGGTAGAGTAGGTACAAAGGGATGGACATGGTGATCTTTGTTCTCTGTCCTTTGTGGTACACAGGTTTTCAAATGCTGGGGCCACTGAGTACAGCTGTGAGTTATGCCTTGCTGACAAGGCAAGTGGGGATTGAAATCCAACTCCAGATCAGTAGGGCAACCACCTATGCAGAGTTGTGTCTGCACAAAGCCTAGACAAAAGGGCTAGCAGAGGCCCTGTCAAATAGCCTGAGGTCCTGACAACTTAGGAGGTTAGAGAAGAGAGGGAGCTGACCCTAGGGAGAAGGGATGAAGGCTGCCTGGGAAGCCCTGGGGGCCTGCAGCTGAAGGCGCCAAGCTAAGGTATGGCTCACAGGAGTGCCTCCAGGCTAGAGGCCCCTCTGAACAGAGTGCCAGATACTGTGAGGTCAGGGCCAGAAATGGGGGTACTGAGGGAGGTAAAGTGGGGAGGAAGACTGTGTGGGTCCTGGACAGGGCCCAGAGAGGGATACTCCTGCCAGTCATCTCACATGGAAGGGGCTGGGAGAGGACTGTTCTGGGGACACGGGGGCTCGGCCCCCGGCTCTAGCTCTGAGGGTCCTACCTTCTCTCAGTGGCAGAAGAGAGAGGGCTGTGTGCTCCAGCAGCTGGAATGGAAATGAGAAAAAATGAAGGGTGCAGAGCTGCCCCTATGCACTTAGATTCCCTCTGATAGGATCAGAGAGAAGTCACTGATATTTCTATTTTAAAGTAAGCGGTGGAGGGCGATGGTGTTCTAGGCTGTAAGTTCTTGCAGAGGAGGGAGGGAGGGGGAAGCCAGGGACAATTGCTTGCCTTGGCCAGCACCTCCCTCCCCCACTTCTCCTATGGAAACTTAAGCTGCCCCAAGGCCCAGAAGAGCTAGTCCATTAGCTGTGGTCAGCGGGGGTGTAGGGAGGGGCCTCTCTCCCTCGGGGTCTTATTGCCAAATGACAGGCAAAGCTTCTGCTCCCTCTATTAGAGCCAAAACAAAACAAAACAAAAACGCTCCACGCACATTTTAAAAACACACACACACACCCTCTTTATCTCCTCTGAATAGATGAAGCTGAGTAACTTGGGGGTAGGTGGGCGGTAGGGGATCCATGGACTAGACCAGAGAGGGAGAGGAGGAGATGCCCTCCCAAAGAACTTTTCAGGTTAACCCTGAGGAGGAGCTGGGGGTGGAAAGAGGAGAATTGATTCTCCGCCAATGTACCTCCCTCTGGAATAGGGGCAAGGGCAGGGTCAGCTGAACAGAGAGGGAGGAAAGTCTTCCAAAGATCCCCAGAGGGTGGAAGGATGGGGGGGGAGGGTCGGAAACCCCCAGAGGAAAGGACTTAAGAGAAGAGCCAAGGAGGAGAGTGGAACGCCCTCGATCTGAAAGGAAAGAGTTCTAATTGATGCCGAGAGAGACGTTGAGGACCCCGGGTCACTCCGCTTCAGGATGAATCTGTCTCCGCCACGGAGTCGGCCGCCGCCTCCCTCCAGCCGCCGTTTTTGGTATGGAGGAGTGTCCAGCCTGGGGGTATTGGGGGTTTGGAGGGACCAATGAGAAGCTGATCCGCTCACAAGGGTGCAGGGAGAGAGCTGGCTGGGGCTACACCCCTGCTCCCCCTTTCCCCCGCCAGAACTTGGGCTTGTCCTATTCGATGTGCCCGCCGAACGGGGCGGGAGGGGGTACCGGTCCCGCGACTCCGTACTCCGTGCTACCCAGGCCCGGCCCGGACGCTGCCGGGCTTAGAGGGGGTGCCCCTGGAGACCAGGATGGAGGTAGGAGCGGCCAGGGCCCCAGAAGATCCAAAGATCTCAAAGGAGCCCCACGGGGGTGGGGATAGGGTGCAGCCTGGAGTCCCATACCAGGGGTCTGGAGGTGGGACCGCAGTTCCTGGGAAGAAGAACGGGTGAGGGGATCGTCCTAGGCTTCGGAGGGGGTCTGGCTCCGAGTTGCGCCGCCTCTGCTCTGCCCAGGGCAGCGCCTCCTGCTGGTAGGGCCGGACCCCTGCCGGCCGACAGACGGGACCCCGGACGGGTGCCACCACCTGGAGGGCGTGTGCGACCTCCGGGTGAATGAGCCCAGGGGGCGCTGCAGCCGGTCGGAGAGGAGCCGCTTCGCCTCGCTCTTCGCCTTTGCGGGCTGAGTCCCGCGGCCCCGGAACCCGGGAGAGAGCAGTGACAGGACAGCTTCCCCGGAACCCAGAGGGGGCGCTTGACGCTGGAGCTAGCGATTTCGATCCTTTCCTCTGCTGAGGACAGGTCGAAGCCGTCGCTGGGACCGCGGCGCCTTTCTTCCTCGGGCGCTGGAGGATGGGCGCCGGGCGCACAGAGCAGGGGCCTAAAGCCCCGGAGTCCAGGCAGCCCCCCAGCTACTGCCGCCCTTCTGCCTGTGGCGGTGGGAGCTCCGGAGTCCCTATCTTTTCTAGGGAGGGGTTTGAGGAAGAAGATGGGGGAGGGGGGGTCGGAGAATGGAGGCGAGATATAGGGATGGAAGGACAGTAGCAGGCACCCAGATGAAGAGAACATGGACCGTAGAGAGGAGGAAGAGACGGAAATGGAGAGAGCAGGGCTGAAAGGCGACAGGGGAAGGAGAGAGTGACAGAGGCGGAGAGAAAGGAAGAGAGAAGGGAGGGAAGGAAGGAGGGAGGAGGAAAGGGGGAGGGAACCCGGAGAGAGGGAAGGGAGCAGCCGTCGGAGCCTGGCGGTCGTGGGGCGAGGCCAGGCGTGCAGGCGGGAGCCAGTGTGCAGAGCAGCGGCCCGGTCCTGCTCCTGCCTCGGAGCCCCTGGCCCGGGGGAGGGGGAGAGGCCGCCAGCCCGGTCTATGTCTTTTTCTGACTCCAGTGCAACCTTCCTGCTGAATGAGGTAAACGCGAGGGTCCCCTCCCCAGTGGGTGGGAGGAGAGCCCCACTGCGAGCTAGGAAGAGGGCCCGCATTTGGGGGACACTGCAGCGATGGGGAGGGAGGGAGGCCGAGTAGGTGAGGCTAAGGGTAGAGGTGGCAGGTAGAAAAGGAGGGAGCGGCCAGTGCTGGCAGCTTCTAAGCACTGGGACTGGGATGGGGTGGAGGCGGGGGGAGGGAGGACTGTCTGGGGAGCCAGGAAAGGGGCTAGATGTGAGGACTGAGGAGGACTCTGCCAAGCACGCCCCCCCCCCCCCCGCGCGCGCCCTCCCTGGGTTCCCTGGGGGCAGCCCAGCAGCTAAATGCTAGGGGCTTTGGCTTTGTCCAGATCTTAAATACTGCTGGGGAGAAGGACTTCCTAGAGGTCCTAGCTCCTGCCTCAGCTTCCCCATTCAACACTCAGGGATTGGGATCTGTCCCGCTTCCTGGTGCACTTACGGGAGAAGCCAGAATGCATTCTGGAGGCTCCCAAGAATTCCAACTCCCAAACCTGGTTATTCAGGCTCCCCACCACCACCAAGACCCCCACGTCCTGCTGGCATGCCTCGAGTACCTGCCAGCTACCACTCTAATGACTCTCTCCTGAGAAAGAGGAAGGCAGGAGGAATCCTCTCCTTGAATCCTTTCTCCCCTCCCCGCCCCTCAGCTTTCTCTTCTTATGCTCAGCCAGGGAAAAGAAAAGGGGTTAGGGACCACATGGATACTGACAGGCACATGTCTTGTTACATGAGAACTAGAGCAGGCAGGTGTGGGTAAGGTGAGAAATAGAAGGCGGCAGTGAGTAGCAACTCAGAGAGAAGGGAACCAGGGAGAGGCTCCGAAGCTCCTGCAGGACCCAGGGGATGGGCCAGGTATGAGGAACCTGAACACATCTCCGGGGGTGGGGGTGGTTAGCATGGTAATTCATGCTTTGTGAGCAGACTTAGACACCACTGTCCCAGATGGGGATGAAGACAACAAGGTGTGTAAGGAAGGAGTGAGGTTGATGGCAGATCCACTGTTACCTACAATCCCATGGACACCCTGGTGGTGGGGAGAGTCCCTAAAGGAGAGGCCAGGAGAGTAAATACAGGGATGGGGAGAATCAGAAGCCCCAGTAGCTGTATTGTTCATTAGAATCATCTCCCAGGAGAGAGCACCTTGAGGGTCTTATCGTTTCACATTTCATGCCTCCTTTCTGCCCCTCTGGAAGGACAGAAGGAATTGAAGAGACAGAGAATAAAAGAGGATATAAGGAATACTGAGGAACTGGGAGAGGGCACAAAGTGAGAAGACAGTGTCTGGGAACTTCCAATACAGAAGAATCCAACATATAACCAAACCCCAAATGGTGCTGGCCTCAGGAGAGGGAACCGTGAAAGCAGACTGCTTCCCCCAATAGTGAGCCATAGGGGCTCCAACAAAGTTGTTCACCAAATTCAGCAGGAGGAAGATGCTGGGCAGGGCTGGAATGCACCACTCACAGGATGGTGACAGACTAAAGGCAGACTAAAGATAGTCTTAAGATGAGGCCCCTTCTCTTTTTCTTGCTAAGGGAACATGAACCAGTGACATAAGTGGGAAGCCAATTGGTTCGGGTGGTCTTCCTCTCTCTCCCACGTGCAGGGCTTCCTACTGTAGATCTCACCCAACCCTGTCAGAGTTTTGGTTTACTAATTCCCCTGTAGCCCAGGAAGAAAAGGGACGAGCAAATTGTGGATTCACCCTCGTGGGTGTGAGACACTGGGAGTGGAGAAGGACTGAGCTGTGAAGCTCTCCAAGTGTAACCCTCTGTCTACCTCACATCCACCCCCACCCCCAGGGGACGGGGAGGGAGGGCATGAAGGGGTAGGTAGGCCATCAAAATTCAAAGGAATAATTTTGCTCTGGAGCTCAAATGGGTGGATCTTTGAGGAAGTTTCCTCAAGGTAAGGGCTGCTGTTCAGTCTCCAACGTCAAATCTGGGTGCCCCTTTTGAAGGAGACTGACTGGTAGAGCAGTACACGTGGCTCCAACCCAGATACTAGGCACCCCAGCCCAGCCTCATCCTTTTGCTAAGGAGGGGATCTGGCCTTACACTAGTGACTCTGGGGACACTTGCCCTTCCCCCTCCCAAACCCCGCGTGGCCAGGCTCTCTCACCTTCTGTCCAAGCCACGACCATCCCCCGACCTCGGCTCTCTGGTTTCTTTCCTCTTCCCTTTAGGCTCGCCTAAAACAGCCCCTCCCTACGCCAGTTCCCACGATGCCTTGGCAATGCCTGGCACAGTCCTTGGCAAGGAAGTGAGGAAGGGAACCCCCATCCTGGCCAGACTAGGATGAAATCTGCCCGCGCAACAGGTGTAGGGTGGCCGGGCCCCAATCCTCCCCCTTCGCACGGGTTGCGCAACAAGGTCCTTTGCTGCAAGAGTCCCAGTACTGAGGGGACCAAGAGCCTGGGGGCGGGGGACGGAGGGAGGGCAGGGGCTACTTTCTCGGCATTGGCCTGGGGTCGCTAAATCCATTCCTCCCCAGTACCGGGGTTTGCGTTTGGAGTCTCGCGTGCCGCCAGGGCCCAGACACCCCGCCCTCTCACCTGCCGTCCCTCCCCCGTCTGCCCCCCCGCCCCCGCCCCCGCCCCGCCTCTTCTGTCTCCCCCAGTCTCCCACTTTCCTGCCTCCCCTCTTCCTCCCTCTGCCTCTGTACCTCCTTTCTCTCTCTCTCTCTCTCTCTCTCTCCTGTCTCTCCTTAACCGGCGCCCTCTCCTTTCTCGGTGGGGTCTCGTCTCCCAAGCAGTCTCCGCGTCCCCTCCCCCGCTCCAGCCCTTTGTTTCCCGGCGGAGTATTTCCTGGGTTGCCGTATGTCTCTGTCTCCGCATCTCTCCTCGCCCCGCCTCCTCCAAGCCAGGATCCGCCCCGCCCGCAGTCTCTCCTCCCCTTCCTCTCCGCCGCCCCTCTGCCCCATAGGTGCTTGGGGACCCACCTTCTACCCGGCTCCCGTCGGCCACCTCTCCCGGCCGGGTCTCGGGCTCCGCGGGTGGCCGGTGCCCCCCGCCGCCCCCCGCGCCCGCCCCCGGGGAGGGGGGGCAGGTGGGCGGGCACTATTGTTGTAGGAGCCGGCGCCAGATTCCTCAGCCGCGCTCGGGGTGGGACCGGCAGGGTTGCGGGGGGGGGGGGGGTAAGGTGGGGGGAGCGGTGATTTGAGCTCGGAGCAGCTGGTCTTCGCGACTCGCTCCCTCCTTCGCGCTCTCGCTCTCCACCGCCGCCCGCAGGGCTGCGGGGCTCGGTGGCATCTCCCGGGCGCGGCCCGCTGTCCTCGCCCCTGCCTCCGGGCCGCCCCCGCCCCTGGCGCCGCTCGCTTCCCCCCACCCGGACTCCCCCATGTATGACGACTCCTACGTGCCCGGGTTTGAGGACTCGGAGGCGGTGAGTGCCCACGGGGAGGGTGGGGGTGGGGAAGTTGGGGTGACACCTCATCTCCCTTGGACCCTTACCCCAGTTCAGGACTTTGAAAAACGCCTCTGCGGCGGGGCAGGGCGTGTAGGAGGGCGCTCCAGGAAAGTGGGGAGATGGGTTTTCATGCCAGAGGCTCCCCAGTGCCCCCGTCCTAGAGCAAGGGGCATCGGGTGTGTGCCAAGAGGGGCCAGCGTGGGGGAAAGGCTCAGAGCGGGTGGCTCCACAGCCCAGGACAGAAGGGTGGAGGGAGGAGGGGCTGGAGGCTGAGGGCACAGAGGCTTTAGAGAGGCCTCATGCAACGTCTGGAGTTCCCAAGGGAGGATTTATGGGGTCTGAACACAACAGCTACAGGAGAAGCCGGGGCCCTTGCAGAGGGGGACAATCCAGACCTCCTGTGCCTCAAGTAAAGGACAAATTAGGGAGCCTGGAGAACAGCAGAGAATCCAATACCAGCCCCTTCAGACAGACGGATCATAAAACTTGAGGACCTCCATTATCCCCTTCTGCTGTCCATCCCTGAGCATTGCCTTATCTCCTCACCCTGCCTCCAGCCCAGCTTCTCTCCCAGGCTGAAAACTGGGCACCCAGCACATGGATGAGCCAGCTGACTGAGCCCCATCCATTCCACTCCTCCTGCTGAGGCATCCTCAGAGCAGCGGGCATCCTGAGCTCCTGCTCAGCATGGAGGGCCTGGGGATGGAGAGGAAGCTCTTCGCTCAGAGAACCAGGCAGCTGATAAATATTTAATTCTCCTCTTTGCTTTTATCTCCTGACCCACTGAGAGAAATCAGCTCATTAGGCAGTGATTCCCGGAGCTCAGAGCGCAGGGAGAAGTGCCTGGAAAGATGGGGGCAAGGATGGGCAGCAGCAGCTCAGTCCCTTCTCTCAAATATCCTACAAGAAGACCTCCTTATGAGGGCAACTAGATGGCTTAGAAGGAGTCCCTGATAGGTATGGAGGGTAGAGCACTCCAGAGTCGAAAGGGGAGTGTTGGAGTCTTCTCCCATCTCTTGCTGCGAAGTCCGAGATAGATGAGTCCTAGGGCTCAGAATAGGCAGCTGTCAGTCCTTTCCTGGGACTGGGCTCCTGCTGGGGCCCAGTTCCCCATTGATTGGGCCTTTGGGGCTAATTACATTGCGGCTAGAGCAGATGATTTTCAAGGCTGTGGTGAACACCTCTTTCTGACAGTTGAAGGGACAGCTGGCACAGCCCAGGGTGCCAAGGTGAGCTTGAGAATGAACCTCTCCGTGGGGCTGGAGGGCCGTAGAAGGTTCTTCCTGTCCCTGGTTGAGAAGGCTAGGACTGTTGCAAGGTGAAGCCTGACGTGTGGATGGTGTTGGGGGCAGCCTGCTAACCCATCGCTCGCTCCCCACCCTTCTCTGGTTCCTGGATTACCCTCCCCCACTTCCCTTTCTCTTGCCTGGCTCCCTGCTCTCCCCAGGGCCCCCTCTGAAGCAGTAGGAGGGAAATCAGGCTCTAAATAAATCCAACGGCTCATCTCCCTCCTCTCCTTCCCCCGTGCCAGGCAAGAGTGGAGCTGCAGCCTGCCCACACACTCACCAGGCAAGGGGGGCACCACCAGGGCACTGTGCCAACTCCTGGCAGCTCCCAAGTACTGAGGCTCTGGCTGTTTGGGCATAACAGGGCTGGGGGAGGCAAGACCCCAGAGTATGCTTGGCAGGGCAGCCCTGTTCCCGGAGTGATGGGTGAGCTCTGAGGACTTGGGAATAACGGAGAGGGGATTTCAGTCTGAGCATGACTTACTAAACATTTAGGGAGAGATCCTGTCATTCCCGTCTTAGGGTGAGAGGCCAGGTAACCCAGATGCCCCAGGCAGGGACACAAAAATGACTAAATTAGCTTGAGATCCTGGAGAACAGAGGGTAAAGATCAGACTTCTCTCCCAGCACAGGTCTGGGCAACTAGGAGATACCTGATGTACACTTATCAAAGCGAGTGGTCATCCTGCCTTGCCTCCTGCCTCCTAGCCTGTTGGCCCCTATTTACTTCAGATAGCCATTTCCCACAGAGGTGTCTCCTGTGCCCCAGGCCCCTGGAAGGAGGACCCCCCACTCAACTGACAGTGCAAAGGTTCTTCCTGGGGCTCAGCTGCTCTTCATCCTGCTGCCAAGCCAGCCTTATTTGGTTCTCAGGAGAGATGGGGAACATTGTCTGTAATATGCAGGACTTTCCCTCCTTGTGCTATCTTCATGCCTTGGGTCTACCACAGACATTGTCTTTCGCTTACGCTCTAGGACCTGGGCTGACATCAGTCTGACCAGTCCTCTTGCCCATGGCGGGGCTGGGGCAGGTGTGTGAGTTTGTCTTCCCCACCAAGAATCTGGCCTCTGCTGCCTTTATGCACAGTAGGCTTGAAGGAATGTTCCTCAGCCTGAGAACATTCTACTAAACACACATACACATACACATTCCCACACGGACCCTTTAGGCTTCTGCCTTATCTCTGCCACCTGCCCCTCAGAATTGATGGAAGTGTCACTTTCAGACTTCTGCCCATAAAGAGGGGAAACTGAAGCAGGAAACAAAAGGCTCCCTTTTCCCTAGACTGAGGGGGAAACCCAGCCAGCCTGACTTCTGTCCTCCTGCCCTAAGGCCCAGCTTCCTTTGTTCAGTTGTACATCTCCCTCAGGGCCTTGAAGGTGAGCTCGGCAGCCCTCCAAATGCACCTTCATTGCCCAAAGGCCCTTCCAATGGGCAGGACTCTGACACTCTCCTGGCTCAGGTTACCAAAGACCCTTTCCCTGCATCCCCAGGGTTGCTCCTGGCTGGGTTGCCTGGCACCACCTCAGCCTTCCTCCAGGGCTGATATCCCCTTGGGCAAGGGGTGGGGAGATGTAGGCCAGGTGGTAGGTGTGGCCCCGCCTCACCCAGGCTTAGGGAGATAGCTTTGTGTCACTTGGTCAATCTGTCTTGTTTGCTGCCCACACCTGGCCAGTTGTCCCAGCGGGTGTGAGAGGAAAGAAAGTGGGGGTGGGGAGAGTAGAGAGGGAGTAACTTTCTGGAGTTGGGAGCCCTGTGGCCTCCTCTTCACCCTGGAAGAGTAGGGACTGGAGGAGATGGGATCTAAGGGGGTGCGCGGCTATATCCTGACACTCAGGACCAGTGCCTTGCCAACCAGTGTCTCCTGACTGTTCCTGGCTGGCTGTACTCCTCCCAGGCATTTTAAGGAAATAATTTCCAAGCTGCTTTGCAGGCTGATGTGAACAAGAGGGCTGGGTCTTTGGATTCCGAAGATTCCAAATCATCTCCAATATATCATCTTCAGTACATCTCACTTCCCTCTGCCTAACAGGACATGGTCAAGGGGAGAAAAGGGAGGAAGGAGGGAAGGGAAAGCTCTATTCGAGGCTGCAGTATTAACAGGCTTGGGGGGAGGGGCCCAGATCATAGCACATATGGGTTGGGCCGGCTTTTCTGCAGCCCCAGAGGCACTGGGGCCCTTCTTGGGGAGACAGGAGGGACTGGCGGGCCCAGCCACCCCCGTGGAGCTGGAGAGGCTGAGGTTAGTGGTGGCACCACTGTAGGGTTCGGAGGTGCCTCTCTAGTGCCCTTCACACCTGAGCCCACGGGTCACAGCCTCTCCCCCATGCCAGGGTTCAGCTGGCTCCTATACCAGCCGCCCATCTCTGGACTCAGACGTATCCCTGGAGGAGGACCGGGAGAGTGCCCGGCGTGAAGTGGAGAGCCAGGCTCAGCAGCAGCTTGAAAGGGCCAAGGTATCATCTTGCCGGCTGAGGGCAGGACAGGCCAGACTGGGTGGAAACTTGTGCTAGGTCCTAAGTCTCGAGGGGTCAATGGGCAGGATGTGTGTGAGTGTGAAAGGGTGTGCGTGTGGATGGGCAGACTGATGGGGCCTCCGCCCTCAGCTGATGGGGCACTGAAACTGGAAGGGGTGCTCTGAGGCTCCCCTCATTTGCACCAATGGTCAAATTCTCCAGCACAAACCCGTGGCGTTTGCTGTGAGGACCAATGTCAGCTACTGTGGTGTGCTGGATGAGGAATGCCCAGTCCAGGGCTCTGGAGTCAACTTTGAGGCCAAAGATTTCCTGCACATTAAAGAGGTGACCACTCCCCTCCAAATAGAAGCCACTTAATCTCTCTGCTTTTGCCCCAGTTCCCATTCCTCTTGCTTCGGTCCTCATTTATAAACAAGTTCCCCAAGCTCCTCAACTCTTATGCTTAACACACCCCCGTAAAACCCTCATATCCAAGACCTAATCTTCAGGGTCTCCATCCTCCTAAGGCCTGGCTTGGGCCTCAGTCTCCATATCTGTAAAAGTAAGCCATTAGATTAGTTGCATCTTAGGTTCCCTGTGACAGCTGTGATGCCTCACGCTGAAGTCTTGGGGGTCTCAAACCTGGCTGCCCTTCCCTCTGGTACCTTCTCCTGCCCGCCTCCCCTCGCGCTGCCTTCCTCAGACCCGCTGTCCCAATGCCTCCCTGGCTCCTTCACGTTGAAGTGCCAGGACTGAGGCCTGGGTCACCTCCCCTCACCGCCCCTTCCGCTCCACCCCACCCCCAGAAGTACAGCAATGACTGGTGGATCGGGCGGCTAGTGAAAGAGGGTGGGGACATCGCCTTCATCCCCAGCCCCCAGCGCCTCGAGAGCATCCGGCTCAAGCAGGAGCAGAAGGCCAGGTGAGAGCAGGGCTGTGACTCAGTAAACATACACCCCAGACGTGTGCACTTTACCCACAGTCCACATCACCACACATGCACACACATCCCCGCCCAAAAATATGCACACTCACACCTAGCGTATGCATTCAGAAATGCACACACATCAAAGCTCACACACACAAACGCTCCCGTCACATGCACTTCCCTCACTAGCTAAAATGTGAGGAGACGTATACAACGATTAAATACTGTCTAGAACAGACACACAAAGACGCTTATTGACCTCCCTTTCTGCTCTTAGGAGATCTGGGAACCCATCCAGCCTGAGTGACATTGGCAACCGACGCTCCCCTCCTCCATCTCTAGGTAGCCTCCCCTCAACCCACCTGTCTTGGGTAGGTGGGTAACTCAGACACAGGGGGAAGGGAGAGTCTCCCAGGTGAACAGTGTGGGAAGGGGTTGGAGCTGGGAGAAGCCCAGGGTCTCCCCTGGGGACGGGAATACCGTGCCCCCAGGGCCTTTCCCCGCTTCACCAACTTTAATCTTTTATTTCCTTTTCCAAAAAGCCAAGCAGAAGCAAAAGCAGGTGAGTCAAGGAAGGGACTGGGGCTTGGGGGGCTCATGGCTTCTGGCTGTGGGGACAGGTTTCTGGGCAATCATTGTTGGAGGGGCAAGAAAACACAGAGGGGAGGGGGCCCAGAACTTCTGAATCTGCCCCACCCCAGTCAGGTGAAGGGCAGGCCACACAGCCATGACTTTGCCTGAACTCAGGTCAATTCTGCAGGCGGAACATATTCCCCCCTATGATGTGGTGCCCTCCATGCGGCCTGTGGTGCTGGTGGGACCCTCTCTGAAAGGTTATGAGGTGAGAAGAGGTCCCTGACCCCAGAGTTGCCTCTACCAAACCTGCCACAGGAAGGGCCCAGGGACAGTGGGAGGGGATGTTTCCCCCCTCCCCATCCCCCAAGGTCTGGGTGTGGAGGGGCTGGGCTCCATGGCCACACCTGGGGATGCTGCCCCCCTCCAAGACGGCCCCCAGTCAGTTGCATGCCTTTCCCCTCACCCCTCCCACCCAGGTCACAGACATGATGCAGAAGGCTCTCTTCGACTTCCTCAAACATAGGTTTGATGGCAGGTAAGCTGCCCTCGCCTGCGGAGGCATGAGAACCAGGGAGAAATCATTGTCTCTTTCCAGATGCCTGTAGCAAGGGCTTCTCTAAAGTGAAAATTGGTAGGACCTGGGTAGGGAGGGGCCTAGGCTTGAAATTTAAAGGTGGGTTGTGCTTCTCCATGCCCACCCCAGGATCTCCATCACCCGAGTCACAGCGGACCTCTCACTGGCAAAGCGATCTGTGCTCAACAATCCCGGCAAAAGGACCATCATTGAGCGTTCCTCTGCCCGCTCCAGCATTGGTGAGAAGTCCCCATTCCTGCTTCTCTGCCCACTCAAGCGTTAGTGAGAACCTTTCTCCTACCTTTCTCTTCCCCGACAACTGCATTCCTGCCCAGCCTCTTCTCCACCTGCCCCAGGATTGGCAAGAACCGAACCCAGTCTCAATTCTCTGTTCCTCTGCCTGCCCAGGCTTTGATGAACACGCTCTCCCTCCAGTCCCTTCCCATCCACCATTTGGGAGCCCCCAAAGCCCTGTTGGAGTCAGATGGGGTGGAGCCACTGGTGAGCATTGCGGCTCGCTCCCTCCCTCCCTCCCTCCATAGCTGAAGTGCAGAGTGAGATCGAGCGCATATTCGAGCTGGCCAAGTCCCTGCAGCTGGTAGTGTTGGATGCTGACACCATCAACCACCCAGCACAGCTGGCCAAGACCTCACTGGCCCCCATCATCGTCTTTGTCAAAGTATCCTCACCGAAGGTAAGTCAGTGGTGGTGATGGAGAAGGCCCACAGGGCTGCCCTCCTAGAATGTGGTACAACTCTGCTTGGTCCCTGCCCGAGGGCTCCTGAATCCCCTTTTCCTGCTGCCCCTTAACACAATTCTAAGTCATCCTCGCCTGCTCCTCACGCAGTATCGCAGGTCGGGGATGTGCCCAGTTCTTTGTAGGCCCAGCTCTGCCCTTTTCCCTCAGGTACTCCAGCGTCTCATCCGCTCCCGGGGGAAGTCACAGATGAAGCACCTGACTGTACAGATGATGGCATATGATAAGCTGGTTCAGTGCCCACCAGTGAGCGCTACTCCTGTACCCGCTCTTGCTTTTCCAGGGCTGGGGGAGTGATGGAGATGGGTGGAGGGCTCCTGCTGAGAAGAAGCCAATATTCCCCCTTTTCCTTCCCTCCAGGAGTCATTTGATGTGATTCTGGATGAGAACCAGCTGGAGGATGCCTGTGAGCACCTGGCTGAGTACCTGGAGGTTTACTGGAGGGCCACCCACCACCCAGCCCCCGGCCCTGGACTTCTCGGCCCTCCCAGTACCATACCTGGACTTCAGGTAGCCATTTCCAAGGGCACAGATGCTCAGGCTAAGCCAGCCAAAACAATGCCCCCTCCCTGCCCGGAGGATCACCCTTGGCCTCCAGTTTGAAGGCCAAAGGGTCAGAGAGCAGAGCTAGGGCATATGGGCGAAGGCACTTCCTGATGAGAGGAAATAAAGCAATGAGATGTGTGACCAAAGGCTATTTTTTTAGGACTCCAAAGAAACACACTTTCCAAACCCTTCTCCTTAGTCTGTCTTGAAGACAGAGCTTGAATTTTGTGGGAGTCAAAAGCTCCAGTTTTCCGTGTCTGAAGTGGGAGAATGCTCCAGTATGCTTCTCCTTCCTTGCACTATTTCGTGTACCCAGGGACTGAGAGTTGAGGGGGGAAGAAATCCCCACCCTGCTAGAGGTGGCAGGGAGGCCAAGGCGAGGTCCGCATGGCCTCACTTAGAGCTTCTGTCTTGTCCCCAGAACCAGCAGCTGCTAGGGGAGCGTGGCGAGGAGCACTCACCCCTCGAGCGGGACAGCTTGATGCCCTCCGATGAGGCCAGCGAGAGCTCCCGCCAAGCCTGGACAGGATCTTCGCAGCGCAGCTCCCGCCACCTGGAGGAGGACTATGCAGATGCCTATCAGGACCTGTACCAGCCTCACCGCCAACACACCTCGGGGCTGCCTAGTGCTAATGGGCACGACCCCCAAGACCGGCTCCTGGCGCAGGACTCGGAGCACAACCACAATGACCGGAACTGGCAGCGCAACCGGCCCTGGCCCAAGGATAGCTACTGACAGCTTCCTGCTGCCCGACCCTGGCATGCACAGGCACAGCTATCTGGGGCACCCGCTCCAGGCAGGTTGGAGTTAGACTGGCATTAGGCTGGCACTAGGCTCAGCCCCCAAAACCCCCTGCCCGGCCCCAGCTCCAGGGCTGCCTGCAGTCCCAAGGTTCTGGGAGAAGCGTGGGGCCCCCTCACCTCCTGGGCACAGTGACCCCCTAGGCTCCCATTCCAGGTACTAGCTGTGTGTGCTGCACCCCTGGCACCTTCCTCTCCTCCTGCACAAGAAGCTGCCCCACTGGGCAGTGCCCTCAGGCCAGGATCCCCTTAGCAGGGGCCTTCCCACCAGACTCAGGGAAGGGATGCCCCCTCAAAGTGACAAGAACGTGGGGTGTGGGCAGCATGACATGAGGAAGAAACAAGGTCCCTGAGCAGCTACTATCCTAACCCAAGGGACTCAGGGGTTGTGCTTTGGGGTCTGAGAGCCTCCACTCGCCTCACTGCCACACATTAGAAATGAGACAATCAAAGCCCAACAGGGTGGCACTCCCATCCATCAGCTGGGGTGGGGCATCCACACACGAGGCTGGAGCACAGGCAGGCTGGGCCAGGGCCAAAGGCCTCACAGTTGAAGCCCTTGAAGGGAAGGGCTCTCCTCACCTGCCAGGAAGCTTCCTAACACCTGAAGGACCAGGAACATGGTCAGGCCAAATGTCAGACGGGAGCCAACCTGGACTGGGGCTTTGGGAAGGGAGGGCGTGTGGAGCGGAGAGCGTATGGACAGCTTCAGGGGCCTCCTTGCCCCACTCATTCTTTTGCTCTTGCATCCTGTCATCTCTGTTCTTGGCCTTCATGCCTCCTGGGGGACATGGGCCTCAGACTTTATTCCCTGATTCATAGCAGCTGCTTGTTAAGTTAGGGTTAGAGGGGGAGAGATAGGACCCAGTGGACAGCCCCCAGAGGCCCTGTGTACCCACCTTAAAGCTCTAGTGTGTGACCTACAGAGCATGCTCCACAGGACCCTGCCCCACCTCACCGTCATCACTAATAAACACCATGCACCATCCCTCGGGCTCCTGGTGTATGTCTGCTGGCTCAAGTAGCCAAGTTCCTCACTGCATGGCCCAAGTCTGGAGGAGGTAAAGAAGTATCCTGGCCTCCTCTCTCTCACAAAGAACCCATTAACTGGGAAGGGAAAAGGACAGAGCTGGGGGAGGCACTATATTCCCAGGTACCCCTTCATGCCCAGGGCCTGGAGGGAAACTTTCAGCAGCACAGAAGGGACTTGTTTGGGGAGGTGGAGAAGAGGCTTAGTCACCTTACACGGTCCCTACCTCAGGCCAAAAAGGTCCTGAAGTAGTTGCAACTTGAACTCCAGGTACTTGCCCAGCTCTTTGATGGGTAAGGAAGAGCATGTGATAAGAGTATTGGGGGAGGACCCAGGCCGTGCAGCCCTCTAGCCCTCTCCCCACAACCTAAACTCAGCTGGGCCCAGCTCACCTTTCCGTGATGCCTCTGGTGCCTGTCTCCACAACCTCCCATGAGCAGTGGGCTCAGCAGTTAGGGAGCCACAAGCAAAGGTCCTGAAGACTTGGTGTCAAGCACACTGCACCAGGGTGGAAGAGTGGTTCTGACTGCTTCACCTGCCAAAGTTTCACAACTGCTTTCCTTTCTCACCCTTGTGCAAAGCTCCCTGGAGGGTGTCCAGGCCAGAGCTACAAGTTCTGTGAAGCCAGAGCAGGGGAGGGAAGATGCATCGTGGTCCTGCTGTCGGTGCCTTTTCCATCTCCCCTCAGGCACCTTCTATAGACTTAAACTATCAGCTCAGACCCTAGGCTCTTCTTTGAATGTTGGTTTTCTTTCATCTCCCAAGTGAATCCACCGTGCCCAATGCTGTCCTCCTGGTCTTCTGTGGAACCAGGGAGGACCTGGGAGATGAGTTTAGCTAGAACTAAGACACAGCCTTAATATTCGTGTATTTATTCTCAGAACATACAAACTCTTCTCAGAGAATAGAAAACAGAAAGTTCACTCTGACTTCAAGGACTCAGCCAGCTCCCCATCCCCACACCTGCTAAAAAATTCCCCGGGTGAGGGATGCCTAGAGTGCACAGTACCCCGTGGCACAGGGGCCATGCACAACTCTACACAAGGCTCTCCACTTGTTTTATAATCCGAAAGGGCAAACAGCTGTCAAAATGACAACAGGAGGCCAAGATCCATACTCCTCAGTGCCAGATCCCCGGGGTCACCTAGGGCAACGATGGTGCTGCAGCTTACGCAGTCACGTCTGTGCCGAAGAAGTCCCAGCCCGGCAGCCAGGTCTGTTCGGTCTAGGAGGCAGTGCCAACTGGCTGCCCCCATACCTGGCAAGAGCTGATGGCCCAATGCAATCCCAAAGCCCGCCGGAGGGGCAGGGCTGGGCCAAAACCTAGGGTAATTTGTTCTCCTTGCCTCCTAGCTTCCTCTCCTCTTACAGCCCCACACTCAGGCCTTCAGAACTGAGGGTCTGGGCCAGGGAGTCTGATTGTTTCCTAAGCCCCCATAAGAGTGCGGACCTGGGAAGAGATGTGAGGGTCCTGAAGAACAGGCTCCAGGGCACAGCCTTGAACCGCAGGGAGAGTGCTGTGTCAGGCAAAGATGGTCTCTTCCCGGCGCTTCTTGGTGAGGATGGTGCCCGGCTTGTGCTGGGCATCGGGGTGGTTGGCTAGCTCTGGGGGGCAGGAGGACACCGGGCTCTCCAGGATGGCCTGCTTCAGCTCATAGAACACAGCAGAGTCCTCTTTGGTGAGGAAGGTGATGGCCACACCACTCTTGCCTGCTCGTCCCGTGCGGCCAATGCGGTGGATATAATCTGGGGAGGGGGAGGAATGTCACTCAGGGCGCCAGGCCAGATGCCCTGGTGAGCAGTGCGTGAAGCCTCCACTTCTAAAGGCTTCATCCTTGCCACCACATCTCTGAGGGCAGTAAACACAGCTCGCGCTGCCTGAATCTGCAGTGCCCACGGTGCTCTGCCCGCTAGCACTGCTGATGGTGGCCATCCTACCACATTAAGACGGGGTGGCCCAGCTCCGTTCTTCTCCATACCCAGAAGACAGAGTGCAATCCCAGGAGCTGGGACAACACACCCAAGAGAGATACAGGGCAGGAGCTCTTCTCACTGGGACAAGCAGCCCTAGGCTCAGAGCTGTGAGAGTTGGCAGCAGTAGCCTCCTCAGTGGAGCTATTCGAGGAGAAACGGGCAAGGAATCTCCCTTTACCTGGACTGAAGCTGCTTTCCCCTGCACTTACCTTCAATGTTTTTGGCCATATCATAGTTGACAACCATAGACACATCTTGGATGTCGATACCACGACCCGCCACATCTGTAGCCACCAAAATATCCTTGGCCCCAGCCTTGAGGTTGGATAGTGCAAACTCTCGCTGCTCCTGGCCTTTTCCACCATGCAGCGTACAAGCATTGTACTGTTGGAAGAATGGTGAGGTGAAGAAAGAGCAATGGGATCATGGAAAGACAGAAGTTAGGAGGGAGTGGACCGGGAGGAGGGAGGGTTGCAGAGAGCAGCAGGGGAGATGGAAAGGGAAAGGAGGCAGAAGAGAACAAGGGCAACTGAAGGAGAGAACAGATGAGCTGAAGAAAGGGATAGGAGAGATTGGGGGGGGAGGGTGAGGGGAGACACAGACAGGGCAAGGTCAAAGGTAAAGTAATCAGGGGTGAGATGTGGAGCCAGACAGATGAGAAGTAGTGAAAGAGAGAATGAGGGTAAGAGATGAGGGTGGAAAGCAGGGACCAAGAAATTTAAGGAAGTTTAAGCCTGAGTGGAAAGGACACACCCTTCCCCTCCAACACCAGTATCAGGAGTAAAGGACACTCATCACTAACATATCCCTCCTGACTACACCATCCTCTCTCCCAAACATAAACAAACACGAAACACTTTGACCCACTCTACTCCATATCCTCAGATCCTGCCAGGATGTGTCTCATAACCTCTCCCTGGCCCCAGCACACTTGGAGGAAGACCCAAGGCAGCTGTGGCTGGCACTGCTGGAATGGACAGGGAGTCATAGCAATCGACCAAGTCCTCTTTATCCCCATCAACCACCCTTTTCCCTCTGACCCTGGCTTGTTAAATATTGGAGAGGTTCAAGAATAGGTAAGCACTGAAAGCAGAAGCCTACGGGGCCCGTCTAGTTTCAGAAAGCAGCACCAAAGAGACCAGGCATTGCTCTCCCCTCCCAGACACACCCCCATCTTCTCCAGGGATTTGGCCAAAACATCACAGCCCTTCTTCTGGTTGACAAAAATGATGATGGGGGGATCAAAGCCTTGCTCCAAGATTGCCAGCAGCTTTTTCCTGGAGAGAAGAGGAAGAGAAAAATGAGATGCATACTACCCTCCACTCCAAGTGAAATGCCCAACACTGATCTACAAACACCAATTCCAGGATCTCCAAAGCCCAGCTCTTCAACATGGCAGAACAGTCGCCCTCCAGCCACCACTCGCACTAAAAAAAGCCTCTTCTCCATTCTGTTTCCCCTGGCTCAGCTGCCCCCATACCTCTTTTCAGACTCTGACATGAGGAAGACCTTCTGTTCCACACGTTCGTGGGGCTTGCCGGCAGAGCCAATGTACACCACAGCAGGTCGCCGAAGATAGCTCCGGGCCAGACGCTCCACCGCTGGGGGCATGGTGGCCGTGAACATGACTGTCTATGAAAACAAGAGGTTCAGCCCTGGGCCCAGGCAGACACATCACACATCCCACCATCAGCACAGGCAGCGCAGCCCAAGCTGCAGAACAGAAAATGAGCCATGGTGTGAGTTTTGACAGAAGTAGTGCCTGACAGAGAGAGAACTGTCCTTTGCCTTCCCACTTCTTTTCCTCAGTGCCTATTCAGCAGAGTACTTTGCATCTTATGCTAACAGGAAGGGCTGAGAGCATTTGCCAGCACCTGTGGCAGGCAGTAGCATGACTGTTTGGAATCATTTTTCCAGGGCTAAGAGGCTACACTGCTAGGACTGTGAGAGGACTGTACATGGTGAGCCATGCCTCACCATTCTGGAAACATGCACTTGCCTAGGGCAAGAAGGGCCCTGGAGCAGGTCTGGCAACTTGCCCAACTTTTCCCAGCCTAGGGAAGCAGCCTTACTTGGCGGTACTTATGTTTTCCTGACTCGAAGTTGGCCAACATCTTCTCAGGGTCCTCAGCCTCATCCGTGTCCGGCTTCTGGTTGCTGACAGGCATGTGCTCCAGGATCTTCTGGACGTCTGGCTCGAAGCCCATATCAATCATCCTGTCTGCCTCATCCAGAACCACATAGGTACAGCGGCTCAGCACCAGGTAGCGGTTCTCCAGCACATCAATCAGACGTCCTGGAGTAGCAATCACTATCTGGGGGGTACAGTGGAATCATGTGTGGCCCCAGCAGGTACCCCTTTCTTCTCTCTTCTGTGAACTATCCACCCAATAGATCCCCAATGCTAAGGAACTTTGACCCCAACCTCCAGTTATGTTTGGTAGTGAAAGTTCCTGAGAAGTGGCATGAAATCACTTGTTGCTACCTTGGATTTTTTTCAGGAATGAATGGGGTCTCTGAGTAAGGTCCAGGGATTAGACAGAAGAGGCAACATCAACAGAACTTTCTTAGACGGAAGAGAGACTAAGCAATACTATGGAGGGGGTTGGATAAAGGGATTACACTAAGAAGCCTACAGAAGACTTGATTCCTACAGCAGACTTCTTGTAAAAAGCTCTCCTCCCCTACCCTAAGAAGAAGGCAACACAAAATCAATGACATGGTCTTTCAGAGCGATTAAGAGCACAGCCTTCACATATGAATCTCAGCTCTGCCCATCACCAGCTGTGACTTTGGGCAAGTTATTAACCTGATTCTCAGCTTCACCTGTAAAATGGAAATACCGTTATCTATTCTCTTTAAGGTGGTTGTGAGAATTAATGATATACAGAGTACAATCCCTGGTGCATAAGTCCTCCATAAATAACGGCACATATATACATACCAGCCCCTTTCTTCATTTACTGTACATCTATGGCAGAAACTAGAAACAGAGCCCCCAGACAGAGAGCCCTCCCAAATGGCGGGCTGGCTGCTGGCTAGGTGAACAAACCTCACAACCCATGCGCAGCCTGAAGCCCTGGTCTTCTCTGGAGATGCCGCCAATGACAGCCACAGTGCGGATGCCTAGCGGCTTCCCAAACTTGATGGTCTCTTCCTCAATCTGCTGAGCCAGCTCACGAGTGGGGGCCAGGATGATGGCGTAAGGGCCCTGGTCTGACTCTTCGATCCTGTGGTAAATGCGACATTCCACAGTTTCATGAGCTTTGGTTCTCATCCAACCACAAACAGGAGCAAGACAAAGTCACTCTTAAGGGCAACTAAAGGGAATGAGGAGGGTGGTGGGAAAAGAATGTAACAATTGCTCTTAAAAATCAGACTCCGGGATAGCCAAGCTCTCCAGGGAGTGGTCCTTGCCAGCAATAAAATCATACACTTCTTTGATATCATGATACAATTATTCCCTAATATCTGACCCAGACTAAAGGCTTCTGATTATAGACTTAAAAAGAAAACCAAATGCTCATTTGCCATTTTCACCAACTGGTGTCAGCTGATGTCACCTGTCAATTTTGGGGAGAGTGGTAATCCAGACCAGCAACGGGATGAGGAAGGCTGCTGTCTTGCCGCTGCCAGTCTCAGCCACTCCAATGATGTCACGATTCTGTAGCCCAATGGGAATTGCCTGACGCTGGATAGGTGTCGGCTCCTGTAGTGACCCAGAGACAGTAACGTGTACAGGCAAAATTATACTACCTGGGTTGCTGCACATGCTAGCACAATGGGAGGACACCAAGCACAGTGAACAGGAATGGGACCCGAGAAGAAACACAATCAACAAACAATACTTCCACCAGAAACTGAGAGACGTCACCTTGGTGCCCACTGGCAGAGACGGCACCGAACAGTCTAGGAACAAAGTTCTCTGTTCTCAAATTAAATCCATACCCCCTAGAATCTGGGAACACTTAAGGCCTTCTGGGCCAATCTGCTCCTTCATACCTTGTAGCCACACTTATCGATGACCTCCAAGATGTGTGGAGGCAAAGAAGAGTCTTTCCAGGATCGGATGGGATTGGGGATCTTGCCACCTTTCGTGGTGATGCTGTAGTCCTCACGGAAGATCCGCCAGTCCCTGTCTGTCATCTCATCCAACTTCTTCTGGGACCAATGCCTATCATCCCAGCGTTGCTTGGCTTCCTTCTTACGAAGTTTGCGGAGTCTTGCCCTGGAGCAGGACACGGGGAATGAAGGGGTTCATATCCTCCATCTCCTTCCTGTAGACTCGGCTCTGCCCAACCACCCGCAGCCCTGCCAACTCACTCCTCCTGCTCCTTTTCTTCCAGCGTCCGCCTCTTCTCCATTAGGTCTCCATAGAAACGTGACTGCTCTCGTTTCTGCTGCTTTAGGTCAATGCCTGCAATGAAGCCTCGCCCCAACAACTGCACCTGGTGCCGTTCTTTGTATCTGGGATTGAGACAGAGGAAGAGGAAAAGAGAAGGAGCTGCTAAGCACAAGCATGGAGGTGCAGACTACCAACATTACCAGTTCCCCTTCCAGTCAGGGTCCTTCATCGCCCAGAGGGCTGGCTAACTACTATTTTACCCATCTCCTCATCCCAGCCTATCTTACTTCTATCTCTGTAGTCACTGGCTCTCTCTAGCAACTGCCTAGTTTAAAAGACCTAGCACTGAGGCCTGAAGACACTCACAGGGGGTTGTAGTCAATGGAAGTGTCCTCAGATGCATCCCACTCAAAGACAAACTTGCGGTCATTGAGATGCCTCGTCCGGCGCCGCTTCTTGATGCCACCCAGGTAACGCTCCTGCCCGGGCACAGAACACAAAGCCCATCAAACAGGAGGCCCAAATCTCATATACAGAGATCAGACTGGCCCAACAACCAAGCCTCCTTAGTGTGTGAGGAGCGTGGGGCCACGAAGACAGAGCTGAGGCCTGCACCTTAATGGCATGCAGTTCCTTGCTCTTATCCTTCTCCTCCCGGATTTTCTGCCGCCCTTCCTCATCCTCATTTCCATTGGTCTCCCGCTCCATCCTCTCCCTGCGTTCCCGACGTTCCCGTTCCTGAGGGTCTTCTGTAGACCAAAGAAAGCAAAGCTGCAGAAGAACTCAGTGGAAGAAAAAAGAGGGCATGGAGGAGATCCAGACAACAGACACCAAATGAGTAAAAAAATGGGGGGGAGGTTTATGATACAAGGGAAATGGAGACCTAACAGAAAGATATTTTTCTCAGAAACTTGCCCCATCCTTCCTTCTTCCAAACTCAGAGCAAACAGCTTTCTAGCTCTCCTAAGTTACACCACAATCCCATTCCCACCCTTCCCTACCCTGTCTAGGGGCTACAGGGTAAGAAAACGAACCCAACATTTTCCTGCCCAAGTCCTGGAACTGTTTCCTTTTCTTCCTCTCTTCCTCAAGCATCCTCTGGCGCTCCTCCACCTCCTGCTGCCGTCGCTTTAGGGCTTCAGCCTCTCGTTCTGCTTTGGAGAGGAACTTGGGCTACAAAACAGATTACAACTGTAAACAACGATCTAGGAACAGGGTAGAGTCACACCACTGATGGCAAGATGGCAGGGAGCCCAAAAATATTTGCTCAGGCATTAAACATGTTAAGGAAAACATAAATAGGCCCAGGACCCTGTTACGGGCTAAACTGTGTCTCCCTCAAAATTCACATGTTGAAGCCCTACCATCCAGTACCTCAGAATGTGACTGTATTTGGAGACAAAGCCTTTAAAGAGGTGATTAAGGTAACCTGAGGCTCCAAGGTTGGGCCCTAAACCAATCTGACTGTGTCCTTATAAAAAGAGAAAATTTGGACACACAGAGGGAAGAGCACGTGAATATGGAAAAGACATCCATCTACAAGCCAAGGAGAGAAGCCTCAGAAGAAACAACCCCATCTGATCTCAGACTTCTAATCTCCAGAACTGTGAGAAAATAAATTTCTGTTGTTTAAGTCACTCAGTCCGTGTGTTCTGTCATGGCAGCCCTAGCCAACTAATACAGACCTTCAAGCTCTTACCTTAGCCTCAGCTTCTTCCTCAGCCTTTTTCTTGGCCAGAAGTTCCTCCAGGGATAATGGCTGGGCCTGAAGATAAAACACAGGACTTCAGTCCATAGAGGCTCTCTCCCTGTGAAGAACAAAGTTGGGCTTGAACTGAAGAGGAAGATGAGGAAAAAAATCCTTCCCCTTTTTACCTTAGGCTTCTTATCACCATGTTCATCCTCTTCATCCTTCCTAGAGTCTCTGTCTTTCCGAGATTTAAAATCTTTTCCTCGGCCAGGAGATAAACTTAAAGGCAAAGGAACAGGAAAAGTCCGTATCACTCTTAGCCTAGCCCCTGGATGAGGCTCAGACTGAGCTTGCCAAAAGAGGATGGAAGTTTTCCCACGACTCAGCAAGACCGGCCCACAGTCATCCAACATGTCCTGAAGCTCCTTTTGCAGACCTGGTCACTCTGCCTGCTCTGAAACCTAACGATGGCCCTATCTTGGCCCCATTCTACCTGAATCTCCTTTTCTGAGACTATTCTCTTCTGGGAAGTGGATCTTCACTACTGATACCAAAAATTATTTCCTCCAAATATTACTCAGCCATAAAAAAGAAGGAAATATTACCATTTGCAGCAACATGGATGGACCTAGAGATTATCACACTGAGTGAAGCCAGACAGAGAAAGACAAATATATGGTATCACTTATACGTGGAATCTAAAAAATAATACAAATGAATTATTTACAAAACAGAAACAAACTCACAGACACAGAAAGCAAACTTATGGTTACCAAAGGGGAAGGGGGGCGTGGAAGGCTAAATTAGGAGTATGGGATTAACAGATACACATGACTATATATAAAATAAACAACAAGAATTTACTGTAGGGACTTCCCTGGTGGCACAGTGGTTAAGAATCTGCCTGCCAATGCAGGGGACATGGGTTCGAGCTCTGATCCGGGAAGATGTTACATGCCGCGGAGCAGCTAAGCCTGTGCACAACTACTGAGCCTGTGCTCTAGAACCCGCGAACCACAACTACTGAGCCTGTGTGCCACAATTACTGAAGCCCGTGCGTCTAGAGCCCGTGCTCCGCAACGAGAAGCCACGGCAATGAGAAGCCTACGTACCACAACAAAGAGTACACCCTGCTCGCCGCAATTAGAGAAAGCCTGCGCAGCAACGAAGACCCAACGCGGCCAAAAATAAATAAATTAAACTTTTAAAAAAATAAAAAACATACAATTAAAAAATTTCTTAAAAAAAAGAAGTTACTGTATAGCACAGGGAACTATATTCAATATCTTGTAATAACCTATAATAAAAAAGAACCAGAAAATATACACGTGTGTGTGTGTGTGTGTGTGTGTGTGTGTATATATGTGTGTATATATATATACACGAAACTGGATCACTTTGCTATACACCTGAAACTAACCCCATATTGTAAATCAACTATATTTTGATTAAAAAAATATTTCCTCCAAACAGCATATGCATGTCAGTAGAAAAAAAAAAAATCCTGCATTACTTTAGAATACACAATAAATTTAGCCGACATGGCCACCCACATACACCCTTCCCAGATACTGCTATATATGTCCTTTCCTCATCTCTCCTTCCTACCAGCCCCAGCAATCTTGCCCCACACCTGCTATAAGCTTAATATGCAAGAGATCTCAACCCCACTGCGTTTGTTGCAAGAATTCTATTCTTTGCCCTGAATTCTAATCTACAGATTCAGGGCCTAATAAAAACTTTGTATAGAAAGTTTCCAGGGCTTCCCTGGTGGTGCAGTGGTTAAAAATCCGCCTGCCAGGGGCTTCCCTGGTGGCACAGTGGTTGAGAGTCTGCCTGCCGATGCAGGGGACACGGGTTCGTGCCCCGGTCCGGGAAGATCCCACATGCCGCGGAGCGGCTGGGCCCGTGAGCCATGGCCGCTGAGCCTGAGCATCCGGAGCCTGAACGTCCGGAGCCTGTGCTCCACAACAGGAGAGGCCACAACAGTGAGAAGCCCACGTACCAAAAAAAAAAAAAAAAAATCTGCCTGTCAATGCAGGGGACACAGGTTCGAGCCCTGGTCCGGGAAGATCCCACATGTCGCAGAGCAACTAAGCTCATGCGCCACAACTACTGAGCCTGCGCTCTAGAGCCTGCGAGCCACAGCTACTGAGCCCGCGTGCCACAACTACTGAAGCCCACACACCTAGAGCCCGTGCTCTGCAACAAGGGACGCCACCGCAATGAGAAGCCGGCGCACCACAACAAAGAGCAGCCCCCGCTCGCCACAACTAGAGAAAGCCCACGCACAGCAATGAAGACCCAACGCAGCCAAAATATAAATAAGAAATAAAAAAAATAAAATAAATAAAAATTTCCGGAACAAAGAGATCAAGATACTGGTGCATTAAGCTACCCCAACAAATATATGTTGTACATTCTGGTTAGAAAACTGAATGGTCCGATGGAGCTGTTCTGTTGGCTGGTAACCTTTTCAAACTAAATTCTACGAACAAGCTGACCCTCAAGAAGTGGTGACTTCACTAACTGGTTATACTTTCTAAAGAAGGTGTATGCCTTCTAAAAAAGACATTTCTACTGTAACTGCCGATAGGATTTGCTATGGAAAACTTACTTTCCCCCGAAGCTGAGCCAGCTGAGATGCAGAGAGGAAGCAACCAGAGCGTTGCCCTGAAGCCCACTCCCACTCCCTCAGGTACCTGGATCGCTTGCGGTCCCGTCTGTGCCCATCCTTATCCCGATCTCGGTCCTTCTTATTCCGATCACGCTCCTTATCTCGCTCTCGTTCTTTGTGCCGGCGTTCTCTGAAGACAGCACATTTAGGAAATTACATGACACTTCCTGAGTCCTGAGTATCCTGCTTCACTGCAGCCCTAAGAAGGTTCCCATGCTCTTTTCTCCCCAAAGTAATATTTTAAAAATTGGAAAATGTGTTTCCCAAGAAGTTATGAGGGAATTCTAAGAAGGTCTAAGAGCTCAGAGCTGTACTGCTAAGTATCAGTGGCAATGACAGGCCATGGATTATGTGAACAGATGAACTATTTTCCTCGATCATCTGGACCTTCATCTTACAAGTTCCCTATTAACCTTTAAGAACTAAGAGAAATGTATGAAAGACTAACGCCCTAATATGGAGGCATCAGAGGAACCAAGAATAAAGGGGTTTGAAATGTACACTCCCTTTTCACGTAACAAACAGAAAATTACTTTACCTTTCTGTAGACTTGGAACGGGAACGGGAACGAGAACGGCTGCCTCCTCGACGCCTTTCCCTTGAACGATGCCGTTTCCTATCTTTAGATGGGGAAGACTTCCGGTCTCGGTCTCTATCCCGTTCTCTGTCAGGAGTCCGAGATCGCTTCCTTTCCTCCTTGGAAGGTGATGCCTCACGGTCCTTCTTATCAGCCAGCTCTCCTGCCATCTGTCGTGGGTAAGAGGAGTATTTATTATGTACTAGGTACTGCTCTAAACTTTTTACAAATAATTTACTTAATCTCAAAACAACCCTCTGAGGTAGATATATATTGGTATGCATGCTTTATGGATGAAGAAGCTGAAGTTCAGATGTATAAAGTAACTTGCCTAAGGACACACGGGTATTAAGTGTCAGAGTTTTAGGCAGTCTGGCTCCAGAGGCCCATTCTTATTCATTAATGCTGTTATTTCTCTGGGATTCCTTTTTGTATATATTCATTTCCAAAAGTATACAATGAATATACCTTATTTTTATAATTAGACTGCAAGAGTATTAAAAGAAATGTTAGTTAATGAATAGTATACTAGCTATCTCTAGAAACATCTTGTTTTGCTTATCTTAGGAGTCTATTGTGTCTGCCAGCCCACCAGGATCAGTCAACGTATATACATCTAAGGGAGATAAGTTCTCTTGAGTTCACAAAGAAAGCTCAAAAGAGAAAAAAGGAGTTTAACTTAGAGGTTTGGGATTATGATCAGCACCTCAAGGAAACCTAAATTCAAACAGAGAAACTCACTTTTACTCAGATTAAAAGAAATGTATTTCTAGTTATACAATGGCAAAAACTTTGTGAAGGGTACATAGGACTCCATACACTTTGGTTTTACGACTTCCTGTGAATCTACAATTATTTTAGAATTTAAAATAAGGGAGGGAGGAATGGAGAGAGGGAAGGAGGGGAAGAGGGAGGAAGAAGTATACCAGAAACTAGAGATCACAGACGTTCTGACTCATGTTCCCTACTCAGATTTTCACAGGCTTGATTATGATCCAGTCCCATGAAAAGTTTGAGCAGGAATGTGTTCTGTCCCCACACTGCCTAGGGGACATTGAACACCATGCCACACTGTCAACTGTCCTTCAGACTACAAAATCTACTTCAGCCAGGTGCCAAATTCAGACAGCAAGTCTGAATCTGCCTCTATTCCACCATCACCACCACCACCCCTAAGCCTCACGATATATTTTTCAGAACTTACTTTAACCCCAAATGGTTCCAAGGAAATAACAGTTCCCTAAGCTTTAGCTTACGGTCCCCCTTTCCCATGTAATTCCTGCCATATATTTTTAAGAAGGGAGAGTATGTAAAGAAGAGAAAAAAATGAACAAGTAGCACTTTCGAAAGGCAGAAACAACCCATTTTACCTCAAAATTGCCAGTACATCATGCATATCACATGGAAATTATACTTATGTCTCGTCCACTTATAGCCCTAAGAAAACAATCCAGGGACTTCCCTGGTGGCACAGCGGTTAAGAATCTGCCTGCCAACGCAGAGGATACGGGTTCAATCCCTGGTCTGGGAAGATCCCACATGCCGCAGAGCAACTAAGCCCATGGGCCACAACTACTGAGCCTGTGCTCTAGAGACCGCAAGCCACAGCTACTGAAGCCCATGAGCCTAGAGCCCGTGCTCTAGCCCATGCTTCACCTCAACGAGAAGCCCACACACCGCAACGAAGACCCAACGCAGCCAAAAATAAAAATAAATAAATAAAATAGCCCTCTTCTATTGAAGAAAAAAAGAAAACAATCCAGAAGAAAGGCCATCTTCTCTATAAAGCATCCTGGACATCAGCATTCTTTCGACAAATATTCACTGAGTACCTGGTGGGTGCCAGAAACTATTCTACGTACTAGAGATACAGCAGTAAACAAAACAAAGTCTCTGATCTCATAATGCTTAAATTCCAGTGAAGCAGACAACAGTTAGGCAGAAAGATAAGAGAATTTCAAACAGTAATGAGTGCTAATGAAGAGAGTAAAACAGGGTGACATGATGGGGAGCAGTATGAACAAGAGATAGAAGGCTCTGGAAAGAATTTTTTAGATGACATGTAAGCTGAGACTTGAATGATGGGAAATAGAGTCTGCAAAAATCAGAGGAAGAATTTATTGGGCAGAAGGGACAGTAAGGCACTGGGGCAAGAACTAGCTTAGCATGTTTGCCAAATAAAAATAGACTCGTGTGGGACTTCCCTGGTGGTCCAGTGGTAAAGAATCTGCCCTGCAACGCAGGGGACGTGGGTTCGATCCCTGATCGGGGAACTAAGATCCCACATGCTGCGGGGTAACTAAGCCCGTGTGCCACAACTACTGAGCCCGCACACCTCAACTAGAGAGCGCGTGTGCCGCAAACTACAGAGCCCACGCGCTCTGGAGCCCGTGCACCACAACTAGAGAGAAGCCCACGTGCCGCAACGAAGATCCTGCGTGCCACAACGAAGACCCACCGCAGCCAAAAATAAAAATAAAAAATAAGTAAAAAAAATAAAATAGACTCGTGTGAGGAATTCCTTGGTGGTCCAGTGGTTAGGATTCAACGCTTTCACTGCTGGGGCGTGGTTTGATCCCTGGTCAGGGAACTAAGATCCTGCAGGCTTCATGGCAGGGCCAAAACAAATAGACTCATGTGGCTCAGTGGCAGTGACCAAGGGGGAAGACTGATTCGCGATGAGTTCAGGGAGGTAGGCAGGGGTTAGACCATGGAAATGTGTTTCAGCCCAGGGTAAAGGAACTTGGATTTTAATCTAACTGCAGTGGGAACCTTAGAAAGGTGTTAAACAGGAAGTGATGTGGTCTTATTTTACATTTTCAAAGAATTACTTTGGTGACTTGCAAGAAAATATACGGTAGGGAGGCAACAGTGGACACAGAACCACTGAGAATGCTATTATAGTAGTCTACACAAGAGATGACAGTGGCTTGTTCTAGGAAAGTGGCAATGGAGATGAAAAGAAGTAGAGGGCTTCAGGGTACATTTTGAAGGCAGAGCTGATAGGACTTACTGATGAAGGGAGGAAACAAAGAGAAGAGACAAATGTAACTCCTAAATTTACGGTCTGACCAACTGGTTAAATGGTTCACGGTGCCATCAGTGACCAGAGGAGACCGGGGAAGGGAAAGACTTAGAAGAAATCAAAAGTTTCTCTTTGACCATATTGAGTGTAAGATGTCAATAAGAAAACCAAGTGGAGATTCCAGAAAGGCAGTTGAAAATGTAATTCTTCAACTCAAGAGAGAGTCTGGAGACAGTAACTTGAGTTATCAATATATAGATTGCTTTTAAAACCATGGGGCGCTAAATGATATTACCTAAGTAGGCATTCTAGTTAAAGAAGAAATTAGAAGAGGACCCAGGACTGACCTCCGGAACACTGTAACATTTAGAAGTCAGGAACAAGAGGAGCCAGAGGGAAAAACTGGAAAGAAACAACAGCCAGAGAGAAATAAGAAAAAATAGTAAAGTACAGCATCACAGAAGTCAAAAATGTGTTTCAAGGAGGGAGGGGTTACCTGTGTCAAGTGGAGAAAGACTAGAAGATAAAGGAGTGACCCTTGCATTTGGAAGAACAGAGATGGCTTGGCGACCTTTGACAAGAGCTGTTTCAGTGGCATGGAGGGAGTAGAAGGCTGAGTGGAGTGAGCTTAGAAGAGAATGAGAAGTGCAAATAAGAAGAAAGTAAACGTAGGAAACTTTTATTATAGGTTCCACTTATCACAAACCTCCACATCTTTGAGTTCCTCAGTTCTTGTAGGGCAGGGGCAGAGTCTTTTTTTCATTCAATGAACTATGTACTAATCAAGCATCCACTATATGCAAGGCACCATGCTAGGCGCTGTGTGAGTTACGAAAGGAAATCAGGAAGATCCTGTCCACAGGAAGCTTACAAAACAATAGAGGGTTATGAGACACATAGCAAGATGCAGGCTCAAATGAATTATTGCAAGGGTTCAAAGGAGTTTACTTTCACTCGTAAAAGGGAATTTGGAAAGACTGTAGAGGAAGTAGCTCTTGAGCACTGACATATAGGTAGAATTTGAAGATGTATAACTGAAGGTGCCAGTAAGAAGTCATTCCCGGAAAAAGAAATAATACAGGAGGCGCAGAGGCGGGAAAGCATGACTGGTTCTGGGAGAAAAACCAGAGTTTCAGTTTGGCTGGAGCAAGGGCTACTCGAAACATGAAGGAATAAAGTCGGACTGAGGGTATCACAGGTGCTGTGCGCGTGGGAAAAGGTCTGACATGGAACATCGTCCAGGGACCTGCCCTGTGCCCCCAGGAGCCAACACTCCCGCTGGGGCCCGCGCCCTTTCGCTCCTGCCCACCAGAGCTTTCCAAGCTCGTGCCCCTTCCCTGAGGCGTTCTTCCCGTCTTATCCCGGAGACAGGAGCCACCGCTGTGCCCTCACTCTCGCCTTCTCTGCAAGCTCCTGGAAAACGCTTCCATCGCCCGAGACTCACCACTCTTGAGTCCGAACCGCCCAACGCGGCCTCAACGTCGCCGAGCAGTCGCCATCTTCCCCATTTCCTGGTCGCCGGGCTGCTCCCCAGGCCGCGCGGCAAGCTGGGAAGGCGAGTTCCTGGTGCTGGGCAGCGCAGGCCGAGAACGAGGGCCTGAAAACTACCAATCCCAGAATGCACGGTGAGAGCGTCGGCCCCTGGCCGCGGGGGCCGCTGGGCAATGTGGTTCGCCAAACATTTGAGTCTGCGGGAGGAAGAGTTTTTCGTGGGCCGGCTTTTCTCAAAAGGTTTTTCTCTCCGCGGTCGCAGTCCTCCTGGAATATGCTGGTTTTCCTAGAAACTGTAGTTAATGACATCATAGCCTGTGGCTTACAACGGAGAAATTTAAGGCCTTCCTTAGATAGCAATAGCACGTAATTATAACTGGCAACTACAGTGACAACTATAAATACCGTTTATGGAAAAGCGTTTTTACAAAAAATCTTTGAGATAGATTATTAGCCCTATTTTACGGGTGGACAAACTAAAAGTTAAGTTACAGGAGCAGCCTAGTATTTCCCAATGAGGGTAGGACAATTCACGGTATGAGACTATCCCAGGTTTAGGAGGACATTTTAGCAACCCTGGCCAGGCGGTAGCACCCTGGTTAGTGTGACAACTCAAAATGAGCCCACACAATGGATTCCAAAGGCCTCCTGGAAGGATGGTATCTCCTGGGCTGTGGCACCTGGTTTTCTCAACATTCCAGATAGGACTTGCCTTCTTCACTCTTTGGCTGTTTGGAATCTGGCCAGTTGTTTGGGTTATCTTAATACTTTTTTGTTCTTTCTTTCTCCTAATTCCCTCTTTTCAGTCCTCCAATGAGATTTTTTTCCCCCGAAATTGTACTTTCACTTTGTTTCTCTTTGGTCATATGGCTCATAATTCTACCCCTCTTCCTCCCAAACAAAAACAAAAACTCTGGCAACTTCTAGGACGGTTTAGATAGATACCAGGAAGTAACTAATGCCTCTTTCCTTCCCTTTTTCCCATCACCAGCTTTTTGGTTTCAATCCCACATAGCTTTAGTTCTGGTTTTTCTCTCTGAATGTGTTCAGTTCTACTGAAGCAGAGCCTAGGATAGGCCCAGATAATCCTAAAGCTCTGAGCCTCAAGCATAAAGGCCCAAAATAACCCTGGGATAGGCACATTTCTGCTCTTAGAACTCTGCAGCCTTTGAGCTGCCCAACTTGGACCTCACAGAGAGAATGGAAAAGTTGTCTAAGGTCTGTTGGGTGTAATTCACCCAGTGAACACCGGAGGGCTATCCACTCACAGAATGGAGCTAACAATCAGACCAAAGGTGTAGAGCTGCAGTTGTATTTAATAAGTACTGATACCTCCTAGTACCCAACTCTGTGCTGGACACTTAACTTACATTACTTTTTTTAAAAAATTAATTTATTTCTATTTTTGGCTGCGTTGGGTCTTCCTTGCTGCACGCGGGCTTCTCTCTAGTTGTGGCGAGTGGGGGCTACTCTTCGTTGCGGTGCGCGGGCTTCTTACTGCGGTGGCTTCTCTTGTTGTGGAGCCCGGGCTCTAGGCACACGGGCTTCAGTAGTTGTGGCACGCAGGCTCAGTAGTTGTGGCTCACGGGCTCTAGGCGCATGGGCTTCAGTAGTTGTGGCGCATGGGCTTATTTGCTCCACGGCATGTGGAATCTTCCTGGACCAGGGCTCAAACCCGTGTCCCCTGCATTGGCAGGCGGATTCTCAACCAGTGCCTCACCTGGGAAGCCCTAACTTTACTTGTTCTTCTAATAGTGTAAGATGGGCATTATCTCCATTTTACTGATAAGGAGATTGTGGCCCAGAAAGATTCTAAGTCCACATAGCCAAAAGAATGGAGCCAGTATTCAACTCCAAGTTCATTTAATTTCAGAGTAGATACTCTTTCCCCATTTCCAGGCTACCATTCTCAATCATCTTTAAAGATCAGTAAATTGAGACCCAGAAAGTTGATGAAGCTTGTCCAAGTTCAGAGCGGCAGAGTTCCCCTAGTACTGGTGCACACCTCTCTCACGGCACATGTAAGACGTTGAGCTTCAATGATACTTGCATGGTTTTTCCTACCCTGCTAGTTCTTTCACAAATATGCATCTTTGGAGATGGAGACAGAGGGACTACATTCTAGTAAGGACCATAGGGAGAGAGTCTCCTAGTTAGGTACCACATGTCTCGCAGTAAGGGACCCATGGAATTACAGTTAACATTGAGACTGGGTTTGAATCCCGACTCTACTACTTAACCAGAGTATGATCTTGTACAAGTTATGTGGAATCTCTGGCTTTTCCATTTCTTCTTTTATAAAAGAGGGATAATTATACCATTTGCCACACAGGCTAGGATAGCAGAGCAGTAAAAAGTGCATGTTCTGTAGAGAACAAACTAGTGGTTACCAGTGGGGAGAGGGAAGGGGCAATATAGGGGTAGGGGGAAAAGAGAGTTATTATGGGATTATATGAAATCATGTGTGTGAAACTTTTGAAAATTGTAAAGCACTATAGAATGTGAAGACTCATTCAATTTTTAAAAAGTGAAAAAAAAATTAAATGGTTAAACTTTAAAAAAAAAGTGCATGTTCTGGAGCCAGGTTGCCTGGATTTGTATCCAGGTTCTATCACTTTCTAGCTGTGTGACCTGAGGCACATTAATCTCTCTGAACCTCAGTTTCCCTGTCTGTAGAATGACGTCAGTAGTACCCCATAGCGTTATCACAGGAATAAGTAACATATAAAGAACTTATAAGCAGCCCTGACCCATAGTAAACATTTAACAAATGTTAGCTATTTTCATTTATGAGGTTAAATGTGATAATGTAGAGAGGATCGGGAATTTGGGATTGGCAGTTTAGGACGAGAATATGAAAAAGAATATATATATATATGTATAGGTATAACTAAATTACTTTGCTGTACAGTAGAAATTAACACATCGTAAATCAACTATACTTCAATAAAATTTTTTTAAAATACTAAATTGAAAAAAATGTGATAATGTAGGTAAAGCACTCAGCACAATACTGAGGACATAGTAAGTACTCAATACACAGTAACTATTTCCAGTACACTATGAAAGTTGGAAAAAAGAGCTGTAAGCAGCTGAAGAGAAGGGATGTTAAGGCCCCTGAGCTGCCATCAACAGGCCATGGACTTGGAAGTTGCAGAAAGCAGAAGGCATCACCTCGCCTTGAACTCAGAGGAGACCAGAACCCTTGGAACCTCCCAGCCTTGGCTTCAGTCTGTCTATCTTCTGCAGGGGTTGGGATCTCAGCAGCTTGGATCTCCTTCTGACGATTCCACTGAACCTTGTCTCTCTCCTCTAGACTCTCCACAGGGCAATGGTTCTCAACCACGAGTGATTTTGCACTGAGGGACATTTAGCAATATCTGGAGACATTTTTGGTTGTGACAACTTAGGGGTGTTACTGACACCTAGCTGGTAGAGGCCAGGGATGCTGTTACATCCTCCAATGCACAAGACAGCCTCCACAACAAAGCATTATCTAGTCCAAAATGTCATTTGTTCTGAGGTTGAGAAACCCTGCTCTAGGGCTAAGGAGATCTTCATTGGCTTAGCAGGACTTGGGTGGGGAAGGGGATGAGGCAGGGGGTGGGGCAGAGGGAGGAGATCCTTGTTGCAAGTGCCAGGGAACAGTGGAGGCAGCCACTCTGCAACCCACAGAAAGGACCTCAAGACAGCTTTTCCTCATTATCGAAGACCAAAGGGAACAGAGACAGGAACTAAGAATACGGAGCCAACTTCTTTATATGTACTATATTGTTCAGTAATAAATAGGTTTTCTTCTTTAAACACAGAACATATAACAGACTGAAACACTCCCCCCTCCCCCCGGTTCCAAAGACAAGAGTCTATAAAACAAATGCCAGCTATACTGCCCTAAGGGCAGAAAAAGTCTGGTGACCCCCACCCAGCCCTGCGTCCTGCAGCACCACCACCCCCATGCTGCAAGAGAAGGGGGTCTGGGGCTTCTCCCTTGGACCCTGGGGACTTAGGTGAGAAGCATGTGAATGTATGATGTCACCTCTCCATGAGGCATGGGCTATGCAAAGATGAGGTTTCCTTCTCATTGGTTCTGACCAGCTCCTGCTCTTCTGATTTCAGTTACCAGTTACGAAGCACCTGGGCTCAGCTCCCAGAGGAGCTGCCTCTTGGCTTCCCCACTCTCCATTCCTCTGTGGCCTCCTCGGAGGGGAAGGGAAGGGCTCAGGGACCCCTCCCATCCCCTGGCCTGCATGGAAACGCTGTGTGGAAGAGGCATGATGCTGAAGGTGAGGCTCCTGTAGGCCCCCAACCAAAGCCATGAGGCCAGCATGCCCCCCCAAAGCCCCACACCTTTCCTGCCTCTGGAGCGGAGGGCACTGGGGCAGCCGGCCCCTCCACCACCTAGTGCCTGGCTTGGGGTGTGATGGTTCTTTCGCAGTGTCAGGTCCTCAAGCTGGGCCTGGCTCTTTCCTTGTCCCATCCCTGTCTCCTTCCAAGCCCTCACCGTGGCCATCTGAAAACCTCACGTCCAGTGTCCTAAATTGTCTCCTCCTCCCTCTCCCCATGCCTCTGCAACCCAAGGGGGGAAGTGGGAGGTTGTCTCCCTTCTCCAACCCCAACTTCACATAATGGAACAGCTTTTGGCCTTTTCCTTCTTGAAGGTGGAAGAGATGAGTTCGGAACGACTGGGGAGGTGGAGCAGTCGCTTGGAGAGGCTTCGGACAGGGCTCTTCGGGGGCACTGGGCTGGCCTTGTTCAGACACACCGTGGACGCCGTCCGGAAGATGCTGTGGATACTCTTTTCTGAGGTGAAAGCCGAGCCTTCCAGGTAGATTTCTGCACCCAGCTGCTTGGCTATTGCACAGCCCTGCGGGAGGAGTGAGGTCATCAATGCAGTGACCCAAAATGGCTCTGAAACACTGCCTTCTAAGGTTAGTGGTCCTGCCCAGGGCTGCTCCGATGGACCCAACTGCCAGTCTCCCACCACCACCCTCTGCTGATTATCTTCTGAAGGTGAAGCCTGACTGCACCTTAAGTCACCTGGCACACTTTTTAAACCATACTGATGCCAGAACAAGTAAATCAGAATTTCTGGGGGTATGCCGAGGCGTTAGGATTTTCAAGAGCTCCCGAGATGGTTGTAATGTGAAACACTGGTTTAAAAGAAACGATCCCTACACTCCCATGTGCATAAGAAGTTATCCAGGGACTTAATTTAAAATGCAATCCCCATACTTTTCTCCCAGAGTGACTCTATAGATAAGGAGTCAGGAATTCTAAAAAGCACCTCTAGTGATTCTAATGCAGGCGGCACACACAGGAATGGCTCACCTGCCAAACTATAGCATGAATCTGGGTAAACTGGTACCCAGCACCTCTATCCAGGTGACTAGTTTCCTGATTACAGATGGCCCCACAGAACACCAATTCTCTCTTGCCGTAGTGAGTGAGTGTAAGCAGGGGCCATATTTCAAGCCCTCTCCTGTAGCCTTCCCCAACTCAGCCCCCAACACACACGAGGGCCCCCCGCCACACCACACACACACACCTGCTCGTAAGAGATGGGTGCCTGCTTCTGGTGGGACAGCTCCATCAGAGTGCTCAGGTCTGTTCGCAGGTCTGTCTTACAGCCAATAAGCAAGACGCGGGTGCTGGGACAATAATCGAGGATTTCCGTCCTCCACTGAAGAGCCGTGCAAGAAGATGGGAAGGAGGAAGGAAGGAGAGTCAGTGGCTGACGGACACCCGGAGAAACCCAGTTGGCAACATCACACACACCATCCAGTATACCACCAGCTCAGCCCTCCCTCTGAGTCACAGCACCACCACTGCACTAACTACATCATCTTCCTGCCCATGAGGGCTTTGGGGCCACAGGAATGCTGTCCCAAGCGTCTGTCCCCAAATTCAACAGCCCAGTCACCAGAGAGAGCACAGAGGCAAATCTCCCACTCTCTGCCAAGCATATGGGGCATGGGTCTGCCCCCTCAACCCAAAGGGCTTCACAAGTCCAGAAAGCCAAGAAGAAGCCAACCGGTCTCTTTCCAAGGGAAGGAAATAATCCCAGAGTCTTCTGGGAAACTAGGCTGGTTCCACAAGCTTTCCTGGGACTCCTCAGTATGGGCAGACCTTGCTACTCGGACCAAGGCATTTCCTACCAGCAGTTCAGCTCAGGCCTGCCTGGCTTGCCCAGTCCAGAAGGCCTGGGATCAAGGTCAATGAAAGCTGCCACCAAAAGGCCCCGTCCCCGACCCTCAAACCATATCACCAGACGGTTCTCTACTCTCAATCCCTCACTTCCTGAGTCTCAACACTTCCCTCCCTTGCTGGGCCTCTGACAGAGCAGTGCAGGAGAGGGGCAGAGGCAGGATGCAGAGGGGACTGGAGATCTGGGTTCTAGTCCTGGAGCTGTAGCTAATGTGGCCTCAGGCAAATCTCTGCCTTCCCTGGCCTCAGTTTCTTCCTGTTACACAAGAGGGGATTAGATGACAAGGTCCCCAAGATTCCTTTTTGTTCTCAGGCTGAGCTAGAGATAGCAGAGTTTATCCAGCCTTACCTTCTTGAGTGCACTGTCCACTGTCTCTGGACGGCTGATATCAAAGCATAGTAATACTGCATCTGAGTCGCTATAGCAGAGTGGACGGACATTGTCATAGTAGGGAGATCCTGGTAGAGAGGAGAGAGAGCTGATGGTGAGCCATGGCATTCTCCCTCCCTACAGGCCTAAACCAAAAGAGCCCTGGGAATACCATGCTTGGTCCCTTAGGTGAGATGGCCCCACCCATGCCCCAGGGGAATGTGCTCCAGTGCGAAGCTTGGGACCTGACCGCCTTCTGCGGTACAAGAATATCATCTTCCTTAGTCCTAAAAAAGGGAAAGGGGGCAAAATAAAAGGGAGGTGGAGTATAATTTGGCCCTGTCTGGATCTCCTACAGTGGGCTTAGTTGAAGGTCCACCAGTTTTCTGAGTCCCAGGGGAAGCTGCTCCCACCCCTACAGAGAGACCAGACCTTGTTTAAGGTCTCTTTTCTAGAGTCTGCCTGCTGCCCAACCTCTGCTCTAGGGTCTCCCCAGTGAAGGAACAAATCTGCCTGTTACATAAGTGGCTGCCCTGCTTCTTTGCCGTGGGGTCAGAACTCTAGGAGGCTGGCAGGGGAGGGAGAGCCTCAAGAATTCAGTGTCCCACTCCTCCCACCCAAATCAGCTTACGCTGTAAAGGGCAAAAGGAAAGCTGTAGCCCCTATCCCAAGATCTCAGGGAGGCGTTCTCAGAGACAGCAGCACCAATAGCTGGGATTTAGAGGTTTGAATAAGGGTCCTTCACTGGGAGGGGAGTAGGCAATGCAGACTCAGGTGGTCCAATACGGGAGAATGCTAGGGGTTGAACCTGCCCCCTCCACCCTGGGGAAGGAAGAGTAGCAGATTTGGAACCCAGACAATCCGTGCTCAGAATAGCAAGCAGCCCCTCTCCCTGAACTGCAATTGCCATGGAAACTGGGGGGAATCCAAGCTGAGGCGGTGGGTGGGGGGGCGGGTTAGTTGTTAAAAAAAAAAAAAAAAGGAGTAAAGGGGAGTTGGGATAGCTGCTTGCTCCTTCAGCAATTGGTCCCCATCCCTCTCTGAGATGGGGTCTTATCACAGCATCACTGAGCAAAGGGAGCGCTGCAGCACTGGGGAAGGGGGAGGGGAGGAGGCCTCCATTCTGGCTCCAAGCGATCCCCCTCTCCTAAGACCAGCAAGTGAATAATGGGAACAGGTTCAACCCTGGCCCCAGTGCTGGGAAGCCCCATCCCACACACCCCTGCTTCTCCTTCTCCCTCGTGGGCACTTCATTTGAAAGAGGGAGTTTGAGGATGACTGATAGCCTGCATCCTTTCAGAACTCGGGGGGTGGGGGACGGGTTGGGGGGATGCGACACAGGGAATTGCTGACTTTCCATTATCTGGACTGGGATTCAAGGGCTGCATTCTGACTGTGGGAGGAGAAGGAGGGGCTCTTTGGGGTGGTGGTAGCGAAAAGAGATGAGCTGCAGTAAGATTCTGGGAAGATTGAGAGGTGGGCAGAGTACAGCAGACGAAAAACCATACATCATGCAGCCAAGCTGCATTCCAGTCCAATCCAGCCAGCACAGCGCAGTCCAGGATAACCAGAATCCTGCCTCCCAGCCCCTGGAACTGCAACGGAGGAAAGCATACCTCCGTTGAGGTTGAGGGATTTCTGTTTTGTTTCGGGGAGTGGGGAGCAAAAGGAAGTCTCATTTTCTGTTTACCCATCCCCTACCTCCAATCTTTCGGGACCTCAAAATTGGATGCTGGGAATAACAGCTCTTTGGAGGAGTAGGATGGCATCTTTATATGTAACAGGAAACCCCTAGTGATTTATAGTTCCTCTTAAACTCAGCCTGAATATGCATTTTTTGGAGAGAGGTGGATTTTATTTTCTTTCTCCTATTCCTGGCTTTTAGTCCTTAATTATGACTCTGAGCTCAGTCTATTATAAAAAGGGCTGGGCTAAAGAGATAATGAAGAGGTCGGAATCAAAGCAATGGATAGACTAGCACTGAAGGTTTAGGGATGAGAGGCTTGAAACATATTGCTTTCTACGATCCAGAAAGACAGAGCATCTTCTACCTCAGCCCAGTCAGAGCCAACAGCCCCCCCCAACTATGTACAACGTGACCATGCCCCGTATTAAGCCCCCACCCTCCAAAACACTGACGATGCATCGCTTCATCCCTCAGCCGCAGAGGTATGACAGTGGGGCTGAGCTGCGGCAGGCAAGCAGGCAGCAGTGGCCTGAGATGGAATGCAGGAGAGAAAACTGAGTCAGGAGCAATATTTCCCCCAAAGCAGGCTTGTCTCCTTGCCTCACCCACAACGGCCTCCAGCAGCACTGCCTCCGGCCTCTTCTTTGGCTTTGCTCTGGGGCAGTAAAGCCTGTGTGTGTGTGTGCTGGGTGGCAGGGAGTGGAAATGGAGAAGCCCTAACTGCCTCCTCCAGTAGTCTTCCGGGGTCCATCCACCTCACCATCTCAGCCCTCTGAAGGATGGAGCCAGACCCAGAGAAGTGAGTAGCTTCTGGGGTTTATCCACTCTGAACCCCTGGACCAGCCAACTGAGTTGGCCAAACTCTCCCCACAACCCCAACCAAAGAATCTTCAGGTCCCCTTCTTTCAGTTTCCAGCAAGCACCAAACTCCTTCTCCCCATCAAAGAGGGAAACAATTTCTAAACGACAGCAGCTGCAGCAGACCAGTAGGGGTGGGAAGGCGGGGACTTGGGGCCAGCAGTCTTACCTGAGGTGTCCCAGAGACTGAGCTCCACTCTCTGTTCCTCTGTCTCCAAGCAGGCTGTGTAATTCTCAAACACAGTGGGCACATACGTCTGTGAAAAGAGAGGAACTATTCACACCCTGGGCGTCCCTACCCTTGTAACCCTCCAGTTAGTGCTGGCTACACAAGAAGCCGCTCATCCTAGTGAGACACTAAAGTGTCAGGAGATAAGGAGAGGAGGGGATACCTGGGGCAGGAGGGACCACATGGGACAGAGGGAGGGGAGTGTAGAGGCACAGACAGTTTGCTCCATCAGAGTAAGAAATGTGAATGACTGCCTGCCAAGGACAAGCCCCCCATATCCTAGATGGTCAGGGAGACACACACAAAGATTCCTCTTGTCCCCAGATTTGTCTGTCTTCCAATGTCACAGCCACAAGCCAATTCTAGCGCTTTATCTTTTCCCCACAAGCCCCTTGGACCAGCAGGGCAGCAGAAAGGAGCAGCAGAAGCCTGCCTGGGGACAAGCGCATAGAACCTTTGAGGATGGGTGAAGGGACGGACAGGTATTACGTCAAGAAAAAACCCCAGACTCTCAAATGCTTCCAGTTCCCTCTCCCAAGAGCAGACTCCAGGATGAAGGGAGGTAGGAGGGGATTTGATGGGGGGACCTATGGGTGAAGAGGTGAGGAGGAGCCTTCGGGGCGGCAAGAAGTGGAACAGGTCTCAGGGGAAGCTAAGGCAGGGCGGTCCTCCAGCCAGAAAGCGGCTGAGGATGGGGAGGGGTGGGGCGGGGTGAGACAGCTCCCCTGGGCGGGTGGGAATCTACCCCCAGCAGGCATGCGGGCAAGGAGGAAAGCTGGCCAGCCGTCGGGCGAGCAACTCACCTCGGGATAGCAGTCTTTCGCCAACACCTGTAACATAGCTGTCTTCCCACACTGCACATCCCCCACCAGAACGAGCTTACATCTGGCCACGATTGGCTGGGGGGCCCGTCTCTCCTTCATTGCTGCAGCCTCCGCGGGACCTGGACTCGGATTCAGAGAGGATAACGTTGCGCCAGGTGCGTCTCAGCACACGACCCAGCCCGATTCCCTGTGTCTCTCCAACTGAAAAAGAGGCCGGCACAGCCGCCTTATATCACCCTGGCTGAGCCAATCACAAGAGGGGGCGGACTCTGCCACAGCCAATCCCTGAGGTGGGATCCCCTCCAGCAGCCAATGGCAGGAGGTTCTGAGTCAGAGCCCACTTTCTCTTTCTCTTAAAGCTCTTTCCCTTTCTCTTAAAGCTGCACCTTTGCTTCCTCTGAAAGGGGATTCCCACGTTGTTTTGCATTTGTATTGGGGTTGGGAGTAGGAGGGGGAATGAAGCAAAATTTAATGGTCTTGTGTGGCCACCAATTAGTGTCAAAAACAAACTAGCAGGCGCAAGAGGGAAGAGATATGGGAACATATGTATATGTATAACTGATTCACTTTGTTATAAAGCAGAAACTAACACATCATTGTAAAGCAATTATACCCCAATAAAGATGTTAAAAAAAAAAAACTAGCTAAGAATGTGGATAGTGAGGTCAAGCTGGACTTGTCCCAGGAGAAGAACAGGACTTGCCTAAATTGTAGACAGGTGACACCCCTTGGGGAAGGGGCGGTCCCAGAAATTTCTGACCCCTCTGTTCTATCTAATCCCCACCCAAACCAGTTCCCACAGAAGCTCCTGCTGGACCCCTTTATCAGCTCCTGCTGGACCCCTTTCAACTCCCGTCTCTTTCTCAGAAATCACCTTCATCCAAAAATAAATAAGTTAAGAAACTTTCTTGCATCATCTGGAAAAAACCCACAGAGCTCCTGACCCACAGATGGGCAGAGAGAAAGGAATGAGGGAGTCTGGCAAGTGGGGATGGGAGCAAGGAGTAGAAAACAAAGTCGCTGTCTGTTCCGCCAGACAACCTCTCACTCCAGGCCTGGCAGGAGCTGCTTTAGGAGTGTTTGTTCTGCTGCTTGGGTTCAGCTTCCTGGATGAATCAGGCACAGGTCCAGTTTCAGGGTGACACCTACTGACGCTGAGGTACTGCGTGTGTCACCTGGTTAAAGTCCAGAATGGAAGACTGGGACTGGGACTTTGGGGTTAGGAAGCTGGAGGGCAAGATGAGGTTGAGATGAGCTACGTAACTGCCTGCCAGCCCTCAGCCCTCAGGGCCTTCATCTTACTGCCTCTCTGCTAGACAGACCCATGGGATGTACATCCGCAGCCTGAATAACCCACTGATTATTCAGGAACAAAGACAGCCCAGATGAGGCCTCCTGGGGATAAGGGATTGAAGTAAGACTGACCTTGGACAAAAGTGAGAGCACTCCAGACTTCTCTAGGTCCCTTCACCTCATCAAGCCCAGTGCCTCTGGAGCACAGCCGGGGTCCTGTTCCATCTGAGCTTTACTCTAATTCACCATCATTGCTGCCCCACCCAGGGGTATTTTCCCTGTTACGAAGGATGTTTAAAAGTCTTCCCTGGGGAGCTTCCCTGGTGGCGCAGTGGTTGAGAGTCCGCCTGCCGATGCAGGGGACGCGGGTTCGTGCCCCTGTCCGGGAAGATCCCACATGCCGCAGAGCGGCTGGGCCCGTGAGCCATGGCCGCTGGGCCTGCGCGTCTGGAGCCTGTGCTCCGCAACGGGAGAGGCCACAACAGTGAGAGGCCGGCGTACCGCAAAAAAAAAAAAAAAAAAAAGTCTTCCCTGGGGACTTCCCTGGTGGCACAGTAGTTAAGAATCTGCCTGCCAAGGCAGGGGACATGGGTTCAAGCTCTGATCCGGGAAGATCCTACATGCGTGGAGCAACTAAGCCTTGTGCCACAACTTCTGAGCCTGTGCTCTAGGGCCCACGTGCTGCAACTATTGAGCCTGCGTGCTGCAACTACTGAAGCCCACGCCTCTAGAGCCCATGCTCCACAACAAGAGAAGCCACCGCAATGAGAAGCCCACACACCTTGGAAGAGTAGCCCCCGCTAGCCGCAACTAGGGAAAGCCCACACGCAGCAACCAAGACCCAATGCGGCCATAAATTAATTAATTAATTTAAAAATCTTCCCTGGACCCAAAGGGACAGATCTCTAAGGGTAAGATTGCAATGCCCTCGATAGACAGGAGAATGGAGAGTATTTTGAGAATGTAGCCTAGCCAGTGTGCCTCCCATCAAAGCCTATGGCATCCAAGTCGAAGTTGCTTGGCTAAGGGCTCTGAGGCTAAGTCCTGCAGTGTCCTCTGCCCATCTCCTAAGGCTCCCCTTCCAGGGATCAGGAATCACCTCAGGGAACCTCCAGGGTAGAAGGACAGTTATCCAGTTGCTACCATTGGCTGGTTACCCTCCTTTCCCAGGCAGGCTCTCTGGAAGTTTCTTCCCCCTACCATTCCCCAGGCCTCATCCTCAGCCCTCAGGTAATGTTCTGCCTATAGAATTTGTCCTCTTCTTGCCCTTTTCCAGCAGGCTGACAGCTTCTCTGAGTTGCCCATAAATATGGTTTGGGAGCGTTCCAGGAACAGCTGTAAGATCACAGTCTGCCTCGGCCTGGAGTCCCCTCCCTCAGCCTTTTTCCTGGTGTCTTCCTCCCTCAGTCTCATCTGGACTCAGTTCTGGAGGCATCAGTGGGGTTCCCATACAGCCTCTTAACCCTTAACTGGGTTCCCTCCAATGGCAGCCCCAAAGGCTTTAGCCCTCTCTCTCCCCCATGTTCTCTACCAGCCTGCGCCTACACATACCCCCGCCCAAGCCACTTCAAATAAACATTCAAATAAGTAAAAACTGTTCTTGACCTGCAAACAGCTTCCTCTGGCTTCTAATAAGTTTGCCATTCATAAGGTCCACTGAGATAGAAATTCTGGGAGCTGGTGCTAACACTGCTCCTTCCCTGAGTGGCTGCATTTCAGGGAAGAGCAGCAGAAAACCTGAGCCGTGAGATGGAGCAGCCCCCATCATGGCTGATTCTCAAGATGTGTCTCCAAAGGTATTTTGTGGGTCACAAGTTTATGAGTTGTGGTGGTGTGTGTGTGTGTGTGTGTGTGTGTGTTCAGAAGGCAGCGTGGCAACATGAAAAAAGGATGGAGCCAAAATTCAGCTGGTCTGGATGTTGGACCAGCTCTGCCCTTAACAAGCTGTGTGTGTGTGGGAGTCTCTTCTCTCTCTGGGCCCCTGTTTCCTTGTAGGTAATGTGAGGGCTTTGGACTAAAGAAGGGTTTTTTAGCCTTTTTTTTTTTTTTTTTTTTGCAGTTAGACTCCCTCCCCCAAGTTTGTTCAAACCTCTTCCGAGAGTCTTTATTTGAAAATCCAAAGCCAGAGTAATAAATTTATAAGATTGTTCTTTCCCACCAAGACCAGAAGAATCTTAAACAAGGTTATACTTGAAAGTGTTATCCTAAGGTGAAAGGAGCTAGTCACAAAAGGCCGCATATTATATGATTTCATTTGTATGAAATGTCCAGAACAAAGAAACAGAAAGTAGATGAGTGGTTGCCTGGGGCTTTGGGGGCTGGGGGAATGGAGAGTACTGCTAATGGGTACAGGGTTTCTTTTTGGGGTGATGAAACTTCTAAATTTGATTGTAGTGATGATTGTACAACTCTGTGAATATACTCAAAACCACTGAATTGTACAGTTTAAGTTGGTGAATTGTATGGTATGTGAATTATATCTTGATAAAGCTGTTACTTTTTTAAAACTAAGTTTATAATTCCAAATCTTCTTTATGGAATCTCCTTAACTTGTTGTTGTTGTTTTTTAATTCATTCATTTATTTATTTATTTTTGGCTGCATTGGGTCTTCATTGCTGCATGTGGGCTTTCTCTAGTTGTGACTAAAGGGGGCTACTCTTCATTGCAGCACGCAGGCTCTAGAGCACAGGCTCAGTAGTTGTGGCGCATGGGCTTAGTTGCTCTGCGGCATGTGGGATCTTCCCAGACCAGGGCTTGAACCCATGTCTCCCACATTGGCAGACAGATTCTTAAACACTGTGCCACCAGGGAAGCCCTCCTTTAACTTTTTTTGTTTTTTAAACTTGTGTGGAAATGTTCAAACATTTAAAAAGGTAGAAAGAATAATACAATGAACCCGTAGGTAACCAACACCCAGCTTCAATAATCATCCACGCAATCTTGCTTCATCTATCCCCCCAGCCACCTCTCCCCACTACACCCCCTTACTGGATGATTTTATTTTTTATTTACTTTTTTAAAGGATTTTTTGGGGGGGGCCACACTGTGTGGCATGTGAAATCATAGTTCCTGGATCAGGGATCGAACCCATGCCCCCAACGCATGCCCCCTGCACTGGAAGCACGGAGTCTTAACCGCTGGACCGCCAGGGAAGCCCTGGATGATTTTAAAACAAATTTTGAACATCATATCATTTAATCCATAGAGATTTCAGTACTCATCTGTAAAAGAAAAGGATTCTTCATTAACATAATCAAAATACCATTGTCACAACTGAAAATAAGTAACTCCTTAATATCACCAAATATCCAGTCAGTGCTAAAATTTCCCCAATTGTGTCACACCTTGGTTTAGTTAAATCAGAATCTGAACAAGGTCCACTCGTTGAATTTCATTGATATGGCTCTTAAGTGTCTTTTATTTCATAGGTTCCATCTCCTTTTTTTTTCCTTTCAATTTATTGGATGAAGAAACCAGGTTGTTTATTCTATAGTGCTTTCCACATTCTGGATTTTGCTGATTGCATCTCCATGGTGTTGTTAACATGTATTCATAGTAAACTCCTTTACAAATTAAGTCTTATGCAGTATTCCAAAACGTGAAAAAAGATGAAAAATAAAACTGCAGTGGTTGAATCAGAATTAGGGACTTGCAGTGGGGCTCAGTCAGCCTTCTCTCCCCTCCTGGCGTACCTCTAAGGAACAAACTCCAGAGAACACAGTTTAAAAACCACTAGCCTGGATAATGTGTGTGTGTGTGTGTGTGTGTGTGTGTGTGTGTGTACCACACATTCAAAGCTCAGGGCTGCCCTATCTTTTTTTGGCTCTGATTACTTTGATAAGGTCCTTATCTGGGACAGTGGCATAATATACCAAGGTGTTCAGTGTGGTAGCAAATTCAAATCCACTCTGACTCTTACCAGAGCATATACAAACCCAGTACTTTCTCTGCCCTAGGGATCCTTACAAAGAACTCCCAGGCACCCTGCCACCCTGCCAGGGGTCTAGCAGGGCAAGGCCCATTCTCCCCTCCTTAGTATGACTCAGGTGTTCCACTTCTCAGTCCTACACCATAACTTCTCATGATCTCAGGGATCCCTGGCTCCTGGCCATGGGAATACCTGACCCTTTGGGCTGTTTAGCTGGAGCAGCCACTACAGTGTTAACCAAGTTTTTAAGAATCGGTCCCTGGGCTTCCCTAGTGGCGCAGTGGTTGAGAGTCCGCCTGCTGATGCAGGGGACGCAGGTTCGTGCCCCGGTCCGGGAAGATGCCACATGCCACGGAGCGGCTGGGCCCGTGAGCCATGGCCGCTGAGCCTGCGCATCCGGAGCCCGTGCTCCACAACGGGAGAGGCCACAACAGTAAGAGGCCCGCGTACCGCAAAAAAAAAAAAAAAAAAGACTCAGTCCCTGTCTTCACAGAGTTTACAGCAATGATGGGGAGATAAAGCTAAAAGCCTGGTGGGTAATTGAAACCAAGTCCAGTAGGAGTGCTGAGGAGGGAAGGGTCAGATCTGCTTAGGTGATCCTGGAAGGCTTATCCAAGAGGGTGGTTTCACCTGGGCCTCAATGTTATTTATTTGTTTGTTTGTTTGTTTCAGCTGCGTGTGGGATCGTTAGTTGTGGCATACACGTGGGATCTAGTTCCCTGACCAGGGATCGAACTCGGGCCCCCTGCATTGGGAGCACAGAGTCTTAGCCACTGGACCACCAGGAAAGTCCCTGGACCTCAATTTTGATACAAGATTGGTGAGGGCAGAGGATAGATGCAGGAAAATGCTAAGTGTGCCCAAGGACTGAATAATCAATGCAACCAGCTAGAGCAGATGATTTGGGGGGGGTGAGGCAATTTGCCTGAGAACATAATTAGGAAAGGAAATCTGGTACTAAAATATCATTAACTACACTTAAAATCTGAAATATAGGAGTTTGTAGTTTTAAAAAATACATACAAGTATACCTGTATGTTTTTCTTTTTTTAATTATTTTATTTTATTTGTTTATTTTTGGCTGCGTTTTGTCTTCGTTGCTGCGCGCGGTCCCTTTCTAGTCGTGGCGAGCAGGGGCTACTCTTCATTGCAGTGCGCGGGCTTCTCATTGCGGGGCCTCTCCCATTGCAGAGCACGGGCTCTAGGTGCGCGGGCTTCAGTAGTTGTGGCATGCGGGCTCAGTAGTTGTAGCTTGCAGGCTCTAGAGCACGGCTCAGTAGTTGCGGCACACGGGCTTAGTTGCCCCGTGGCATGTGGGATCCTCCCGGACCAGGGCTCCAACCCGTGTCCCCTGCACTGGCAGGCGGATTCCCAAGCACTGCGCCGCCGGGGAAGTCCCTGTATGTTGTTCTTGATTGTCAACGCCCTCCAACCAAAGACCACCAGCAGACACTTGTAGCTGAACAAAATTGGGTTTGTGGACTCATTTCAATAAGAACTCACACCATGGCGGAACTATGGGGCATCCAGGGAAAGGGCTTAGGATTTGGACTTATATTTTCTGATTGGGGGAGAGGTCAGGGAAGCGAGGTTGCTCTGGATTTGAGGCTGTCAGGAAGGTGGAGGATTCTACAGTTGGGTACCTTAAATAAGAATGAAGCAGGGGGACTTCCCTGGTGACGCAGTGGTTAAGAATCTGCCTGCCAATGCAGGGGACACTGTTTCGAGCCCTGGTCCAGGAAGATCCCACATGCCGCGGAGCAACTAAGCCCGTGCGCCACAACTACTGAGCCTGCACTCTAGAGCCCGCGAGCCACAACTACTGAGTCTGTGCGGCACAACTACTGAAGCCCGCATACCTAGAGCCCACGCTCTGCAACAAGAGAAGATACCGCAGTGAGAAGCCCACACACTGCAACGAAGTATAGCCCCAACTCACCACAACTAGAGAAAGCCCGTGTGCAGCAACGAAGACCCAACACAGATTAAAAAAAAAAAAAAAAAAAAAAAGAATGAAGCAGGGCTAACACTGTGATTGGTAAAGGAGCAGCAGCCACTCGTATTAGCTAGGATAGGGGGGTGTTTGTTCTTTTTTTTTAAATATTTATTTATTTATTTGCTTGTTTGTTTTTGGCTGCATTGGGTCTTCGTTGCTGCACGTGGGCTTTCTCTAGTTGCGGCGAGAGGGAGCTACACTTCGTTGTGGTGCACAGGCTTCTTGCAGTGGCTTCTCTCGTTGCGAGCGCAGGCTCTAGGCGCACGGGCTTCAGTAGTTGTGGCACATGGGCTCAGTAGTTGTGGCTCATGGGCTCTAGAGCGCAGGCGCACTAGTTGTGGTGCACGGGGTTAGTTGCTCCATGGCATGTGGGATCTTCCTGGACCAGGGCTCGAACCTGTGTCCCCTGCATTGGCAGGCGGATTCTTAACCACTGCGCCACCAGGGAAGTCCCTGTTTGTTCATTTTTGTGGCTTGGACAATGTTCTTGTTTTTGCCTGTGTTTGGATGCGACTATGAAAAGGTCTTATTCTTGATCTGTCATGGGCATTGGGTGGCCTCGTTTGATGTTGGTATTCTGTGAAAGTGTTACGTTCTACAGGAGAAAGCCAAAGTCTAGCTATGAAGGCCAGGCCTATTCCTGGGGCTTTTCTCTTTCTTGTGCTCTTGTGCTCCTCTTTGTGGGAGCTGGGTGGTGTTATATGAATCTGGTGAGAGATCGGAAGGAAGAACAAAAGGAAAGAGAATTTTCTAGGAAAACTTCCTGGAGGAAGTAGCATTGAGCTATGATGTAAAACAAGAATAAGATGCTGAGAGGTGGGCCAGGGTATAGGCAATGTTCTAGGGGAATGGGATGGCATGGAAGCAAGAAATGGAGGAAGACAACCAGTGAATGCATGTGTGTGTGTGTGTGTGTGTGTGTGTGTGTGTGTGTGTGTGTGTGTGTAAAGGCTTATATAGGAGAAGAAAGAAAAAAATAAAAAGCTACCTGAACTAGACTAAGAATTAGGAGGAAAAAGACGGCTGAGGATGGGGCAGGAGGGGAAATGGGGAGGCGGTAAGGACAGTGGTCCTGAAGAAGCCTTGTTCTGTCTGGTTTGGGCTGAGTTGGGGGGTGGGAGTGGGGAACAGAGGAGCAGAACGTGGCCAAAGTGAGTGCAGCTGCCATACATGGAATAGGCACTCAGAGCACAGGACAGTGGCGAGACCACAGCACGCAGGGCTTCCTGCCTTCTCTTGCCACCACCAGGGCTTGGTCAGGACCAAGGTGGCCGCTTGCTGAGTGAGTGGTAGGGAGCCCTCATACTAGGGGGAATTCTATGGGGGGAGAGGACCTTAGGAACATGGGAGTCAGCTGGGAAATGATGTGAACCCTGAGCCAGACACACTCCCTGTCCAGTTTCCCATGTCCAGCCGCTTCCTCATCCTCCAGTATGGCAAATCCCTCACCCTCCTCTACTCTCTCAGTTCCTTCTGCTCCCGCCTTCATTTACAGCCTCCCTGGGGACCTTTGTTTTGGGGGTTTTGTTTTTTCCTTTTTTTTTTTTTTTTTTTTGGCTGCATTAGGTCTTCGTTACTGCACGCGGGCTTTCTCTAGTTGTGGCGAGTGTGGGCTACTCTTCCTTGAGGTGCGCAGGCTTCTCATTGCGGTGGCTTCTCTTGTTGCAGAGCACAGGCTCTAGCCGCACGGGCTTCAGTAGTTGTGGCACGCGGGGGCTAGAACACACGGGCTTCAGCAGTTACAGCATGTAGGTTCAGTAGTCGTGGCTCACGGACTTAGTAGCTCCACGGCATGTGGGATCTTCCCGGACCAAGGCTGGAACCTGCGTCCCCTGAGCTGGTAGGCAGATTCTTAACCACTGCGCCACCAGGGAAGTCCCTCCCTGGGGATCTTTGTGTGTCCACTCTCCCAGGCTCCTCCAGGAGGTCCTTGATCAAAGGTGGACAGAAGTATAACTTTCCTCTGCCTGCCCTCAAATTTCTTGCCTGCAAAAGCAAGGCAAACCTGTTTTGGTGGGAAAATGACTGTAAGTAAGGAGACTCAGTTTCTCTATTTCTAAATGTTAAGATTAAAACAAAACCAAGAAACTACACAGGTCATGTCCATCCTCTGCTTAAGCAGTCTTCCTATGGGGTCAGGTTCACTTTGAATAAAGTCCAGTTTCTTTTAGAGCCATACATGACCTGTCTTGCCCCCTGGCATTTTTCCCCTCTCCTACTATGCTCCAGCCATGCTGAACTTTTGCTTCCTCCAATCATGGCTCTCAAACTTTTCTGTCCCAAGTCATAGTCAGAAATACATGTTACACAAAGCGAGAGAGAGCCATGGACATATATACACTACCAAACGTAAGGTAGATAGCTAGCGGGAAGCAGCCGCATAGCACAGGGATATCAGCTCGGTGCTTTGTGACCGCCTGGAGGGGTGGGATAGTGAGGGTGGGAGGGAGGGAGACGCAAGAGGGAAGAGATATGGGAACATATGTATATGTATAACTGATTCACTTTGTTATAAAGCAGAAACTAACACACCATTGTAAAGCAATTATACCCCAATAAAGATGTTAAAAAAAAAAAAAGAAATACATGTTACATCACAGCCTAAAACATACACACACTCACAATTTATGTACATATACATTTACATATAAATACATATTTAGAGCACACACACACACATTCATGCTGAAATTAAAGTTCCCCAAACATTCACCTTTACCAGGTACAATGTACTCTACTTGTACTTGGGGCCTTTTCGCTGCATCCCCTCTGTCTGGAGTGCCCTGCTCTTTGATTATCCCCACTGGTACCATTTTATCCCTTGGTTCTTGGGTTTAGTGGCATCTGCCCAGAGAGGTCAACTCGACTGAAGTAGCCACTTGCCCATCCCCTTTCATGTTCTCTGGCACTTGTCGCTATGATATTTTTCTGTCCTATGTTTTTATCTTTTTTTTTTTTGACTGTCTTTCTCCTCCACTCTGATAAAGTGGACTTGGTGGGGTCTTTTTGCTACTGTTTCCTGCCGTATCCCCAGCGTCTAGAATGGTGCCTGGAGCACGGCAGTGCTCAGTGAATGTTAATAGAACGAAGGAATGACCCTGATCCAGCCTCTCTCTCTCTCTTTGGGCCCCAGCATCCTCATCTACAAAATGTGAGGCTGGACTTACTCTCTGGATGCCTTCCGGCTCACCTACAGTCCAGTCTTCCAGGGCACGCCAAGGATGTGCTCCGGATAACCAGAGTCTGGCAGTGGGTGGGATGGAGAGGGTCAGGCGGTCACCTGTTAGCCCACGATCCTGTTTATTGAGGACAGATACTGAAGAAGGACAGAAACTTGCTTCTAGGTTAGTGAAGGCCAAAGGTATAAACCCAGGCACAGAGCAAAACATGGAAAGGCAGAACCGGAGCCAGCCAGACATAACGAGAACAGGCATGTTGGTCCTTCCTGTGTGCTGTGCCCTGTCTGCATTGTCTCACTCAATCCTCGGTCCTCTGAGCGTCCAAGAGGTGGTACAGGACTTCATTAGCGCCTCTGCTCAGGAGTCAGCCCCACCAGATACAAAACCTGACTCAATGCTTCCAGAGGCAGCACAGGTGGAGAGCCCAGGCTCAAGCCACGTGGCCCAGGTTTGAATCCTGTTCCCAGCAGTTCCTAGTTATGTGAACTGGGTGAGATTTCTCATGTCTCCAGTAATTGCGTTACTTCACATCCTTTCCAGCACTTCCTGGGGACTGGGAATCTTAAGCAAACTAGGAGTCTCCGCTGGGCTTGCCATCCCATCTGACCCCCTGGGATTCCTGGCCTCTGGCTACAGCAAGCCGGTTGAAAGCCTTGGCTCTGTGTCCAGTGGGCTGAGGTCTGTGTCCAAGACCTCAAGCATTTACTACCTTGTGACCTTAGGCAACCTCTGTGAGCCTTGGTTTCCTTGGCAGGGATTTTGGATTTCCTGAGCCAGGGTTTCATCCACAGCTGCGACATTCTTCTGCTCACCAATCTTAGTCTCTCCACCCCGACACTTCCTCTTCCCTGAGGGAGAGAAAACAGAATTTGACACAGAGAGCCCTGAAGTCCGTTATTATTAAGAGGCTTGCCTTCCTCCTTCCGATTTTCTCCAGACTGAATAATCCAAATCCTTTTCTCTTGCTTTGCAAATCTAATTCTCAGCCCTTCCCACACCTTTCCTCTGCCTCCTCTCGATATCACCTGTGTCTTCAGACACTGGCGGTACCAAGTCCAGCTCCAGGACTCGGACTGGCATGTGGATGGAGTTGAATGAAAGACGGCTGAGAAATAGCCCCGCCTCCTGGAGGACCCTCAGGTTCATTGAATGACAGCTCCATTATCAAGGCCTTTGCCACCTACAAGGCACTGTGCTCAGTACTTCCCCTGCATTATTTCACTTAAACTTCTCTACGACTCTATTAGGTAAATGCTGTTTTATTGATGACAAAGCCTAAACCTAATTGGTGGGGTGCAGGTTCCTCGGTTCCTCTGGCTCCCCAGCTCCTCCTCTGAATCAGGGTGCTGTCACAGCGGGACAAGCCAAGAACTGCAGAAATAGAACTGCAGAAATAGAGCTGCCTCTTCTGAAGGGAGGGAAAAAAACGCCAGAGTGGGAGAAGTTTCCAGGAGGGAAACAAGACAAAAAGTATAGAAAGGATGAAAGACCCAGAGACACATACAGTTCAGAATCATGTTAAAATCGACATTTATATGTGCTGAGGGGATGGGAGAGGCAGTGATGAAAGATGGGTGGGATAAGTCTGGAAATTTTCAACAGAAGGTAAGAATGGATGGGGTGGGGCAGGGTTGAAGAATGGTCATGGAAAGAAGTGCCCCAACCCCCATGCCTGTGAAGAAACAAAAGATCAGGTAGGTGCTAGTGTGTGAACTGTGTTTATTTTTTCCAAAGTCTAAAAATACAGTGAAAAGTAAACACACACACACAGACTAACCTAACCAGAAACGGGAAAAAGTGGTCATGGCGACAGCTGAGAAATCGGAGTTAGGAATTTCAGGAACTGGCATAACTTGGTGACCTGAGCTTGGAAATTCCACCTCATGACGAAGCTCTTGAAAGCTGCCAGCTTCCCATCAGAGTCTGGAGCACTTTCCCAGCCTGGGGCTGGGCAGAGAAAGAAGGAGGAAGGAGGAGGTGAGTGCCTCCTACTGAGAGGGCAGACCTGTCACTTTGAGGGGCTGTGGGTGTGGAATGAATAAGGGGGTGGGGTCCTCCATTTAGCCCCCTCTCATAGTAATAATAACTATGACAAGAATAACCCCTTACCAAGTGCTCACCAGATATCAACAATCTTGCGGAGGAAGTAAGAATTATGATCCCTACTTTACAGGTGAGAACTCAGAGAGGTTAAGTAATTTGCCTAAGCTCTCACAGCTAGCAAATGGCAGATCTAGGGAGTTTGAAATCACAGATCCCTTTTGTGGATCTGAGGAAAGCTAAGTACCCAGGAAAAAAGCTTATAATGAACTTATATACAACATTTTATATTCAATTTCAGGGGCTTCGAAGAGCAGTTGGGTCGTAGGGCCAGTGTTGAATTAGCTCCCACTCTACCCCATCCCATCTCCAATCCACTAGTCCAGTAAACAAAGCCAGGGGAGGGGGTGGCTTATAGCTACTGCCTGCCCGCCCCAACCCCTGCTCTTCTGGGACGTGGGGTTTGCCCTGGCTGTTTTGAGAGGTCTCCCCAGCCTGCTCTGGTGTGAGTGGGGAGAGGTCTGGTAGGGCCAGGGGGTTGGGAATGCTATAATGGGCTCTGTGGAGAAGCCAGAATTGTGCTATATTGGAGGACAATGCTCTGACCTCACCCCCTCAGGGTATCCTTTTCGGGTAGAGATTTGGAACTGCCCAGACTAGAGGAGATGAAGGCCTCCTCCCTTAATTAAATGCCCAGGGGTTGCTATGGAAACCAGAGCTTCCAAATCCCGGTCAGACAATGGGGAGAGGAGCTGCCTCCAGCCTAGACAAGTGAAGCTTCAGGGACCTTGTCGGGGAAAGGAATGGGGGCCAGAGGGTGAGAAAAAGGGGGTGCCAGCCAAGGAGTTCAGCCTCCCCTCTCCGTGGAACTGTGGGAGGGGGCCTCTCTGAACCGAGGGGTCTGCCTGAGATGGAGGAAGTGGGGGGTGGGGGCATGGCTCCGGGAGAGAGGAAGGGAATGGGGGCAGCTAGCTGGAGCCAGGCACTGCCCAGAACTGAACACTCCTTTGTTCCCAGAGGAGAAGGCCAGCCAAGTTGGTAAACAAAGGGAAGAGGCCAGAGGGCAGACAGCTAAGCGATAAGGCTGGGGACTGGGAACAGCTGAGTAAGGGAGCCTGAGAGACAGAGCGGAAGTTCCCGAGTCCCACTGACAGGCAGAACGTTGGCATATATTGTCATCTGGACATACACAGTCACTAGAGCCACACGGGACCTGCGCAGACACACACCTCTACAGGAACAGTGTGCACTGAAGCACCTGCCTTTGGGGACACTCAGACCCCCAATGCCTTTGTCCCCCCAGCTCCCCTCTGGAGCCCTTTCTTCACCCCCGGCCTTTGGAGCGTCTCCATAGGGAAGGCAGAGGACAGCCCTCTGTAATCAGCCCGGCCTCCTGCACGTGGGGCAGCAGCATATTGGGGTCAGGGTCTTCAGTGGGTCGTGGATCTTGTTACCACACGTGGAGGGAAAAGATCCCCAGTTTGAAAACAGTACAACACCTACCATTAATCGGCACTTACGTGTCAGGCAACTCTGCAATGACTGTCTTCCTTTCCTAGAGAAAGGAACCTGAGGGGAAGTTAAGTAAAGCAGGCCTCACAGCAGTCAGGAAGCGGCAAAGCTGGGACTTGAACCCAGGTTTGTCTGGTTCTAAAGCCCATGTGCCTTCCCACTTGCCCCCCCCCCCTTTGCTTCAAAAACCTCTTGGAAACTTTTCTGAACAAGCCCACTCTGTTCTCGTCCCTTCGCTCTCCCACTCGGTGTTACCTAAATACTTCTCCAGAAGCAATTCCCAATTTGTAAGCTGGTTATCTAAAGGGTCTATATATAACTTGGTTGTTTGGAACCCAAACATATTTTTTCCCAGAGAAAAGGTATTAAATGGGTCCAGAAAGGCCACTTGACCTAGAATGCAGCTGACAAGTACATCTGGTTCAGGACTAGCCCGGGGCCCCAACCATAGTTAAATATTATTGTTTCCTGGAGAAACACATCCCCAGTTCACTGGAGAGAAAGAAACAGCTTTCTGTTCTCACTTTGTCCACCCTCTCCATCATCCTGCTGTACCTGTATCCCAGTTGATGGAGTGGCTGAGGCTGGCGGGTGACAATTCATAAATCAGGCTACATTCTGAGTGCTGACCGAAGTGGGTGTTTCTTGAGAAAACGGCCCAGGGTGGAGAGGGTTAAGAAACCAAGCCTTGCAAAGCTGAAAGAACTGTTTGAGTGGCACAGAGAAGGCTTGAGGGTGGAGGGGCGAGCAGGATGGTTTCTACAACTGCTTAAAGGACTGTCCTGATTGCATCTAGCTCCAGAGGGCCAAACTAGGACCAAGTTGTAACAGGGAGTCAGATTTTTTTTTTAAAAAAGGAAGAAGTTTCTAACTATTAAATCTCTTCAAAAATGGAATGGGCGTCTTGGTGAAGTGGTGTGTTCTCTGACACTAGGAATATTCAAGGAGAAAGTAGATGCCTGCCTACTCGGCACATGGTAGAGGGAAGGAAGCGTTGGACCAGTAGATCTCTGAAAGGCCTCTAAATTCGTATACTCGTTTAGCAAAATGTTATGGAGTGTCTATATGTGCCTAGCACTATGCTAGGAGCAAGATTTATAGTGAGAATAGGGTGGCGCCCTTGCCCTCAGGGAGCTTGCGGTCTAATGGGAGAGTCAAGCATTAAGCACAACTGGATCTATAACCTATAATATAGGTTATAAGGGGAAATAATCGGCTACGACTATGAGAGAATAACAGAAGGGATCTAATTCAGAGGTGGGATCCAAGAGGGCCTCTCTGAAGAACCCACAGTGAGGCTGAGATCTGAAGGATGAGTGGGGGTCAGCCTGGGAAAAGGGGAGGGGTGTGTATCTGTGTGCAGGGGGTGGGGTCATTCTGGCAGAGGCCACAGCAAGTGGCCTGGGGCAGGAAAGAACAGTGTGACTAAAACATCGTGAGTGAGGAGACAATGGCAAGGGATGACATTGGTAAGGGAGGAAGGGGCTGGCACACCTTACCTGGTCCCCTGACCTTCTCGCTTACCTAGTTGCCCTTCCCTGGTCCTGGAGCCTTGGCCTTAGTCTAGCAGCTCCCCAAAGCTGCAAGTGCCCACCATTTCCCGTGGCTCCTCCCACTGCCCTGGGACCCCCACAGAGCAGGCCTCCTAGCACTTTATCAGTGTCCTAGGAGGTGGAATGGTAGAATTCTCACCTGTCTTATGTGGGAGGCCCAGGTTCAATTCTTAGCTCTTGCCACTGCCTTCCTTTCAAGAAGGTAGCATAGCTCAGTGGTGAAGAGCACGGACTGCAGGCAGCCTGCCTGGGCTCTGATGGTGGCTCTGTCACTTGCTGTTTGATCTTGCCAAGGCACTTAACTGCTCTGTCCCTCATTTTCCCCATGTGTAAAATGACACTGATGATCATGCCGATTTCCTAGGAGCGCTAGGAATTAAAATTTGTTAAGCGTTTAGAACAGTGCCTGGCCTGTAGTAAGTACTAGATGAGTGTTTGTTAAATAAAATAAATCACTGGCAATAAATCATTGCAACATCTGCTTCCCTGTCTCATCCCGTGCTCTTCCACTTGCACCCCTAAGTCTACAGCAGGGATCCGGGGGCCAAGTCTACTGCTCTCCTCACCTGCTTTTCTAGCCAGGGCTGCTTCTGGCCACAACTCCGGTACTTAAAAAACTAGGCAGAGCTCAGCTCACTCCAGCCCAGCCGTCCTAACCCCCAGAATAAAAGACGTTCCTAACGGTAAGCTGCAGTCAAACCCAGGTGCACTCGTGATTGCTCCCTCAGCATTCATCCTCCAGCTGTTTTCAGAGGCTGAGGGTATTCTGGATACACCGAATGTATCCCTGAGCCTCATGTCCTGGGCCCTAGGCCTGATCCCCAAGACTGAGCATTAAACTACTCCCAAGTGCTCCCACACTGCCCTAGGCTCACTCTCAGGGTTGAACTTACACTTCTACAGCATAACCACCGGCTTTCCTGCCGGTGTCCTTGAGGGCGGCAGCTGTCTCCCTGTTTTCTGTTGCATCCCAGGGGCTACATATGGCACTTATCCTCTAACCCCATTTCTCATGAGTTCTCCGCCTGGCATCTCTGAGCCAGCCACACAGCCCTGCTGTCGGCTTCTCAGGTTTCCTGTTCTCTCTCCTCAGGGCCTTTCCGTGTGCTTTTCGCCCTGCCTAACGTGTTCTTCCTCAGGCCTTTGCTTGACCAGCCCCTGTTCCTTCTTCAGGTCTCAGCTTACCTGTCACTTTCTCCAGGAAGCTTTCCGTCAGGGCCCCGGTCTCCCAGCCCCTGCATTTCCCCATTGTATTTTAAGCATTTCCTTACTTATCTGTGTCAACGAAAATAATCAATAAACAATCTATAATAGGAATAAAGTTTTACTTGAGCCAAACTGAGGACTAGAGCCAGGAAGACAGCCTCTCAGGTAACTCTGAGGAACTGTTCTAGAAAAGGATAGTTTACAGCACAGAACAAAGAACATCAAACAAGTCAGGGATACATTCCTTGAAGGTTTCAAAACAAAAACCCAGACCAGCACATACACAGTGAGTCAGTATGGCCTTGGCACGTGGGAAGGGAGTCTTTATCATCGATAGAGTACCAGCATTGGCTTTCTGGGAAGGGAGGTATTTCATCTTTATTTTTTATTTTATTTTATTTTATTTTTTTGATTTCCCATTTAGTTTTTTTTTTAACATCTTTATTGGGGTATAATTGCTTTACAATGGTGCGTTAGTTTCTGCTTTATAACAAAGTGAATCAGTTATATATATATATAACTTGCGTCTCCCTCCCTCCCACCCTCCCTCATCTTTATTTTTAACATAGATGTTCTTTACTTCTGGTCAATGTGCCCTTTTCCTTAATAATTAAAGCAGATGTACAATGTATGTTTGATAGGCCATAAACACACTGTTCTGGTTAGCATCAGATTCAAGTTAACTCATGTATAAGCCAGAATGACTTCCCCATACCTCAACATGTGAAAATTTCCTTTGTCATCTGTGTCTCCCACTAGCCCGTCAAATTCAGGCAGGGTGGGGATCATGTTTACCTAATTTGTATTGTGTACCCTTAGTGCCCAGTGCAGGGCTCATAATAAGCCAGGAGTTTAAGTCCTGGGGCCCATGGATGAGCTCCCAGGAGTTTATGAGGCTCCCCAAATCATATAACAGTTTTTGTAGATTTGTAGTGGATTCTTTCTGGGAGAGAGTCTGTATTCTTTATCATAACCTCAAAGGATATATAACGCCATCCCCTCACCCTGCAAAAGGTTAAGAACCACTGTGTAGGCATTCCGTAAAGGCTTGTTTTTGATTGGATGCATCATCTGTGAATATAATCGTTGATACTCAATAAACAGTTATTGAATGGATGATTAAGCCTCCTCTTCAGGGTTAGGGTGCTTTTAATGTTTTCAACGGATCAAGAAAAACCTCAGAAGAAACCTTTGCCAGTAAAAGTTAAAGTGCCCTTGCCTCAGCCCCTGACTCGGTGGCCCTAAATACCCCCTCTCCCTTCCCCGGGCGCACAGCCTAAGACTAAAGCTTCAGAGGCTCACAGCCCCTGCCAGAACTCATCTCCTGTCCTGAAATCCACCTACTGCGCCTTTGCAGCCTGTCAGCTGAAAATAATCCTGGTGAGAACAGGGGTGGCAGGAGCAGAGTCCTACAGAAGGTTTGACGGAGGGAGACTCTGCCCCCTGCTGGCTGCCCTGCTCCCCTTCAGCCGCCCGGCCGCGCCTCCAAAGAATGAGGTCAGAGCAGGGAAGAGGGGAGCGAGGTGAGGCAGAGGGGCCAGGGGAGGGGGCGGCCCCCCAACCGGGCAGTCTCTCCCATCAAGATTAGGCTCTGTCTTCAAACAAGTCAGGGGCGGTAGCTTCTGCTTTGAAACGCCCACCGCTTCCCCTCTCAGGGCTCCTACAGTCTACTCCCAAATTAGGAGCTTGGGGAGGGCAGGGGCTGCCATGGGGGTGGAAGTCCTTCTGGAGCTCAAAGGGAGGTCCAGTCACTCAGACTTGGCTTTCCCATCGATCTCTTTTCCTGGAGCCTGGCTACTGCCGACACCTTGGGATCCGGAGCCAATTCTCTGCATCGCCTACACTTGGCGTGTGGTGTACCAGCCTCCCCACATCACCATGGAAACAGGAGCCTCTGCATCCATCCCAGAACTGATTTGTGAAGCTAAGAGAAGAATCTGAATTTCAGGGTGGGGTGCATAGGAAGGGCAAAGAGAAAACGTTCACAGAAATTGTGGGGAGAGGGAGAGAGACATCAGGGTGGTGGAAGGATTGCTTTATAAGGGTTACTGGAATAACTTGTACCCTGTGAAGAGAAGCAGCTTCCTTGACAGACCATAAAGGCAGTCCTCTCATGGGCTACTGGTCAGCTCAAACTAGCCAATCCCTCCACGGGCTGTCCTTCATAGCTGTATAATCTTGAGTGAGTTCCTTAATCCCTCTAAGCATCACTTTTCTCAGCTGTAAAATAAAAATAATAGCAGCGCTTACTTCACAGGGTTATTGTAAGAATCCAATGAGGTAATGCATACACAGCACTTAATATAGTGCCTAGCACACAGTGAGTGCTCAAAAATGTATTGTTGCACACGCTTATGTTTCTATATATTTATATATTTTTTAACATCTTTATTGGAGTATAACTGCTCGACAATGCTGTGTTAGTTTCTGCTTTATAACAAAGTGAATCAGCTATACATATACGTATATCCCCATATCGCCTCCCTCTTGCATGTCCCTTCCACCCTCCCTATTCTATATTTTTAAAAATATTTACTTATTTATTTATTATTTGGTTGCACCGGGTCTTAGTTGCAGTCCGTGGTCTCCTTAGTTGCGGCAGGTGGGCTCCTTAGTTGTGGCACGTGAACTCTTAGCTGCGGCATGCATGTGGGATCTAGTTCCCTGACCAGGGATCGAACCCGGGCCCCTTTCATTGGGAGCGTGGAGTCTTATCCACTGCGACACCAGGGAAGTCCCCCTATAGTTATTATTTGTGTCTCCTTAGCTAAATTGCCAGCCCTTCAATAATACTTGAATACTTCACAATTTTTAAAGTACTTTTGCACACATTTCTCTCATTTGTCCCACCCCAATCCAGAAAAATAGAGAGGAGATTACTCTCCCCACTTGGTAGGCAAAGATGCAGATTCAGAATTTAAGCTTGTTCAAAAGCTCAGCTCTAACCTGGTGCTAAAACTCAGGATTCTATAGAGCCTGGGTTCGTTGCCCTGTTCACTCATATCCTTTCTGCATCCCAGCACAGTGACACAGATGGTCAGTGCCTCATTGTTTGCTGACACTGATCCTGGAGCAGGAGTCTCTGGGAAAAGCTAGTCCTGAAGTGTGGGCCTTGGGTTTGACCATGAAGGAAGCATAAAACTCTTAATTGAATCTATAATTAAAAACATTGCCACAGAAAGGGAGTGACTGCTAATGGTTTGGGGTTTCTTTTTGGAGTGTTGAAAGTGTTCTAAATTTTTTTCTTAATTTATTTATTTTAATTTCTTTATTTTTGGCTGTGTTGGGTCTTCGCTGCTGCACGCGGGCTTTCTCTAGTTGCAGCGAGCAGGGGCTACTCTTCGTCGCGATGCACGGGCTTCTTACTGTGGTGGCTTCTCTTGTTGCAGAGCACGGGCTCTAGGCGTGAGGGCTTCAGTAGTTGTGGCTCGTGGGCTCAGTAGTTGTGGCTCGTGGGCTCTAGAGCACAGGCTCAGTAGTTGTGGCGTGCAGGCTTAGTTGCTCCGCGGCATGTAGGATCCTCCCGGACCAGGGCTCGAACCAGTGTCCCCTGCATTGGCAGGCGGATTCTTAACCACTGCACCACCAGGGAAGCCCCTGACTATGTTAAATTTTTAAAATATTGTGTTGGTTAAAAACAAGCAAAACATTAAAGAGATGAAAAGGAAAAGGAAGAATATTATGGTATATAAATTAAATTTTTTTAAAAAGTAAAGAAAGTGGAAAGGTAAACCACTGAACTGGAAAGTATAAATGCAAGGGAGTAATAAGATCCCAGGGTTGCAAGGACCAAGTAGAAGCACTCAACCATCAAAGGTCAGGTGAGAGTGGCTACCTCAATGGAGAGCAGATTCAAAGCAGAAATCAGAATATCAGGACTTCTCTGGTGGCACAGTGGTTAGGAATCCGCCTGCCAATGCAGGGGACACGGGTTCGAGCCCTGGTCTGGGAAGATCCCATATGCTGCGGAGCAACTAAGCCTGTGCGCCACAACTACTGAGCCCACATGCCACAACTACTGAAGCCCGTGCACCTAGAGCCCACGCTCCACAACAAGAGAAGCCACCACAATGAGAAGCCTGCGCACCGCAATGAAGAGTTGCCCCCGCTTGCCTCAAGTAGAGAAAGCCCGTGCATAGCAACGAAGACCCAATGCAGCCATAAATAAATAAATGAATAAATAAAATAAAATAAAATAAAATAAGAAATCAGAATATCTGACTCACAAAGACAGTGATTGACGTTGGTCATGGTGTTCCTAGAAGTGACCTAAACAGGAAGCCTACTAAATTCTTACTTGATCCGTATAAGCAGAAAAGTTCTAGGTCAAGGGAACAAAATTCTAACCAGAATCATAAAAACAGAGTCTTAACCCCTCAGTCAATTCCCAGACTTGAGTCACTTTACATACCCAGAGCCCTTTGAATGAAGAAGAGATTGGGTCTTCTTGAGGAAGAACCCCAGTACACTGCCAGGACACTGTTAATCTTTATCCTAGCCTTCCCCAAAAGGCCTTTTACCAGGGTTACTGTGCATTGGGGAAAAGGAAATAATCAGACTTTTCAGGAATACTGTCTCGGAACTGACACTAATTCCAGGAGACCCAAAATGTCACTGTGGTCCACCAATCAGAGTAGGGGCTTCCGGAGATCATAAGATGATCAATCAGGTCTATCTCACAGTGGGCTAGTGAGTCCCTGAACCCATCCTAGGGGTATTTTCTCAGTTCTGCAATGCATTATTGAAATATACTCAGCAGCTGCCAGAATACCGACATTAGTTCCCTGACTTGTGGACTGAGGGCTATTATGGTGGGACAGGCCAAATGGAAGCCACTAGAACTGCCTCTACCTAGGAAGATAGTAAAGCAAAAGCAATGCCACATTCCTGAAGGGATTACACAGATTACTACCATCCTTAAGTTCTTGAAAGATGCAGCAGTGGTGATTTCCACCACATCACCATTCAACTCACCTATTTGGCCTGTGCAGAAGACAGATGGATCTTGGAGGATGAGAGTGGATTATTGTAAGCTTAACCAGGTGGTGACTCCAATTGCCAGATGTGGTTTCATTGCTTGACCAAATTAACACACCCCTTGGTACCTGGTATGCAGCGATTGATCTGACAAGTGCCTTTTTCTCCATCCTTGCCAATAAGGACCACCGGAAGCAGTTTGCTTTTAGCTGGCAAGGCCAGCAATACACCTTCACGGTTCTACCTCAGGGGTATATCACCTCTGCAGCCCTATGTCATCATTTAGTTCACAGGGATCTCGATCACCTTCTGTTGAAAAAGCCAGTCTCATGCTCACAATATTTCATCCCCCACTCAGCAACATAAGAATGGACCTTGGGGTTGGAACACTTTCTTACCAAGAGGTAAAGTGCCCACACAGCCTGTGCACATTGTGTGGGAATCTCTCTCTCTCTCTTTCATGCTCAGTGTGTACTCCTTTGTTCTACTTAAGCAAATGCATCAGTGGTCCTCAGGCATGCCCCCAGCTATTTCATATTCCATGGGGGAGAGGGAGGGATCCTTTTACTTGGCACCAGAGGGGGTGCATGTAGGCCAATTGCCCAGCATCTGCTTCCAGGAGGGACCCACTGGCCTTAAGGGACCAACACCCACAATTGAAGTTGATCCTGCTCTGTCTCTTCTCTATGTGAGTAAAGCACTGTTCCAACCAGTGCTTGACTACATTGTTTTCCTTGGCAACTCTGTTACCAAGATGCAGTGGGCAGAAGTGTTTAGACTTCTATTCCTGGTGGCCAAACAGCACTGTGATGACCTCAGCTCTTCCTGCATGTAGTGGGAGTCCTCCCCTGACACTGGTCATCAATATATGATGTTCTGCTTGACACCTTTCTGATCCACAAGATATCAAACTTGCCCATTACATTGATGACACTATGTAGATTGGACCTAGTGAGCAAGAAGTAGCAACTACTGTCTGGGTAGCTCAGCTGGGAGAGCATCAGACTTTTAATCTGAGGGCCCAGGGTTCATGTCCCTGTCCAGGCGCCAAGAATAAATAAATAAACAGAAGAAGTAGCAACTACTGCAGACATTGGTTTTTATTGGTGAAACATATGTGTGTCAGAGGATGGGAAATAAATCTGGCTAAAGTTCGAGGCCTTTCCAGCTCAGGGAAATTTCAAGGGTCCAATGGTGTGGGGCACATCAAGATATCCCTTCTAAAGTGAAGGATCAGGGAGGGAGGGAGACGCAAGAGGGAAGAGATATGGGGACCTATGTATATGTATCACTGATTCACTTTGTTATAAAGCAGAAACTAACACACCATCGTAAAGCAATTATACTCCAATAAAGATGTAAAATAAAAATAAAATAAAGCGAAGGATCAGTTGTGGCATCTGGCCCCTTCCACAACCAAAAGAGAGGCACGACACCTTATCGGGCCTCTTTGGATTTTGGAGGCAGCATATTCCTCATTTGGGTGTGTTATTCAGGCCGATTCACCAAGTGACCTGAAAAGCTGCCAACTTTGAGCCGGGCCAGAACTAAAGAAGGCTCTGCGACAGGTCAAGCTGCTGTGCAAGCTGCTCTGCCGCGGGGGCCACACAATCCAGTAGATCCAACGGTGCTTGAAGTGGCAGTGGCGTACAGGCATGCCGTTTGGAGCCTTGGGGAGCGCCTGTAGGTGAATCGCTGCACAGGCCCTAAGGACCTTGGAGCAAAGTCCTGCAGTCCTCCACAGATAGCTAATCCTCTTTTGAGAAACAGCTCTTGGCCTGCTACTGGGTCTTAGAAGAGACTGAATGCTCCGAATGGACCACCAAATTACTGTGTGACCTGAGCTGCCCGACAAGCCATAAAGTTGGGTGTGCAAAGCTGCACTCCATCATCAAATTTAAGTGGTATATAAGAGATCAGGCCTGACTAGGCCCTGCAGGCACAAGTAAGTTACATGAAGAAATGGTTCAGATTCTCATGGCCTCCCACACACTTCTCTTCCAGCCTGCACCCATGGCCTCAGGGGAAGTTCCCTATGATCAGCTAATGGAAGAAGAGAAGACTCAGGCCTGGTTTGCAGTTGGTTCTGCACAATACACAGGCACCACCCACAAGAGAACAGCTGTAATACTACTGACCCTTCTGGGGACATCCTGAAGGACATTGTGAAGGGGAATGGTCCCAGGGGGCAGAACATAGAGAAGTGCACCTGGTTGTTCACTTTGTTTGAAAGTAGAAATGACCAGACATGTGATTATATTGTTATGTTAGCTCCTGGGCTGTGGCCAATGGCTTGGCTGAATTGTCAGGGACTTGGAAGGAACATGATTGGAAAATTTGTGACACGGAAATTTGGGGAAGAGCTATGTGATAAAACTCTCTGAATGGGCAAAAAACATGAAGATATTTGTGTTCCAAGAAAAAGCTCACAAAGAGTGACCTCAGCAGAGGAGGATCTTAATAATCAAGTGGATAGGATGACCTGTTATGGGAATACCGCCAATCTTTTTTCCCAGCCACCCCTGTCATTGCACAATGGGCCCATGAACAAAGCAGCCATTTTGGCCAGGACAGAGGTTATGCACGGACTCAGCAACACGAGCGTTCACTCACCAAGGCCAACCTGGCTAAGGCAATCACTGAGGGCCCAATCTGGCAGCAGCAGAGACCGACACTGGGCCCCCTGCCTTGTATCATTCCCCTGGGTGAACAAGTTGATTATACTGGACCACTTCCATCCTGGAAAGGGCAGTGTTTCTTTCTTAATGGAATATATATTTACTCTGGATACACATCTGCCTTCTCTGCATGCAAGTCTTCTGCCCAAATTACCATCTGTGGATTTACGAATGCCTTATCCACCATCGTGCTATTCCACAGAGCATGGCTTCTGATCATGGAAATTAGTTCTCAGCAAATGAAGTGTGGCAATGGGCCCATGCTCATGGAATTCACTGGTCTTACCATGTTTTCTGCCATTCTAAAGCAGCTGGTTTGATAGAATGGTGGAATGGCCTTTCGAAGACTTGGTTACAGTACCAGAAATAGTGGCAATCCAGGCAGGACTACTAATGGCCCAGACCTTTCAGGAATGAGAGTTTGGGTCACCACACCAGGTAAAGAACCATGACCAGCTGAGGTGCTTGCTGAAGGCAAAAAGAATGCAGAATGAATAGTAGAAGAAGGTAGTTATAAATTTCCAGTACAGCAAGATGACCAGTTACAGAAATGTAATTTCTGTAATTACAGGACTGTAATAGTTATATTTCCTTCTTATCTTGTTATGAATATGTTTGTGTGTGTATAAAAATAAAATATCTTTGTTTTTCCCCTCTCTTATTCCTTATCATGTAATATAAAATATATTGACTTTATTTTATAATATTTCAGTACTATGACCTGGTTATTGTCTTTATTTGGAGATTAGGTATGGTTTAAGAACATGTGTATTGACGAGCGGTGGACTTGTGATGGTAAATTTTATGTGCCAGCTTGACTGAGCCACAGCGTGTCCAGATATTTGGTCAAACATCATTCTGGGTATGTCTGTGAGGGTATTTCATTTTTTTTTTTTTTTTTTTTTTTTGCAGTATGCGGGCCTCTCACTGTTGTGGCCTCTCCCATTGCGGAGCACAGGCTCCGGATGCACAGGCTCAGCGGCCATGGCTCACGGGCCCAGCCGCTCCATGGCATGTGGGATCTTCCCGGACCAGGGCACGAACCCGTGTCCCCTGCCTCGGCAGGCGGACTCTCAATCACTGGGCCACCAGGGAAGCCCCTGTGAGGGTATCTCTTGATGCGATTAGCATTTTAATCAGTAGACTGAGTAAAGCAGATTGCTCTCCCTTATGTGGGTGGGTCTCATCCAATCAGCTGAAGGCCTGGACAGAATAAAAGGGCTGAGTAAGATGGAACTCCTCCTGCCTGACTGCTTGAGTTGGGACTTTGGTCTTTTCTGGCCTTTGGACTCAGACTGAAACATCAGATGGATGGAAATATATATTTTATGTTGTAAATATTTATGTTTATATTTTAAATATTATATATTTAAAATATTGGTTCTGTTTCTCTGGAGGACTCTGATACAGGCTTATATCTCACATTTAAAACAACTTTGTTGAGGCACATTTTGCATATCATAATTTGCCCTTTTCAAGTATATAATGCAATGATTTTTTTTTTTTTTTTTTTTTTTTTTCCTGCGGTACGCGGGCCTCTCTCTCACTGTTGTGGCCTCTCCCGTTGCGGAGCACAGGCTCTGGACGCACAGGCTCAGCGGCCATGGCTCACAGGCCTAGCCGCTCCGCGGCATGTGGGATCCTCCCGGACCGGGGCACGAACCCATGTCCCCTGCATCAGCAGGCAGACTCCCAACCACTGCGCCACCAGGGAAGCCCGCAATGATTTTTTTAACCCAAATTCATCAAGTTGTCCAAAATAAATCAGTTTCAGAACATTTTCATCAACCCAATATGATCTCTCATGTGCATTTAATGTTAATCTCCCCCCCTCCCTCCAAGCAATTTGTAGTTTACTTTGCATCTTTATAGCTTTGCCTTTTCTGGGTAGTTCACGTAAGTGGAAACTTACAATATGTGGCCTCTTGGCTTCTGCGGTTTATCCACATTGCAGCATGCATGCATAGTCTGTTCCTTTTTTATTGTTGAATAGTATTCCACTGTGTGGAAAGAGCATATTTTGTCTCCCATTCACTTGTTTTGGGACATTTTGGCTGTTTCCAATTGGGCTATTATGAGTAATGCTGCTAAGAACATTCCTGTGTAAGTCTTTATGTGGATACACTCTCATTGCTCTTAGATTGATGTCTGAAAGTGAAATTGCTGGTTCACACTGTAAATTTATGTTTAACATTTAAAACACTGCCAAAGTGTTTTCCAAAGTGGCTGTACCATTTTGCATTCCCACCACCAGTGTATGAGGGTTCCTGTTTCTCCATATATCTCCAAAACTTGTTATTACTTGTATTTTAAAATATGGCCATTATGTGAAAAACAATCCAAAAAAGATTTTTAAATGGTCATTGGGGAAGCTAGGGATTTTGAGAAGTAAAAGACCCTCTCTCAAAAACTGACTGCGGTCCTCCAGCCGGCAGAGGGCGCTCCGAGCCAAGACCTCTTCTCCTAGCCGTTACAGCGCCATCTTAGCGAGATCCCCGTTGCTAAGAGACGGAGATGCGTCTTTTGGTTTGGGAGCCTTGCCTCACCGCTATCCCAGGCTATCTTTTGCCTGAGGTCTGAGATCTAAGGTCCAACTACCCTCCAGGGGCAGTTCCAGAAGTCACCTTTCTGGGGACATTTTCCTCCTACCCCCTCTAGCGCTGGCCCTGGCAGGCGGAGGATCCTCGCCCAGATCCAGCTATGTCTAAGAAAGGGAAAAAGGCCAAGATGCCCCTGTCCGATGAAGAGCAGCTGCTTCTGTTTCAGCAGAAGTTGCTGGCAGAGGAGGAGATGGCCAAGAAGAAAGAGAGGCTCGTGAACCAGTTCTTGAAGGTGATGGATTTTTGCATTAACTCTCTGCCCAACCCCACACGCCCCCTGCACTGGTCCTGTTGCCTTGCTTCTGTCATTGTGGTAGCCTCATTTTCATGCTAGCCTCCGCTCCTCTGGAAATCTTAAGACCCAGATATACTTAGATTTCAGGCAATATTGTCTGGGGGAAGGGGCAGTTCTCTGTGAAGCATGGAGGGAGGAAGGTGGTGTAGAGCTTGACAATCACTCCTGAGCCCCAGAACCGGGACAGTAGGTGCTATCAGCTGTCTGAGCTGTCTGAAATCGTGATATTCTCCCTCGAGATGGGTCATTGCAAATAACATCCTGCTCTGATGCTTCCACCCAGAAGGAAATTCACGCTAGCTCTCCCTACAATGCCATTGGGCTGCTCCTGTCTTACTTCAGACCCTCCCAAAACAAGAACAGGAACTCCTGAGTGTTAGCCATGAGGAGCTTTGGTCCCTCAGAAAAGAAAAAGGGTGATCTTGTTTGTTGTACTATATCAGGGCTTTTAACCCTGACCTCTGGGAGGGGGTGGTTATTTATTCCTTCACACAGGATAAGCTGGCCAAGGAGGAGCACAACTCTGCTCTGAACCTTAATAAGATTAACACACAGTGGAGGACGGTCCTTCGGGAAGTCAAGACCAGAGAGCTTCATAAGGACATTGAGATCCTCAGCCAAACATTTGAACGAGTGGTGGACTGCAAGGACAGTGTCATCAAGGCAAGCTCTCTTCCCAAAGAAACACTTGAATATGACTGTCTTGATCTCTTAATAGAATGGGCCTAGTGAAGTAATTGATCTTAAAGCCCTCCCAAGACACATGAAATGAAAACTAGAATACTGAGCCGTCATCCTTCTCCTTCTGTTAGAGGAGCCATTCTCCTTGGTCATCTACTGCCTCAAACCAGTACTATATTAGAGTTGTAAGGCACAGTAGACATCACCTAATGACTTGAACTTAGTTCTATACCTTCATTTCAATGTGAGAAGACTCAGTTCCAGAGGCAGGAACCAGTTTGCTCAAGGTCACACAGCTAGTCAGTGAGAGAGCTGTGGCTACACACGGATTTCTTGATCCCCACTCCAGTGCTTTATTCAACCAAATTCTATTTGGCCTCTTTGATTCAACTCCAGTGGCCCTGGATGAGGTTGAGAAGATCTCCATCGGTAAGAGCAGTTCTGTATCTCTAAGCAATTCAATCAGCCAACCTTATGTTTTGGGGAGGTTCTTGAGTTGAGTATATACCATCTTTTCTTCTAAGGGGTTTCTTCTCTTGAGTTCCAAATCCCTTATTCAGGATCCCTCGATATCTGTTCCTGGCTGTGTCACTGTCCTCAAAACTGAGCTCATGAGCTCCTCCTTCTCTAGCCAGCCCCATTTCCCATCCTCCACCATCTGATCTTCCTCATACTCTCTATTTGGGTAGGACCATTCACCAGATCACCCAACCCAGGAATCTGGGAATCATCCCAGCTTTTGCTTCCATTCCTAACTTCTGTTACTAAGTCTTGTATAAATCTTCTGCTTAAATATTTTTCAGAGTCACACCCTGCTCTTCTTCCTCACTGTCCTGCTGTAGTTGAGACGGGCATTATCTATTGCAATAGTCTCTTTTTTTATGTTTTAATTTAATTTATTTATTTTGGGCTGTATTGGGTCTTCATTGCTGTGTGTGCGGGCTTTCTCTAGTTGTGGCGAGCGGGGGCTACTCTTTGTTGCGGTGCGCGGGCTTCTCACTGCGTGGCTTCTCTTGTTGCGGAGCACGGACTCTGGGCGCGAGGGCTTCAGTAGTTGTAGCACGAGGGCTTTGGTAGTTGTAGCACACGGGCTCAGTAGTTGTGGCTCACAGGCTCTAGCGCGCAGGCTCAGTAGGTGTGGCGCACAGGCTTAGTTGCTCCACGGCATGTGGGATCTTCCCAGACCAGGGCTCAAACCCATGTCCCGTGCACTGGCAGGTGTATTCCTAACCACTGCGCCACCAGGGAAGTCCTCACCAGGATTATCTTTCTAAAGCAAATATCTGATCCTGTTACTCCACTGCGTAAATCTCCTTAGTGGCTCCCCTCTTCTACAGAAAAAATCGAAACTCCTTGGAAGGAACATCAAACATCAAAGCCCTTCGTGATCTGGCCTCTACCTGTACCTTTCACATAGCCAGCCTTCTTTCCTGTGCCTTTGCACGTGCCATTCCCTATCTCCCCAGTTTTCCTGGGAAACTCTCACTCCTGCTTCAAGAGTGATACAAATGACATCTCTTCTATGAAGCCCTCCTCAGTGCTCTTAGTCAGATGTAGGCACTAAGTCCTTTATATCCCATTGTCACTGGGAAATCATCAACCTCATAGCATTTTTCATGCTGTAATTTCTTTTCAGAATTTACAAAATCAGAATTTAATCTGAACTTTATACCTGGGGTTTTTTGGGGGTTTCTTTTCAGAATTTATTGTAATTTTCTACTTATATAACTTTTCCTACTGCAAGACTTCAAGCTCCTTTGGGGGCACTGAGAATGTCTTTAGATCTCTGAATCCTCAGCATCCAGCACAGTGCTGGTACATAGCAGGTTTAGTAAACATTTCTTGAGTGAGTGAATAGTCTTCCATTATCAGCACCTATTTCAGATCTTTTTCATACTAAACATGTAAGGTAAAAGCTAGCAATGTGGTAGTTTACAGTGAGTGGATCATGTGGGCATTTGGTAAATGCTTTTTTGCTTTATTCGCTTTAATTTGTTTTACTTTTTTGAATAGGTAGTTCACTCACAATATTCAAAATTCAAAAGATAAAAAAGTTATATATAGAAAAGTTCCCTCCCACTGGTGCCTTTCAGCCACCCAGTGCCCCTCCCAATAATTTTAGTTTCATGAGTAAACCTTTTTTTTTTACACAAATGGTAGTATTACATAGTGTTCTGCCCCTTGCCTTTTTCACTTAATAATATATCCTGGGGATTATTCAACATTAGCCCATAAAGAGCTTCTCATTTTTTTTTTAACAACTGCATAGTATACTGTATTGTAGTTTAACATGTTACTTTGTCCTCAGTATTTCCTGTGTCTTGGTAATTTGATCTAGAAGCTTGCAGGTGTTGTGTTCTTCTATTAGGAGGCACATTTGTGATGTTAGCAGCTGTTGATTATCCGTTAATTCATTGGGGGTTGCAAAATGCTGATTTTCTAATAGTATTCTTTTTTCATTTATTAGTTTGAATACTTCTGTAAAGAGATACTATCATTTACCATTCAGCTACCCAGAGGTATACTTTATATAAGAAATGCTTATATACACTATAGGTTATATAAGAAATGCTCTTTCTCTTCCCTTTACAAACCAGTTTAAAAAAAAAAGAATCGGTTGTCTGGCATCCTCTAATGGTAACTGATTTTTTTAAAAAGTATCCTGATAAACTCATAATCAAACATATTTGATATGTTTTGATCCATTGCAGTTCTTATCCACATTGATGCTCACACGGTCCCTTTTTTTTCTAGGGGACATGTTCTCATTTTTTATTGCTACATCACAAACCACCCTAAATTAGCGACTTACAACAATTTATTTCACTCTGTCTCGTGGTTCTGCAGGTTGACTTAGCTTACCAGGGAGGTTCTTGCCTGACATCTCTCGTACGGTTTTCAGTCAGATGTCATTTGGGGCTGCAGTCACCTGAAGGCTTGACTGAGCTGGATGTGTAAGATGACTGACAGTTGATTCTGACTATCCGCTGGGAGCTCAGCTGGGCCGTTGACTGGAATGAATGCTTCCACATGGCCCCTTCACCAGCACTGGCTTCTCACATTCACAAGTGGCAGAGCCAGAGCTCCCAGAGCCAAAGAATTGGCTTTAGAGACTAGGGAAAATAGGAACTAGCTAGCCGAATACATTTTTATTTTCTCACAGAGATGCCATTCAGCCAAAATGGTAACTCTGTGTTTCCTACCCAGTCGTTAGTGAAGGACCTGTCAGAAGCTGAGGAGCAGTACGCCCACGCACTGCGCAGCCACTTGCATAACATCGACCGGCTCTTGGCCCTGCAGAGACGCCGGCTCAGCCTCCTAGAGGAAAGTTACAACGTGGAGCTGGAGGCCCTGACCAAGGAGTTTGAGACAGAAAGGTATGGGGACCTAAGGGGAGATATGGGGGTGTTGAGCCCAGGGGACTATCTAGAGCCTATGTCAAGATGCTGGCTGTAAGCAGCCACCCACTTTCAACTATCAAAATCCTACACATCTACCTCTCTGGGGGACAGGGATGGGAAGGAGACTTTTCACTGCAACCTTTTGTACTTTTTGATTTTTGTATCATATGAATGTATTACCTATTCAAAAATCAAAATAATCTTATTCATTCTTTCTGGCCCTGAAAAGAATAGAACCCGCCTTCCCTCTGTCCTTCTTCAGTACCTAAGAGTTTGTACCGTTCATATAGTTTTATTACATATTGCTTTGCATTGTCATTATTGATCCCTATGCTTTATGCCTCAGAGCAGAGACAGTATCTTATCTCCTACAGGAAGACAATTATTGACCAACATGAAAAAGAGATTCACTACCTACAAGATGTCTTCATGGCCATGGAGCAGAACTGCATAGATTCTGAGTACGAAAGCAAGCTGGAGTTCCAGAGCATGTGGGAAGATCTCAAAAACAAGGTACAGAGGGAGAGCAGAAGGGCAGGAACTGGGAGAAAGTGAGAGAAAATCGCTCAAGGCTAGTAGAGCTAGAAGAGATCCCTTTAACCAACATAGCCAATAAAATGCCTGTTGCTGCCGTAGGTACCCCTACTGCTTTTTGTAATTTTGTGAAAATTGGTGGGGAGGGGGAACCATTCTGAAATGTCAAGGAAGTGCATTTTAGAGCTAACGCACACCAAGGAGATCGTCTGGCTTCACCTCTGTGATTTGTAGATGAAGAAATTAAGGCCCAAAGAAGTGAAATGACCTGCCAAAGTCATGCTGCTGGTCTGTGGTAGAACCAGGGGGAGAGTCCAGTTCTCCTGTCCCTTGGCCCCAAGAGCTTCCACCACCCTGGAGGTTGCAGACTTAGCCAGCCTGCAGACCTGGATTTGGGGGGTGGGGCCCTTTGCTTCTTTTTGGCTGCATTGGGTCTTCGTGGCTGTGCGCAGGCTTTCTCTAGTTGCGGTGAGTGGGGGCTACTCTTCGTTGTGGTGTGCGGGCTTCTCATCACGTTGGCTTCTCTTGTTGCAGAGCATGGGCTCTAGGCATGGGGGCTTCAGTAGTTGTGGCACGCAGGCTCAGTAGTTGTGGCTCGCGGGCTCTAGAGCACAGGCTCAGTAGTTGTGGCGCACGGGCATAGTTGCTCCACGGCATGTGCGATCCTCCCGGACCAGGGCTCGAACCCGTGTCCCCTGCATTGGCAGGTGGAGTCTTAACCACTGCGCCACCAGGGAAGCCCCCGCTTTGTTTTTATTTTGCCTCATAATGTTTCATTAAAAATTTTTTATAAGCTTTCTACATTTAAAAATTGGAAGATTTCACATAAAAATCCAAATTTTCAGCTTCCCTTGAAAAATGTAAAGATCTGGTAACACTGGGCCACATTCCAAATGGAGACATTCATGTGAAGCTGAGCAGCTGTGCTCCCACCCCCCCCAAACACACACCAATGGAGCATTTCCTCTCTGGTTTGCCACAGGCCCCAGCTAGCCCACAGCGCTTATTTATATCATCTGCCTGGTTTGTAGGCATTTTCACTGGCAACCTCTGCACCACGCTGTGCTACAAACAGTTCAAGAGGGGGAGGTTGCTGGTGGAAGTGAAAGGGTGCTAATAGGGTAATTCCAAGCACTGGCTATTTTGGGGCCACTTCCCAGAATTTAGAAGAGAAGCACTTTCTAAGACTGCAACTGGAGCATACAGTAGAAGATCTGTGGAGAAGGTTCCAGGATGCACTCAAGAATTACACTGATGCCACAGAGGATCGAAAGATCGCCTTCGAGACTCTAAAGGTAAAGGACGAGAAGAGCTCCAAAGAGATTGAAGCACAGATGAAAAAAATACAGAGACTACAGGTTAGTGCAGCCCACCTGAAAGACTCACTGCTTTAACTGTTCCATTATCCCCTGTTCTCCTTTCCCCAGTTTCTACTGGGCCTCATCACTGGTTGGGGAAAGATGGTATGCTCTGGTATCAGTCCCCAGACAGTCCTTTTACCTGCTCCCTGAAGACCCTCACCTAGTCAAGTGTTTCCTCTAACCTACCCTGTTCCTCTAGGATTCCATAATTATTTTAAAAGGCAAGATCATGGTGCACGGCCGTGAGAGTGAAGAACAGAACCGGGACATTCGTGAGGACAAGGAGTTGGTCCTTGTACAACTGCGAAAACTTAAGGCCCAAAGGACTCAGGCCCGGGGAATATCACAGGAGAACTTAGTCAAACTCACCCTGGAAAGTAATGCCACCCTCAAGGCCCTGAGGAAGATTGTCGACAAGGTAACAAAGGGGAGAAGGCAGCCAGAACAGAACCAAGGAACACAGCTCCCTGCGAAGCGAAAGGGGCTGGGGAGACATAGAGGGCTTCCCCCTGCTTCCTGCCTGAATGCATACTTGGAAAGCCTATTCTATTCCATGTTCCCTCTCCTCTCACATTTTAAGTGAAGTTACTTCATGATGAATGACTTTTAGAAGAGTATAAAATACTTGGAATAGTGCTTGGCACATAGCTCTCTCTGTTGGATGTATTTATTACTTTTGTCTCCCATTTGGATAAGTAGCTCCCCTGGATTGAAGCAGGGGAACCAAATCCACTATTTCCCCTCCCCACTCCCTTTCCTAATGAAAGGTCTCTTCTTGCTTCCAATAGGGTGAAAAGGTCCTTAAACTTGCTGAGATATGTAGGAAATTTGAAACAGAGGAAGAAAAAGTGCTGCCTTTTTATTCATCGGTATTGACTCCCGAGGAGCAGGAGGACATAGAGAAGATTGACCCAGAGGAGTTTAATGAGGAGCTTGGAAAGGTAAGCTTCCTACGGCCCAGAGGCCACCGCCCAGGGCTGGGGCTACACTTGCTAACGGGTGCTACCACACCCCTTCTCCCTTTAATTCAATTCCCAGGTGATAATGGACCACATAGGGATGGAGAATTTCTGGAAAAGGTACAACAAAGTGAAACTGGAGCAACTGAGCCTTCAACACAGACGTGCCCAGTTGTTAGAAATCAATGAGAAGCTGCGGGAGATGCTCAAGCAGTACTTGGATGGCATCTCAGTGAGTGATGAAGTGCTGAGCCAGCTCAGCCCACGCTTCATCGTCAATCAAAGCAGCAACTTACCCCAGCCCCCGTCCATGCCTACAGCCCAGCCAGGTGACCAAAAACCTCCAGCCACTTACAACATCATTGAAGCAGCCCATGTGATCGCCCACATCCTGTGATACAAGGATAAAAATCTCTTTTCAACCCCCAGAGAATGTTTTGAGAGACCTGAGGACTTTGCTATTAAAAATCTCCATGGAGTTTATGAGCTCCTTGTATCTTTGCCATGTTGGATAGAACAGTCTACTTGGAGGACACTAGGAATACAGCGGCCCTAGGGGGTAAAGAGAATAGCTAGGCAACTACCCAGAGGCTTACTTCTCAGTGATGGATTGCTCCTCAGTCAGGACGCCATGGGAGCCAAAACACATACCTTCGGGACCCAGAGATCCCATGGTCCTTGGGGTAAGTTAAGACAGGAAGAGGAGGGCCAGGAGAAGAGATCCAAAGCCTCCAACCACCCCCATGCCAGGCAAGACCCAACGAAGAATGCCCTTTCTCCCCAGTCCTTTACCTTATTCCCACTTACAAAGGTAGCAGCAGAAAGTATCGGATGAAAAATGCAAAGATTTTTAAAAATTATTTTTTATTTCTTTTTGCTCTTGTTTCTTTTCTCTTCCTTGAGCTTCTTTTTGGAGACTTTAGGTCTGCTGGCCTTTTTGTATAGGTGATACCCAATGAGGCCCAGGAGGGTTGGCACCATGGCCATGCCTACCAGAGGCAAAATGCCCTTCACCAGCTTTTGCCAGTAGTTGGCTCGGATCAGTGCAATGAGCTCCACGTCAAAATGCAGCTCTGCATCCGCTGGAGGCAGAGAGGAGGTGAAGGTTAGAATCCCTGTGCATGTTACCCAGGACTCAGATCTGAATGAAAGCGGGGAGGGCAGACCACAACCACAGCACCAACTGTAAAGCTGGCAAGATTTAAATGTGGGGCTGAGTTCTCTTACAAAGGCAGAAGCAGAGGAGGGTTATGAGCTATCTAGTTATAGTCACGTTTACCTCAAATATACAAGTGTGGCTTGTATTCACTGACAGGTCTTTGCCAGGACAGAAAAACCTTCTGTGAAAAGTACTTGTAAAGTCCATTTGTAAGTTAGAGACCTCTGTACTAACTGTATTCCATTTCTGAACAGCCACATGGAGAGAATCTTTGCAGGGCTGAAATTAATTGGATTTAAACTAGACTTTTTAAAATTTCACCAACCAATAAGCACACCTCAATGTGATTGTTAAAAAAAAAAAAATAGGTGTTTCAACATAAGGGCTAGAGAGGAAGAAGGATGTGGTTTAAGAAGTAAGGAGTGGGGCTTCCCTGGTGGCGCAGTGGTTGAGAGTCCGCCTGCCGATGCAGGGGACACGGGTTCGTGCCCCGGTCCAGGAAGATCCCACATGCCTAGCGGAGCGGCTAGGCCCGTGAGCCATGGCCGCTGAGCCTGCGCATCCGGAGCCTGTGCTCCGCAACGGGAGAGGCCACAACAGTGAGAGGCCTGCGTACTGCAAAAAAAAAAAAAAAAAAAAAAAAAAAAAAAAGGAGTGGAGGAATGGACAGGAATGAGTGGGGGGAGAAATGCAAACAAGAAGCACTGGAAATGAGGAGGTAACAGAACTTTGGGTAAAAGAATTTCTCTTTAGTCCCCTGACCCTCTCTATGGGTCTCTGTCTAAGCTGGAACTCGGATAAGAACTTTTATCCCAATACTCTGAAGTACAAGTCATTTTCGCTAGTAGAACATTTCTTATAACCAAAAGCAAGAGATATGCATCTTGGGAAATCTGTCCAGTCTCAGGCCTTCAAAAATAGGTATCAGCAGTGACCTGTGAGGGCTTTTAAAGTTAGGGGGTAGGCTTGGCTTTTTTTTTTTAACTTATTTTTAATTTTTATTTATTTAATTTATCTTGGTTGCACCAGGTCTTAGTTGCAGCATGTATGTGGGATCTAGTTCCCTGACCAGGGATCAAACCCGAGTTCCCTGCATTGGAGGGAAGATTCTTAACCACTGCACCACCAGGGAAGTCCCAGGCTTGGATTTTAAAAGTTGTTTTTTGTTTTATTTTGTTTTGAATTACTTGACTGTGATCATCCTGGCGGAGGCTGAAAGGAACGGTGGAGATGTGGTGAGAAGCCATGCCAACTGCACAACCAACAGTTTGGAGTTGTAGGAAAAGGGCAGGAAAGAAGTCCAGAGTTCTCGGAGAGGTGGCACAGGCAGCAGACTCGTGTGGCTCAAGCAGGTGTCTCCTCCCTAAAAAGTTGCTGTCTGCCAGAGGACAAGCCAGTGGCTTTAACAGGTTATATATTCCTAGTCCCTGCTGGTGATCTGGGGAGGAAGAAGGCGGCCCTGCAGAAGGAAGCCTCAGCCACTCCTGTACCTTTCGGGAAACTGGGTTTAGACCTTCTCAAGCTCCAGACAACGTGCATAGCTCCTTGTTTGTGGCTCTTCAAGACGGGGGGGTTTTTTTGTTTGTTTTTGCTGCACAGTGCAGCATGTGGGATCTTAGTTCCCAAATCATGGACCCAACCTGCGCCCCGTGCATTGGAAGCATAGGGTCTTAACCACTGGACTGCCAGGGAAGTCCCCGGGACTGGGTATTCTGATAGCCACAGAGAGAGGCCTAGTCAGATTACCTGGGATAGACGGCGGAAATCCCCGTTTTCCATAGGCCAAGTGAGAAGGAACGATTACCCTTCGCTTCTCTCTGAGGGAAGGAATGTGAGTCATAGCCAGAGGTGGGAACAGGTGGGCCAGCCACCTCGGTCCCTCTGAAGCCCCACCAACAAAACCCTCTGGATATTCACACTCAAAACGTGAACTTCCCACCTGAGCACCAAATAGGTTGATCAGCCAAGGCGTCCATCCCCCCACATGTCTCAGCTCCACCAACAAAATCCACAGCCAGGAAGCCTGAGGCTTCATCCAAAGCCTCAGTGCCCAGTGACCTTGACCTGCCCAGTGTGAAGCCAAAGCCCATTCTCCTGCCTCCTCTAGGAGCAGGGATAGCAGAGCCATGCAGGGGGGGTACCCAAGCCCACCTGCCCAGATACTCACCCCACACACATGTCTAGAAGGCTCTGCTCCAGACCTTGAGGAAGAAGACACAACTGAATAGGAAACTACCTACATTCCCCAAATCCCAGGAGAGGAGGCTCAAAGGCTCCCCATGGACCCTCAGTTGAGCTCCCCACTGCTGGAATCTCTGGCTTCCAATGCGGTATGGGGCAAGAGGAGTACTAGAAGCGGGGTTTGAACCTCAGGAGGTGGCTGGTAGAGCCCTGGGGTCTTATTCCAGGGGACATTTCCACTGCAGCTTAGGTGTTGAAGAAGCTAAGCAAGGGCTTAGGTTGGGAAGAAGTGGAATGGGAGGTACGGCTCACATACCTGGTATCACCTGCTTTTGGCCAAGTTCTATAACCAGAGGATCTCTGGTCAGAGAAGTGTCAAAGATGCGTCCATCTACCAAGCTGCCCTGGGGGGTGGGGGTGGGGGGAAGAGCTTCTAGAGCACACACCTAGTACCTCTCCCTCCCAGCAGGGCGCGCACACACCTGGGCCTCGGTCGGCAACCCCCTAGCGACTGCAGCCTAGCATTCCCCTCGGGGCAGAAAGGGCTGGCGCTTCTCAGAGATCCCTCCACCCTTCACTTCTCAGGGCCAGGGAGGAACTGGCGGAAAAGCAGGGAGGTAAAAAGGGTAGGGAAGAGAAGCGCCCCTCCCCCGGCCACGTGCTGGAGGACCCCCAGAGCCGGAGTGACTCGCGAACCGCTTGCCACGTGTCCAAGCTAAAGCTGACGTGTTGCTGCAGGGCGCCGCCCCCCCCCCGGCCCCGCCCCGGCCCCCCAGACCCCTCACCGAGTAGTGTATGTGAAGCGTGTCTCCAAAGGCAGCAGGCTCAGCACACGGTTCCGGGGGCTCCACCTATGATCGCACTACAGGAGTCACGGAGGCTCCTCCAAAGATCCCGTTCTTGCCCTTAGACTCAGCACCCCCAATTCAGTGCCCGCACTGCCTCTCCTCCCCGCTCCCAGGTTCCTTGAGACCCCGGCATTCTCCTCACGAGGCCCGACCTCCAAAGAGCCCGCCCGGGACTATCTCCTCCTCACCAGAGTCTCTACTTGGAGGGTCCGGACGGGACTTTCGGTTTCGAACCCAGCCTCAGCCCGGCACACCGCCCCACTGAGCAGCAGCGGCAGCAGCAGCAGCAGACGGAGCGGGAGAAGTGAGGGGCGCAGGGTCATGACTGGATGGGGGCAGGGCACGGGACACCCAGGACAGGCTGTTGGGTGGCAGCGGCTAGGACCGCAGTTCCTTCAGCGCCCAGGCCAGACTGGACGGGGCGGGTCGCGACGCGCGCCAGCTCCTCCTCCCGCAGCCCTTCCTCCACCTTGTCCCCACCTCCCGGAGGGAGGAGGCCGCGGGAGCTCTCCCTGCCCTCTGAGATTCTGACCTGTCCGTTAGCCGTTCAGTCCCATAGCGAGGGGCTGGGTCACATAATGACACCCATTTACGTTTACCTACTGTGTTCCAGACACTTGTCTGTAATCCTCAAAACCACCTTGAAAGGTAGGCATAATTGTTTCCATTTTACAGATGAGGAACTGGGTGTTCAGGTTAAGTAAGTTGCTCAAGGTCATCTAGCTAGGTGGTGACAGAGACAGGATTCAAACCCAGGACTACCTGAGTCCAGCCAGTTTGCGCTCTGGTCTTTCCTCTTAAAGATACATGTGTCCTCACACCTATCCTGGCAGTGTCTGGCTGGCCCACCGCAACCCAGCAGCTGCCAAAGGTCGTATCCCTCTCCCATATCCAGCCCTTCAGCTTGATTTTCTGGAGGTCATATACCCAAAAGGAGGGAGGGTGTTGCCCCATCACCCTGTCCTTAAGGTAACTGAAAAGAGCACAGGCTATTTCACTGTAAGGGTGGGATGAATCCCTGATCTTTTCCTCTGACATTACCATTTCCTTTCTCCTTTCATCAACAAAATTGTCAAAAAACCAGCTACATACACCCATTTTATGTTTGTGCAAGGACTCCGGTTTTTTTGTTTGTTTTTAGAAATTCTTATTTATTTTGGCTGCATTGGGTCTTCGTTGCTGCGCGTGGACTTTCTCTAGTTGCGGCCAGCGGGGGCTGCTCTTCGTTGAGGTGGCTTCTCTTGTAGGCTTCAGTAGTTGTGGCACATGGGCTCAGTAGTTGTGGCTTGCAGGCTGTAGAGCACAGGCTCAGTAAGTTGTAGCGCATGGGCTTAGTTGCTCCGCAGCATGCGGGATCTTCTCGGACCAGGGCTCAAACCCGTGTCCCCTGCATTGACAGGTGTTTTTTTTGTTTGTTTTTTTGCGGTACGCGGGCCTCTCACCGCTGTGGCCTTTCCCGTTGCGGAACACAGGCTCCGGACGCGCAGGCCCAGCGGCCACGGCCCACGGGCCCAGCCGCTCCGCGGCATGTGGAATCCTCCCGGACCGGGGCACGAACCCGCGTCCCCTGCATCGGCAGGCGGACTCTCAACCACTGCGCCACCAGGGAAGCGCCCTGACAGGTGGATTCTTAACCACTGCGCCACCAGGGAAGTCCCAGGACTTCAGTTTTTAAAAGACTTTTTAAGTTATTTCGGGTGACCCTACCAATCCCCTTCTGCATGATTTAAGCCCTCACTGCCCACTCAGGCCTTGGGTATCTGGATTCTGCTCCCTCAAAAGTCATCAGTGAGCTCACAGTCACCATATTTTGGACCACTTCTTAGGTTTTGTCCTCTTAAGCATCTCTCTGGTCCATGATGCCATTGAGCTCTGACTGCCCTCCTAAGCTCTAGGCACCACTGTGTACTGGGGATCTCCACCTGGATGTTTGACCAGCACCTCAAATCAACACACACAATACTGTACTCATTCCTCTTTCTCCTTCCATCCCACCTGCAACAATCTAGACTTCACTTCCAACCTCCTGTTTCTGTTCCTGGTTCTGCTACCAGCACTCTCTTTGATTCTCCTCTCACCCCCACATCCAACCAGTCTGCTTTGGATTTTCCCTCCACAGCCTCTCCAGCTCTTTCTTTCCATCCCCACAGCTACCACCCTAATTAAACCTTCATTATTTCTCTTTTGGGCTTTTTCTTTTCTTTTTTTTAAAAAGCCCCCTCAGCAGGAAATTTCTGGGGGTGATGGAATGCTCCATATCTTGATAGGGATGTGGGTTACATGGGTGTATGCCTGTCAAAACTTATCAAACTGTATAAGATCTGTGCATTGCGCTTTATGCAAATTATTCCTCAAATTCTTTAAAAAGGAAAAAAAAATCAAACACAAACAGAACTATATTTCCAGGTCTCCCTTAAATTTGTATAAGGCCACGTGACTAAGTTCTGGCCTATAAGACATAAACCAAAGTGTTTGAAATATTGTCCTGGACTTCCAGGGAGGCTGCTTAAAGGAAGTTAATTTAACTAAGCAGTGTGTCTCAGTGCCCCACCTCCTCCCCCCCCCCACCCCCGTCTCCTTCCCTTCCTTCTTTCTGCTGCCTGGAATACAGATGAGATGAATTACACTCTAGCAGCCATATTAGACCATGAGGCGACCATGAGGATGTAAGTAGGATAGTGAACAAAAAGCAGTCATCAGAGACTGATAACTGTAGAGCCACCATACCAGTCCCGATTGCCTACCACCAGACACCTTTTAACTGAGGTAGAAATGAACTTCTAGGGATTTCCCTGGCAGTCTAGTGGTTAAGACTCTGTGCTTCCACTGCAGGGGGCATGGGTTCGACCCCTGGTTGGGGAACTAAGATCCCACAGGCCGCGCAGTGTGGCAAAAAAATTAAAAAGAAATGAACTTCTATCTTGTTAAAACAAAAAACAACAAAAGAGTAATAAGCCCCTCAGCCTCAGCCTCTCCCTACTCTAGCCCATTCGGTTCACTGTTGCTATCTGTTCAGCTTCAGTCACGTTACCTACCTACCCACTAAAAAGCTTGCATGGCTCCACACTGCCCAGGGAATTAAATTCAGACTACCCGATATGCCAATTGAAAGCTTTCATCATCTGGTCTTAACCTGCCTTTCCAAACCTGGCTTTGATTCCATTAAAATGAAAGCCTTTTAAAGACAGGAACCTCGTATGTCTCGTTTCTATATTCTCATTGCCTAGTATGATGTCTGACACATTTGATGCTTGATAAATGTTTATAGATTGAATCAAATCCCCTTCATGCTCATGGCATCAGATGAACCTGCGTTGTGTGTTTTCATCTCTGCGTGCAGTTCATGCTCTTCCTTCACCTGTCAAGCTCCTTCCAGGCCAAGCTTGAAGAGATCACCTCCGCTGTTAAGTCCTGATCCCCTTAGCTAGAAGCGACTTCTCTTATTTCGGAACTTCAGGCACACTTGGGGACTTTAATGTATTTTCCCTTGTGTTGTGGTTATTTGTGTATTCCCGCTCCTCCCTCCCCCTCTCCTCTAAACAGCGAGCTCACTGATGGCGAGGACAAGATATCTGGAGTCCCTTAGGTGCTAGCTGCACAATACCCTCCATATAACAGATTCCAGACAAATATGTTTTATTTTGAGTAAATATTATATACTATGCAGTACTGAGAAACCATTAAAAAGGAAAACCTAACTATACTAATATAGAAAACCTCTAAGACAAACATATATACCTTAAAGTTTAAAAAAAAAAAAGGTAGAATAATAGATGTGATGAGCCCCTTTATATTTTAAGCCCTCCCCAAATGTGTGTATAGACACATATATTTAGAAAAGGAACTAGAGGATGCACACCAAACAGCCGAGGGTGGTAACCTTTGCGGACAGTGAGCAGAGGGGAACAAGTCCTACATGCTGCTCTGAACACTTCGGTATTGTTTGGATCTTTTGCAATAAAAATTATTTTGGTTACAAAGATAAATTCAGAAATTAAAATACTGCATGAATGAACATGAGACACAGCAATCCAAGGCGATGTGTGGGAGGTGTTCAGGGAGTTGTGCTAGCGGAGCTAAAGGAGCCAGGCCAGGAGAAAAACGTCCTTGTGACTAGAGGCCATGGCAGCTTTGCATACCTTAAAGGAAAGTATGTTTCTAAAAAGGGTATAAAGGCAGAGGGCCAGATATTTGGGGAAAATGAACCGACCAGTTTGGCTGAAGTAAGGGATTTAGCCAGAAGACCAGACAGAGGTAATTGGAGAGAGAAGGGAGAGCTGGTTGTGGAGAGCCTTGAATGGCAGTGGGAACCCACTGAAAGTTTCTGAGCAAAGGGTGACCACGCACACTGCACTGAGGCATCGGCTGACTGGAATGGTGCCACCGAGGCGGACGGCTACTGTCTTGTCCAGCTCTGAGGCTTTGTTTGGTAGGTAATCTGAATGGGAAGGGGTGAGAGAGGATGGTAGCAGAAAAGGGCAAAACTAAGACAACGTCACCCACAGAGGGCAGCAAAGCCCTCTTGGACCCGGAAGGGACCATGGAGGAAGGAGCTTTCTCCTTGGATCAAGTTAGGAGGAACCTGAAGGACAGAGAAAAGTGAGATGGTCCTGGGAAAGGCAGGGGAGCAGGCCCAAACCGGACTCAAGGCACAAGTTAATCAGAGGGCCACTCCTGGAGAGGTTTCCACCTTCAAAGGTGTCTGTCAGCAAGTAGGAGAAACTACCACAGACCCCTGGCTTCCAAGACTCATGGGGCACCCATCATGTCCAGTCTGGTCAAGGGCAATGAGGTCGGTTCATTCATCAAGGCTGAGTGACTGTCACGCACCGGATAGTAGGCAAGGCGCTGCTTTTTAAATGGTTTAATATGTTTGACGGATTGTTAATAAAGAAAAAGCGTGTGAGTCAGCATATACAAATCTGGGTTCGAAATCGAATGGCATGTTTTCAGGAGCGTGCCTATACCCTGGCTGACTAGATGTTTTCTTTTCAGGTATGGTTAATAAGCACTCGTAACCAGGAATGAAGCATGACCTCCCTCGCCCACCCTGCCCTTTGGCTGTTCTAGCCAGGGATGTCTCATCCCATCAATGCAAGATCTGGCATAGGCCAGAACAGATTCTCCATCTCCTATTTATTACCTAAAGGCAGTATTCCTATATTCAGAATTCAGAAAAAAGCCAGCATCCAAATCCCTGTGATTCGCTGCCCCAAGCTAAGCCCTCCAACCCTTACAAGGCCTTGTACTCTGTCTTAGGACAGCTCTCAACGCTTGCGGGAGGAAGCGCCAGGTGGCCAAGTTCATTCTCAAACCTCCCGCCTGGCCCAGACTCACTGTCCAGACCTCCTCAGAGACAGCTCTCAATGCACCTGGTTTGGAGGGTCGGGGCAGGAAGGGTGCATGGGCAGAACTGGTCAGCTCTGGGAACAGAGAGCCAGAGTTCTGGCTTGCGAGGCACCCTCTCTACTCCACCGCATCCAGCTCAGAAGCCAGCTTTGCTCCGAAGCTCGAGAGCGCCCAGATACTGTCTTCTGCAGCTCATGGCCATAGTGACACAAACAAGGAGACACTTACCTTCAAGGCTTGATGGTGAAGAGTCCTGGCCCAGGTTCCTCACTTCCAGACCTCCAACCACTGCCTTCAGCAGCGTTGTGCCCTTTACCACACTCAAGGCTCAGATTTCCTCAGGCCTAACTCTTTCTTCCCTTTGCTCAGGAACTCAGGGTCATCCTTACCCATCCCAGTAATCAGGGCCAGGAAACCTAATTTGAATGAAAAACCTGCAGAGGAAAAAAGGCACCTGGATCCTATGACTCCCCAGTGACCAGCCTGATACTCTAACCTCCGGTTACCAGGCTAGAAAGTAGAAAACTGGACTTTGACCCTTCTACCTCCACACCCTTCTGAACTGGGAAAGAGACTATTCTCGGTAGTATAACTGCCTACAAAGACGCCACTCCCTGCTGCAAGCAGCAAGGGGATATACCCCCTACACACTTACTCCCCGACTCTCACTACCCCACGTGGTACTCTACGCTTATCCCAAGGATTCCAGAGTATCTCAGAAATAGATTCCCTGGTCTCTCCCTCAGTACTGTGGTTTGACTCCATTCTTAGCACATGTCTGGAAACACAGGAGGTACAAAATAAATACCTGTCGGTTTTCTGCTTTGAAACTGGAAATGATGCAGTGACTCCCCGAAGCCTTCAGACCTTATACCTCTAGTCTGAAAAAGTCATACATACTCACACTCATTCTCCCTGTCACTGCCTCCATCCCACCTGGACCAATCCAAGTACTTCCAATGGCTTTCTCCAGACTCATTTTAGAAGCTCCCTTGCCCAGATTATCCTGAAGTGGATCCTAGGCCCAGATCCGCCGCCAAGCCATGAATGAAGAGCTATTCGTGTTTCTGGGAAGACAAGGTCGCTGTTTGTCCTAAGAGCTGGATGCTAAACATTTACCTTCCAGGTTAAGTCTCCCTTTCATCTCCCCATGTCCCCCCCAACCCCAAAAGATGGAAGGTTTAAGCAAAAGCCACAAGAGAGCTCCCTCCACCTCCTTCCTGGCATCCTAGACCGCCTACTGAGGGACAGAGGGACTAGGTCATCCTCTTCCCCAAGTTGTCAGGGGTCAAAAGACCCCCACTGGCCTGCCATCCAGCTAAAGTCCTCTCCATTATCATGATCTTATGCGAGGTTGTAGCTCTGGAAGTTATCTATTTATTAGTATACAAATAACGTGCTTGGGAAAGTGCTCCTGACTTATCGGTCACCTCAGTCACCAAGCAGGACTTCTGAGGAGCCTAGAAGCAGAAAAGCACCATCTGGTTTTGAGCGGTAAGTGGGCAGTGTTCAAAGCTGAAGAGGTTAATAAAGTGATGTCTGGTTGGAGCAGTTTAAGGGTTTCATAAGGGCAGAAGCACTGGTCCTTGAGGGTGATGACTTATTTTAATAGCAAGAGAGGGGCTGAAAAGGAGAATTACCAGGGGAGGCAGCAGGGAGGTAACTGAATACAAATGATATACTTCACACTGGTACTTGGGGTTCTCAGACCTATTCTATGCCTGTCCCTTTCCCATATCTTCAGGTTGGGAAGACCTCCGTCCTCAAAGCTTAAGAAAGTGGTAAGACTCGGGAAGGCCTGCCGGGCTCATCCAGACCTCACCCCACCCCCACCCCAAGAAAGGGTAGCACCACCCCTTTCTTTGCCTGAGTAATAGCAGGAGAGGAACACAGTAGTGGTGGGAGTGGGATGGGAGGATAGAGGCTTGTCTTTTGCCTCGAAACATTATCTCTGGATGAGGCTTGGCTTCCTGACAACGCGGAACCACACACCTAAAGCAGAGGTGACGCAGGGCCATCCGCTGTAAGGAGGATCAAGTTCATTACACTACCCAGACCTCTACCCTTCACGCTTACTGACTGCCAAAATCCAGAACTAGATGGGTGAACAGACTCCAGTCTATGGATGAGGGGACCCTGTTCCAACTAGAAGCACCTGATGTGCAGGCCTGGGGAGATCTGAGAGTGAAGGCAGTGTGGGGCACTCCAAATTCAGGGCCCTCTAGCTAATGAAGTCCCTAATGTCTACTAAAAGGTGATAAGTATGGCTAGACTCAGGGTTAAACCCTTTACAACCAGAAAGGCAAAGTCACGAAGCCCTCATACTCTGGGGCCCAATTCATTTTAAGTTCCCTTTTGGGGTATGACGGGAAATAGTAAGCAGTGTGGAGATGAACCTAAGTCCCTCTATAACCTCACTCTCCCCAGTCAAGGGTACGCTTTACCCCGCTGCTGAGAGAAAGAGCGGTCTGGAGAGCGGGACCAGAAGCAGAAGTACCCTCACCATTAAACACTGTCCCATGGCTGCTGCACATCAAGGATGAAGGTCTGCTCCAGAGCTGCATAAAACAAGTTTAATTTCCAACCAGGGTCACAGTCATCGCGTATCCCACATTTTGAGCAAGGAGAGAGAAGGTGAGTTATTAAACATATACAGTCTACATTCCAGACGAGGAAAAAAGAAGAGAAAAACCAGTTCAGAACTGCAGTTACCACTGTAACACCACAAACTTTTAGGGGGGAAATTTAGGGGAAATCCCCAGGGAGAAGAAAGGCTGGAACAAAGGAAAGCAAAAAATTAAACCTACCGGAGGAGAGTGGGGGAGGGAGTGGGCAGAAATGGAATGAAACACCCAATCCCCAAAGAGCTTTTAGGTGAATGGGAATGCAGAAAGGGCCACCCCTGCCAAAGGCCTAGCAGCCTGGGATACTACCAAGATCACTTACTGCCCTCTGCTGGACAGATTCCCAAGCAGCACTTACATAACCTCTAAGGCTGCTTCCTAACACCCTCAGCCCCACTAGTCCCTGAAGCCCCCCAAACCAAGGTGGAGGTGGGTCTAAAATGAGAAAAACCCATTTGGGACTGGCATCTACCTAGGCAGGGTCAGAGAGGGCGTGAGGCAGGAGAAGAGGCAAAGTCCTCACCAACCACAAAGGTACAGAGTGAAGAATCCTAAGTAGGAAAGAACCAAGGAAAGGGGAGACAAATAGGCAACAGCAGTGACTAAGTTGAGAAGGCAAAGGAAAGCGTTCAGGGAGGGAGAGGCAACAGGGGCAGGAGCAAAAAAAATCTGACAAAATAGAGACAGAGGCAAAGAAAAAGTGTGGAGGGAAGCATCTGTGGGGTCAGGGGAATGAGCACATGTTAAAATGAGACAGGAGCTCCAGCACCCCCCTCCCCCCCACCAAACACACATACACACGCATACACACATACAAGGCCTAGAGAGCAAGAGACCTGCATACACCCACTGCACCTTGGGTAAGTAACACATCACTAAGGAGCCGGCACTGAGGGAGACACCCCTGGAACCTCTCTTTCACAGTTCAGTCTGGGGTGGGGTGGGGGGTATTGATCCTCCTGCTGTAGACAAAGGGGACAGGAAGCCTAGTCCCATGGGGTGGGGCTTGGGACAGCCCTTCTGGGAAGGGGTCCCCCAGCCACGCTGTGGAGGCCCTGGGCCCTGACGTTAGCAGAAAGGTTACGGGCGGCTGTCTTGGAGCTCAGGGCGCAGCCAGCACACACACGAGCCCACAGAAAAGCCACGGCTTCACAGAAACCGCAGAAGTCAGGACCCAGGCCAGGATCTCAGGGACAAGCGCCTCCTGTAGACAGAGACATAGTAGCAGCAGCTTCTGAACAACTACATAATAATGAAGGAAGGACTCTGAAGACCGCCGCATCCCACCAGCACCAACAACCACTTCAGAGTCCTATTCCCTCCATTCCAACGCCCAGACCCATTTATGGGAGGTGGGTGAAGAGGGCAGGAAAAAGCTGTTGGGATGGAGAGGGGGGACAGCAGGATGGTCTGAGGGTCTGGAAACAAAGTTTTCACCCTTCAGCACATCCTGGACTAGAGAGAACTGGAGAACAGGGGGACTGATACTGAGGTCTGCTATGTCACCCCCACTCCCCGCTCCTCATTAAACCAGCCAGCCAGCTCTGGTCAGACCAGCACAACTACCAGGGTGAGGAAGCTTCTGACAAAGGACAGATGAACCACCCAGCCCCAAGATCAGAAGATGGGGGGATAGGAAGGCAGGAATAGGACTGATCTGTGTATCACCTTCTCCTAATAAAAGAGGATGAAGATGGAAAACCTGAGCCCCTCTCCCCAGTGCCCTGGGTCCCAAATACACCCCATGGTCTTGCTACCTATCCCCACCTCCCACCTAAAGCTCCTGAGGAACAGATTTAAGGATGAGGGGGAGGATCAGCTGAACACTCTGAGCTGGTAAGAGTGAGTGGGTTCCTCTCTCCTTCCCACTAAAAGGCAGGGCAGAATGGCATCTCCTTGGGAACAGTCATCTAGAGATAAATGCCACCCCCCTGCCCTAAGCGGGGTGGAGAGGGATAATGGAAGATGGTGGCAGAAAGTCCATCATCTGTCCTACCATCCAGGAAAACACCTACCTGCAGAGGAGAGGAACCAGTGCAGGGCTGGGGCAGCCTTCCCTCCCCCTCCTTCCCTTTATCTCACCAACATGGGAGGGGAAGATGATAGGCGAGAGTGGGCAGTGTCCTGGCTCCAAGCCCTGAGCTGCACTCCACCCTCCACCCGCTCCTTGGCCCCCATTATATATCTCTCTATACAGGTATATACACGCGCACACATGCACGCACACAGAGAGGCCTGTGCAGTTTCCACGTAGAACAGGGGGAGAGCGGCAAAGGAAAGGAAGACGGGGAGCAGGAGAAGGGCCTATGGGGAGAGAGAAGGGACTCAGATGCCAAGAGCACACCAACCGGAGCCAAACGAAGCCAGCTGGAGAGAATACCCCATCCCACCTCCCAACCCCAGAGCCTGGGGAGGGGGGCACCCCATGAAACCATAACAACCTTGTTTTTGTTTTAAATCCGGTAAATTGGAATGATTCATCATTACGACAGCAACTGGGGACTGGTCATGGAGGGGGGAGGGGAGGGAAGGGGAGGCAGGGCTCCTGTTGGGCATGCGGACATGATACCCAGGGCCCTGGCCACACTGGCAACAGGAAGGAAGGGCAGGGCTGGGGCAGGGAGACAGCAGGGGCGGGTGGGGCAGTCGGACAGGGCTGGTGTCTGGCTCTCACTTCTTGTTTTTGAGCTGATTGGCCAGCCAGTCCAGGCCTTCGTACAGCCCGTCCCCGCTGGTGGCACAGGTGGCCTGAATGTACCAGTTGCGGTGACGCAGGGAATGCAGGCCCAACTTGTCTGTGATCTCAGCAGCGTTCATAGCATTAGGCAAATCCTGGAGCACAAGGGAGACACACAAAAAGGAGCTTCAGGATCTTTCAAAGGCTTCTAGAGCGACCATCTACCACAGACTTGTAGACTAGCACCCTCTCCTCCTCCTTCAGTGTAGGAACCCAGAGCAAGATCCTGAAGAACTACTTTGGGTTTAATCATCCTAGAACTCCGGATCCAAGGTACTAAAGATCATTCCACTGAGGAGGTGGAAGCCGAATACGGGTTGGCAGGGAAGTGGAGATGTGATTCAGACTGGGCGCACAATCAGGTCTGTCTGACCGTAAGAGTGAGGGCAGTTCCACCCAGGTAGACAATAGGGAAGATAAAAGAGGGACAGGAGGTGAAGGATCTACCACACCAGTCCCTCTGGACAGAAATGTTGCTAATTAAAGCTGGGATGGGATGGGGTGGGGACAAGATGAAGAGCATAAAGAAGCCAACTAATCATATTTCCCACACTTTCAAAATTGAGAGCACAGTCATGGGGCTTCCCACACAATGGGCCCCAAGACCCCATGATTTCCACGGCCAGGCTGCCCTCTCTCAAACCCAGGGGTAGGGAGATGTCACACCTGCTTGTTTGCAAAGACAAGGAGCACAGCATCCCGGAGCTCATCCTCTGCCAGCATCCTCATCAGCTCCTCCCGGGCCTCATTTACTCGCTCCCGATCATTGCTGTCGACCACAAATATCAACCCTAGGGAGGCAGAACATGGGCTGCACAGAGACGACAGATCAACTCCCCTCCCCCACCGCCAAAAGATAACACCCTCCTTATACCCTCCAAATATCTGCTCCCTTTTCTCCTCGTCTCTCACCCCTAGGAACTGCAGCAGGGCAAAAGTTGGTTACTGATAACCAAGAACAATACCCATACTCTCTGCTCCCACCCAACCAACCCATGCCAGTCCATGGGCAATTCACATGCCCTACCTTGGGTGTTCTGGAAGTAGTGTCTCCAGAGAGGCCGAATCTTGTCCTGGCCACCCACATCCCAAACTGTGAAGCTGATGTTCTTGTACTCCACTGTCTCCACGTTGAACCCTTTGGCAAAAACAGACAATGGTCACTTGGCCTGAAACACCAGGCCTGCAAACGATGCCCCAGTGGGTTGTTTGTTTCCCCCGGCCGTGGCCATGTCCTAGCAAGGGAAAGAAAGCTAAGGCTTCCTCAGACCTGGTGTTCCTTGACTTAGTAGTGTAAAGGCCAAAAAGAGAGCCTACAAGAAGTGGAAGAGGACGAAGAGGGCCAGTCAGGAAGTTCACAATCACCTGGGTGAGACGACCTTCCCCATTCATTCTCTCAGTTTTTGACTCTCCCTCCTGCAAAAGAAATGACTCAGCCCCACTCCTGTACCTTGGCCACCAGAGTCTGCCTCAGCTAAGAAGTGGGGCCTGTGAGGCAGAGTGAAGAACAAGAAGTGAGCTATAGTCCTGGAGCCCCAAATACAGAACCAGCTGCTGCTGCTGATCTGGAGCCGCCTTTACAAGGCAAATGTTCTCTCTCCTGCAGACAGGTCTTAACCGGGATCAGGGCCACCAAGGATCTAAACTGAAGCAATTCCAGGCCTCTGGCAGGAACATCAAAGCCCTTCACCTGCTTTTCAAACAACAGAGAACAAACCAGCTCAGTGCCTGAGGGCCACTGTCAGGTGTCAGGCTGAAGTTCCCGCATTAGAGAGGGTCAGGGTAGATAGGCAAACAGCAGCCCCAGCGCCTGCTAGTAAGCTAAATAACCATTCTTCCCTGAACCCCACAAACTGCAAGGACTTGCCTGGTGGCCAGATGGGGGATCTAGGAATAGGGCCCCTGTCTGGCTCAGCGGTTGGCACGAAAGCCTACATCCAAGCCGTGCCCTTACCAATGGTGGGGATGGTGGTGACGATCTCGCCCAGTTTCAGCTTGTACAGGATGGTGGTCTTTCCTGCGGCATCCAGGCCCACCATCAGGATGCGCATCTCCTTCTTCCCAATCAGGCTCTTGAGAAGGTTTCCAAAGATATTACCCATGATCACAGCAGCCGCTTTCTGAGGACAGCAGGGCGCAGTGAGGGCAGTGGCAGTCTGGTTTTGGCTTGGTCCTTGGTATGGAGGACTTGATCCTAGGCCAAGAAATGCAAGCAAACTTATTACCACCATCTGCTTGTCAGGATTTCACATTAATGGCACTGGCTAAAGTCATGGCTGGAGTTCTTTCATGACAGACTGAGAGCCTGAGGGTACTACAGAAAATCAAGGCCCACTCAGACACATCCTGAGCCTTTGGGAGCAGAGATAAAGCAGTGAACATTCAGGACCCCTGTTTCTGCCAGTAATCTACCCGTGTGACTTTGGATGAGTTATTTCACCTGTCCTTATCTGCACCTGTAAATGGAGGGGGTTGAACTAGATGATTTCTAAAGTCCCTTCAGTCCTGAAATTCTACTCTACTCTATACCCCAAGGCATTGGGAGACCATTAATGCCTCTGCCTCCCCCAACCTTACCCTGAGACTTCTGGAAAGGGTGGGAGAGGAGGGAGTGGAATGAGGAGTGGCTCCTTGTGACTCCTAAGGAGGTTCAGGCTTGCCAGGTTCCCAAGGTTTATGCTCTCAGCTCTAATCAAGACACTCTGCTTCTTCCCTTCCTATATTTCTACACCTTCCTTCTACACACCAAAATTAATGAGGAAGAAATAAGAAAGCAGCACTCCTAAGAGAGGCTGATCTTTTCCACTCTGTGAAATGCCAGCTGCTAACGTCATGCCCTGTTCATACAACAGTGCACTGAGAGCCGGGAGATGGGGTAGCGAGAGGCTGCCCCTCATTCCTCAGCCACACAGGTCCTAGGCTCGCCGTGGCCCGTCCCAGGACAGCTGCTCCACATGGCCACCTGCAATGAGGCAGTCAGCTCATCCTCTGCCTCTGCTCTAACCCCCTTCAGTCTATTCTCCACAGAGCAGCCAGACTGATTTTAAAGCCAAAACCAGGTCATGTGGATCCTCTATTCAAAACCCTCTCTCGGCTTCATAGCTCCTCTTCAGTAAAACCCAAAGCCATACCATGGCCTATAAAGTCCGGCACGATCTGCATTCCCGTTTCTCTCATCAGATCTCCTACTCTCCCCTGTGTACACTCCACTTCAGTTCCCCAGTACTTTCCTGCCTCAAAGCTTCTGTCCTTGCTGTTCACTCTGCCTGGAACGCTCCTCTCCCAGACAGCCTTCAGGGAGCACTCCCTCACTTCCTTCGGGCATCTGTTCGACCGTCACTTTATCAAAGAGGCCTTCCATAACCGCCTATAACACACACACACCACTCTCTACACCATTTATCCCACTTTATTTCTCTTCACAGCATTTGTCACCATCTGACACGTTACGTATTTGTTTCCTGCTGTACTGTTTTTCTCCTCCTACTGTAATGTCAGCTCCTTATCTATTTTGTTCCCTGCTGTGTTCCGAACCTACCTTGACTAGTACCTTGGCACACAGTAGCTGAATAACTGAACTAACTCCCAGGTCTCTACTGACCTGACTAGCAGTTCACTCAGGTTAGACATTTCTGCCTGCTACATAATAGGGAAAGATGAAGGGAGCAGTTGGAACACTACAAAAATACAAAATGCCTATCTGCCCACCCCATCCACTGCCCCCGACAGACAGAATCAGGGTCATTCATTCCCTCTCTTCCTCCCTCCCTTCTCTATGGCTCAGGACAGCCACAGAAATGAATCTTTGAAACAACAATGAAACGGGGGTTCAGAGTCACCCGTGCCAGCCAGTTCTCTGGGCCCGCGGGAGACATGCATCAGCGGGCAGCTTATTCGGCAACCACCATAAACCAGTGGCCGGCATTCTCTACAGAGTCTAGGAACCAGAGATAAACACACGCACACCCCAAACCCAGTAGGCGAAAGAACAGGTTAAGACAGAGTGCACCCAAACCCAAGAATGTGAAAGGTGGATGGGGAGGAATCCTATTTACAAGCTAAAGCATGGCGGGGTTTGGTGGGAGTTTAGTTGTTTTTTCAAAAACAATTTCAGGTTTTTTTGTTTGTTTCCTACTCTCCTCAGTTTGCAGCGAATTCCAGACCAGTACAAAGGAGCCAGATCAACAGCTCCTGGAGACCAAAGTACTGCTTTGTCCAAAAAACAGAAACAATGAGTGCTTATGGAGTGTTTCATCTTCAAAGACCTCCCCAGACATCCACTAATGAGCCAGGTGTGGTGCTCCGGGTAGGTTCAGCAGATGAGCCCCGCCCCTGACCCAGAGCGCTCACACCCCAGGCGGAGGGCCTGGCTCAACTCTGGACTCAACTTCAGTCAAGTCACCCACTAGCCATCCTCCCTGCTCATCCTGCCTCAACCACCCAGGCAGACAGATTCCCGAGGATTCCTGAGGCAGGAGGGGACACGTGCCCAGCTAATAAGATCAGATCCCGCCAACCTTGGTAATCTGTGGTAGACAGACTTCTGGTTCTGCTGCCATCACTTCCAGAAATTTAGACCTTCCCCAAGTCTTCCTAGTTTTTATCTTGTCTCCAGTTCAGGTGTCATTTCCTTCAGCTCCAGATGATACTCTGCTTTAAAGCTTAAGTAACAGGCTTTGGCCCAGATTCTGAACTGAATTTATACCATACATTTATCTTGCTTTCCTTCATGACTGGAACTGTTGCTGGCTAAATGATTACCAACTGTGAGTCAAGCAGTGGCTGAAAGATATCCCTTGCCCCAGAACATGCATACACTGTCCTTTGGTTTGCTCCTTTGCTAAGCTCTCATGCTAAAGTCTTGGTTCAAAATCTGATCCCAGTGTTACACTTATTTCTATTTTCTGGCATGCTTCATAAAGCACCCTGAATTATCTGAACCACTCAAGTGGCACTACGTTATGCAGTTTTTTCTTCTTTTATAAGTCTGTATATTTACCGTCTCCCCAAGTTAACTGTGTACTCACCATGGGCAAGGACTATGCCTTTTATTTATTTGGGATCTTTCCTTGCTCCCAGTGCCAAGCCCACCGTAGGAGTTCAATCAAGCACACTGGCTAATTTTAGCCTCATCTGAGGAGGTCCTTATATCATTTCTTCTGTCCTAACAGTTATCTCCGTGTAATGCACAGATGGTTGCTTAGCTTTCCTGTCAATTCTTGGCCATTTTCCACATATACTGACCGCAAGACTGGTTTGGGAAAGCCATGAAAGGATCAGAAGACTAAAATTGGTAAAATTTTCTCTTGTCATTTAATACTCAGTGGGGCTGATAGATAACTAACAAAATATTCAAGTAGTTACCATGTGTCCCCCATGACAGCCCAAAGCCTTGAAATTAATGGACATTACAACTCTTCTTTAATATAATCAGGAGCTTGACTCAGATGAACATTCCAAAGGGGGTGCTGGCTTTCTTGTCTTGTCTTTCCCTGTCCCTGCCTGTTTCCAGATAGCATACTGCCCCTACCATCAGGATGGTGGCCACTTTCAGCTTTGTGCCATGAATACAAATCTACAGCTATCTAGCCAATTCTCACTTTCACCATAATGCATTCCTACAGAAAGCTCTGGGAAGCAGATGGCAAACAAACAAAACCTGGATTGTATCCCTATGTACTGTACTGCCTATAGTCATTCTCTTTTGCCACAGATGGCACTCCTGTGTCAAGAGGGCAAAATACCAGAGTTCTATGGGCTGGTAGAAACAGGAAGCAGTTAAAACTAAAGGTGAGTGGCTCAAGATGAAAAATGGAATATAGTAATATCTCTATTAACAAAGAGTATGTCTCCACATTCTATTTTACAGTTACAAACTTTGTTATCTCCTCCGTGTGTGCGACACTGCAGGAGTTCAACCAAGCACATTGGCCGATTTAAGCCTCACCTGAGGACGTCCTCACTGACAATCACTCACTGCCCCCAATCCCTCTCTCCCACCCTCCAGGAGGGGCAGGCCATTGCTGTCACTGTTCAGTTATCTGGACTCGAGGCATGCCTGCTCCACCCTCCAGGGGATTCTGAGAGTCCCAGCTCAGTCTGCCACACACACTGCCCACTCCTGATGCAGGCACGTGTCCTGAGACACCCCGAGGGGACTCCTGATCCAGCACCTCCTCTTCAGGCTGCATGGGCCCAGGGAAAGGACGACCAGAGCCTCCCAAATCCTGTGCTGTCCAGGCAGGGCACACTAAACTGCAGGGCGCAGCTTGATTCCCAAACAATCTTCCAATTGAGATATCACGAATACAATCTCTATTAGATGCTATTTTTGGCACAGCCAATGGAGCAGACCAAAAAATTTAAGAAAACCAAAGCAGGGTCTGCCTGTATTTAGTTTCCTTAGTGCAGCTGGCTTGTGACCTCAGTAAACTTTCCAAATTTTTGCCTCAAGAACTCCCAGATTAGTACCTCAGTGAATCCTATTAGGCTCCAAGACTTCCCAAAGCCAGGAAACAGCTTCTGATGCCAGCTTCCATCCATTCATTAAACGTTTATTGAGAATAATGAACCAGGGATTAACAGAGGAAGACAGTTTCTGCCTTCATGAAACTCAGTCAATGGGAGAGAAGGACTAGGAAACAGAGGATTACTGTGGGAAGATAAGAGTGGGATAAGCACATAGTTCTACCGGGACAGAAAGCTGGAGCAGTCACTCAAGACTGGAGGATAAAGGACGATTCCCAGACATGATTCTCAGGTCACACCTGAGCTGACTCTTAAAGGAAGAATAGGAAATAATCAGACACTAAGGAATAGGGAAGGTGGGAGAGGGAACAGAGTGTGCACAGGCACAAAGACCTGAGTTAGAGAGGGCGTTTATTAGCCAAATCCAGGTGCAACTGGGAGGTCGTTTACGTGGATGCAGCATGGTGAGTAAAAGGAAGGATGAGGCTGGAGAGAGAAGCAGGAGCTAAATCATGAAGGGCCTTAAAGGTCATACTGGGTAACATGATCAGATACGTGCTTTAGAGACCATCCTGGGCTTCCCTGGTGGCGCAGTGGTTAAGAATCTGCCTGCCAATGCGGGGGGCACGGGTTCAAGCCCTGGCCTGGGAATATCCCACATGCCACGGAGCAACTAAGCCCGTGTGCCACAACTACTGAGCCTGTGCTCTAGAGCCCGTGAGCCACAACTACTGAAGCCCGCGCACCTAGAGCCCGTGCTCCACAACAAGAGAAGCCACTGCAACGAGAAGCCCACGCACCACAATGAAGAGTAGCCCCCACTCGCCACAACCAGAGAAAGCCCGCGCACAGCAACGAAGACCCAATGCAGCCAAAATTTAAAAATAAATAAATAAATAAAGATCATTCTGGGGCTTCCCTGGTGGCTCAGTGGTTAAGAATCTGCCTGCCAATGCAGGGGACAAGAGCCCTGGTCCAGGAAGATCCCACATGCCACGGAGCAACTAACCCCGTGCGCCACAACTACCGAGCCTGAGTTATAGAGCCTGCGAGCCACAACTACTGAGCCCGCGAGCCAAAACTACTGAAGCCCACACGGCTAGAGCCCGTGCTCCGCAACAAGAGAAGCCACTGTAATAAGAAGCCGGCACACTGCAACGAAGAGGAGCCCCCCTTCGCCGCAACTAGAGAAAGCCCGCGCGCAGCAACAAAGACCCAACTCAGCCATAAATAAATAAATAAATAAAAGACCATTCTGACAGCAGTTTAGGGAATAAGTTAAAAGGGGGAAAGACTGGAAGCATAGAGACCACTTGGGAGGTACAGTAATACAGATAAGAAAAGTTCTGAAACAGAGGGGTGGCAATAGAGAGGACAGGACAGATTTGAAACAACAAAATAGTAAAATCCACAGGATTTAATGACTAATTAAATGTAGGAAGGAAGAGAAGAAGACTCAAAGATGATTCCCAGGTTTCTGGCCTGTGTGATTCAGTAGCAATTCTTTAGGCAGAAAACGTAAGAGGAACAGATCTGAGAGCGAAGATGTTTGTTCTTAGATTAATGTGAATTTTGAGGTGCTAAGGTATGAAGCTCAGGAGAAAAGTCTGGTCTGGGTATATGGAATCATCTGCATAGATAGTAACTGAAGCCCCAAGAGGAACCAAGACGATCCAGTAGGGCAACAGTTACTGGCTGCCTACCAACAGCCACCTTCCCCTTCTTTCTTCTAACAGAACCCCTACTTTGTTCAGATGTTGGCAGGGAGTGGGTATGAACTACCCCTCGCCAGCCCTAGCGTATGAAAACTGATCAGCTGAAGGGACGTGGGCATTCCATTTCTCTTGCCAGTGACTGAGTCACGAATGTTTAGGCACTACTTCTGGGCAATAAAGATGTAAGGAAAGTCTGCTGGGAGTATCTGGGAAAGTTTTCCTCAATCTTAAAAAAGAACATATTGCAAAGCTCTCTCGTCCAGCCTTTGGATGTTAATGTAGAAGTGTGAGATGCTGGAGTATCTTGGGTACATGAAGGGACAGACATAAGAACACTAGGATATCAGAGCAGAAAAACTGAGAAAACTTGGGTCCTTAATAACACTGTCAAGTTGCTGGATTAAAAAAATAAATTAAAAGTTATGTGGCAGCCTGGAAGGGAGGGGAGTTCGGAGAATGGATACATGTATATGCATGGCTGAGTCACTTTGCTGTGCACCCGAAACACAGCAACGATTAACACTGAAATGAACGATTAACCTGCAGTGATTAACATTGTTAATTGGCTATACTCCGATATAAAATAAAAAGTTAAAAAAAAAAGTGTTCTACCCCTGGACTACTTCTGTGTGTGGCAGAATATACATAACATAAAATTTACCATTTTAACCATTTTTAAGTGTACAGTTCAGTGGCATTAAGCACACTCACAGTATTGTACAACCATCACCACCATGCATCTCCAGAACTTTTTCATCTTCCCAAACTGAAACTCTGTACCTATTAGACAATAACCCCCCTCTCCAGCCCCTGGAAACAACCACTCTACTTTCTGTTTCTGAATTTGACTATTCTAGGTATCTCATAAATGTGGAATCAAACAATATTTGTCCTTTTGTGTCTGGCTTATGTCACCTAGACTTGTTGCTACATGTTTAATAAATCCTTTGATTGTCTGAGCCACAGGTGTGTTTTCTATCTTTTGCAACTGATACATCTTAACTGATATATCTAGGGAGAGTGTGTACAGTGAGACAGGAGAAAAGGCCAAAGTCAGAAACCTAGGGCACATCAACATTTAAAGCAGTGGGCAAAAAAGAAGGCCAGGAAAGAGAGTAGGAAGCAACCAAAACGGTAGAAAGGAAATCAAGAGAGTGAGACATCAGAGTCACCAATGAGGAAAGAACATTTTAAAAAAAAAAAAAAAAAGGAGTGTCAAAGGCTGTAGAAAGGTCAAATTAAGATAAGGCCTGAAAAATACCTACTGAACTTAACTACTAGGCAATCAGTGATGACCCTGTTATAAATTAGAACATATCTAACTAAAATTAGCCTCCATTTAACTCAACTAGCAGCATTTAGGCTCAAGCCAGAATCCTACGCCAGTTTCCCTTCCAGTCTGAGTGGAAGACTCCAGTACAGGACGACCTGAAGGAGGCCACAACACCAAGTGAAGAAGGATTCTAAATTGCCCTGATAAAGACCCAAACACCGAGAAAGGGTATGGCTTTTCCTACGGACAACCCTCAGCAAATGAGTCAGAGCAGAGCATTAAGTCTGTTTCAGAATACATGACTTCGCTAGATAAAACAGTGAGCGGATAAAAACTAGACTCATTTGTTTCCTTGGAACATTCTGTGGCACTACCCTCTCACCAAAGCTTTCAGCTTGCCCTATTCTTAGAATCTGACCAGTTTACAACTGCACCATCTCCTGATATTTGATGGCTGCTCCAATGCCCACATCGATAGCTTTGGATATCCAGAACACTGTACTTTCCTAATTACAAAAATCACTTAAATTCCATGAGTAATCAGCCTAAAGCCCTAGTAAATCTTTGCCCCAATCTGGTCCCACTATGCAGGTCAAGATGGAATTGCCAATCTTAAAATTTGTATGGAGACACAAAAGACCCCGAATAGCCAAAGCAGTCTTGAGGAAAAAAAACAGAGCTGGAGGAATCAGACTCCCTGACTTCAGACTATGCTACAAAGCTACAGTAATCAAGACAATATGATACTGGCACAAAAACAGAAATATAGATCAATAGAACAAGATAGAAAGCCCAGAGATAAACCCACACACCTATGGTCAGCTAATCTATGACAAAGGAGGCAAGGATATACAATGGAGAAAAGACAGTCTCTTCAATAAGTGGTGCTGGGAAAACTGGACAGCTACATGTAAAAGAATGAAATTAGAACATTCTCTAACACCATACACAAAATTAAACTCAAAATGGATTAGAGACCTAAATGTAAGACCAGACACTATAAAACTCTTAGAGAAAAACATAGGAAGAACATTCTTTGACATAAACCACAGCAAGATCTTTTTTGATCCACCTCCTAGAGTAATGGAAATAAAAACAAAAATAAACAAGTGGGACCTAATGAAACTTCAAAGCTTTTGCACACCAAAGGAAACCATAAACAAGATGAAAAGACAACCCTCAGAATGGGAGAAAATATTTGCAAAAGAATAAATAGACAAAGGGTTAATCTCCAAAATATATAAACAGCTCATGCAGCTCAATATTAAAAAAACAAATAACCCAATTCAAAAATGGGCAGAAGGCCTAAATAGACATTTCTCCAAAGAAGACATACAGATGGCCAAGAAGCACATGAAAAGCTACTCAACATCACTAAGTATTAGAGAAATGCCAATCAAAACTACAATGAGGTATCACCTCACACCAGTTAGAATGGGCATCATCAGAAAATCTACAAACAACAAATGCTGGAGAGGGTGCGGAGAAAAGGGAACCCTCTTGCACTGCTGGTGGGGATGTACATTGATACAGCCACTATGGAGAACAGTATGGAGGTTCCTTAAAAAACTAAAACTGGGGGCTTCCCTGGTGGCGCAGTGGTTGAGAGTCCGCCTGCCAATGCAGGGGACACGGGTTCGTGCCCCGGTCTGGGAGGATCCCACATGCCGCGGAGCGGCTGGGCCCGTGAGCCATGGCCGCTGAGCCTGCGCGTCCGGAGCCTATGCTCCGCAACGGGAGAGGCCACAACAGTGAGAGGCCCACGTACCGCAAAAAAAAAAAAAAAAAAAAAACTAAAACTGGAATTACCATATGACCCAGCAATCCCACTACTGGGCATATACCCAGAGAAAACCATAATTCAAAAAGACACATGCACGCCAATGTTCACTGCAGCACTATTTACAATAGCCAGGTCATGGAAGCAACCTAAATGCCCATCAACAGACGAATGGATAAAGAAGATGGAATATTACTCAGCCATAAAAAGGACTTAAATTGGGTCATTTGTTGAGACGTGGATGGATCTAGAGACTGTCATACAGAGTGAAGTAAGTCAGAAAGAGAAAAACAAATATCGTATATTAACGCATATATGTGGAACCTAGAAAAATGGTACAGATGAATCGGTGTGCAGGGCAGAAACTGAGACACAGATGTAGAGAACAAATGTATGGACACCAAGGGGGGAAAGCGGCGGGGGGGGCAGGGGTGGTGGTGGTGTGATGAATTGGGCGATTGGGACTGACATGTATACACTGATGGGTATAAAATGGATGACTAATAAGAACCTGCTGTATAAAAAAATAAATAAAATTAAAATTTAAATAAAAAGACGGAATTGCCAGTGCACAGATGAAAACAGGAGGCAATGATTTGGACAAAGCCACCCATCATAGAGCAGCCTAAGGATACAGAAGACAGGGAATCACCTGCCTTGAGCGATAAGAGCCATCTGTGATCCCCTAGTACCTCAAACACACTTCTACTCTTATTCACCTTTGCGTGTTTTGCTTCCCAGAGCCGGAACTTCCCAAATAATGTGCCTTTAATGCAATACAGGTCAGCTGGAGATACTGGTCCCGTCAATACTGGACAGCTAGGCAGGGCTTAGGGTGGCTAGAGCCCATGGGCCAGTCATCTCAGGTTGCAAGCAGCTATGCCTATTTCACTATTACCATTTTCTCTGTATGCCATGGTGGGAAAACGTTTGGGAAGTATTTCACTAGACTCTCAGTCCCTTGCCAGCAGGGACCATGCCTTACTCATGTTCCCAGCACCCAGCTCCATGACTGATCTGTAGCTAGTGACTGATATGCTTGTTGCTGAACACGGTTCTACTGATGATGGCAAACGTCTGTGAGGTTGAGGAAGACATCTCCAATCCTTTTTCCTGTATCTGACAAACTGGAGAAGTGGCTTCCATGTTCTCAGAACCCTAGGGTTCCCTGGATGGGATTCAGAGCCTGCCTGGGGGAAAGGGAGAACTATATGAGAGGCTCTAATTATGCCCCGCCACTTTCCACCACTACCACAGCAGCACCACTGTTATGCATTTTACGTATCAGACTTCAAATAAGATTTTATATAAGGTAAAGTTCAATTGCTTTTTTTAAAAAAAGTGGAGGATAGGGGACAGAACCACTCCAATACAGAGCAAATGTTCTTCTGCATCCTAAATCATGTTGAAATTTAAACATTTATACTTGACACTCTTGTGTTTAAGCTCATAAAGGACAGGTTATGGGAATACCCTGGAGGTCCAGTGGTTGGGACTCCGTGCTTTCACAGCCGAGGGCCTGGGTTCAATCCCTGGTTGTCAGGGAACTAAGATCTGCTACACCCAGGCATTTCACCTTTCTTCAGGAATATGGTGCTAATGGTGGATCCCTGAAATCTTGAGCCATTTCCCTTCTGGTCCATATGGTGCAGCAGATCCTTTGCAGAAGTCCATGACAAATCTCTAACACCTTCATAGACTCCCTACCTCAGTCAGTTCTTTCCTAGACTACAATACAAAGCCTTCAAACATTTGTAGAACTTTCTCCAAAGGCTCCCCATGTCCTTTCATTATCAAAAAGCTTTATTAGCATTCTACCTATATTTGCAATAGATGTTGGAAAAGGTACAGTACACAGAATTACAGATATCGCAACTCTGGATCTTAATACAGTACATTCTGAAACAAAGGCAGACATTTAAAGGAGATATGACTAAGTGAAAAGAGTGGCCCAGGAAATGGAGGATGCTGAAATGCTACCTGAAATCTAAAATAATGGGAGCCAGGAAACTAAATGCCCAACCTAGGACAATCAGGGTGCTCTTTTATGGAAGAGTCAGCCATTACCTCAGAGTCACACTGAACACTATTTTTGAGCCCCCATATCCTCACCCTACATCCAAGTTGATATTTCAGGGCCCCTGCCTTGCTCCAGCTTCACCTCCCACTCAGGCAACAGGAGCTGCCTCTGTGAGGCTGATGCTGAAAAAAAGATTTCATTGCTCGTAAGCCTACGACCAGCACAAAAAGTCATGGTAACAATCATCCCTCTACACAGGCGCTTCAGGTGGCAAGCTGTTCTTTTGTAAACCTCCTCTTTAAGGCAGCCCTGAGTGCTCATGTTATTATTTCTATGATGATGGTGATTAATAATAGCAGCTAACATTTACTTGAGGCTTACTATGTGTACTTTGTATAATACTAAGTGCTTTCTTTACATGTATTATCTCATTTAATTCTCATGCCGACACTATGCATAGGTACTATCATTATCATACTCTTTACAGATGAGGAAAATGAAGCTAAAAGAGGACAAATAATTCCACCAAAATCACACAACTAGTTATTAGCAGAGGCAGGATCTGAACTCAATTTTGTCTGATTCCAAGGTCCACACTCTTAATTACCATACCATTTTGCCTCTAAATTCACCTGCAACAAAAATGGTGAAGGGGGGCTTCCCTGGTGGTGCAGTGGTTGAGAGTCAGCCTGCCGATGCAGGGGACACGGGTTCGTGCCCCGGTCCGGGAAGATCCCACATGCCGCAGAGCGGCTGGGCCCGTGAGCCATGGCCGCTGAGCCTGCGCATCCGGAGCCTGTGCTCCTCAACGGGAGAGGCCACAACAGTGAGAGGCCCGCGTACCGCAAAAAAAAAAAAAAAAAAAAAGGTAAAGGGAACTATGCGTACACCTGAAACTAAAACAATACTGTAAATCAACCATACCCCAATTTAAAAAAAAAAAATGGTGAGGAGAGCCAAATACAGTGACATGTTTTGAGTCTCAAGCCTCTTGACATCCACTTCTAAAGGTATTCCACAGAAAGCAGATTCCATCTGTAAGCAGATTCCACAATTTCCCTCAGTTATTGATTCAACTTTAACAAACCTGGTTTTAAAGAACTTCCTCCTTTTGACCAACAAATCCCACCCACTGTCCTCTGAGTCCATTTTCTCTATTATGACTCCAGTGGAAGAGACTAGCAGAGGTAAACACACTTTATGACCCTTTGTGCACTTAAGACTTCACTTCCACTCTTTTAGCCTGCTGTCTGCTCTCCTTTACACTTGCATTCGGTTTAATAATAGCAGCTACCATTCACTGGCACCAATTCTATGCCAGACACCACATACATACACTGGCTCCCTTCTCCGTAATTACCAGGATCCCAATCTGCAGACAACACTCTGAAGGACTTAGGTCTAATGGAGAGACCCCTTTGCCCACAATGGGGAAGCAGGAGATCTGGTATTTCTGATAAATAATGACTCTGTGTTCTAATATTTTTCTTTTGGGGGTCTTACTTTCATTATCCATGACTGTTTTTTGCCTCTTAGGGAGGTGGAGAGACCAAGACAAGACTTCTTAATTACAAAGGCTAAGGACCTTTACACTCTCACTCAGCTATCTTCAGGCACTCTCCTTGACAGCCAAGCCCTCTCCTCCTCTTTCCTTAAACTGTGGTCAGAAAACCTGAGCTCATTCACATCCTGTATTCATCATGAGTGCCTACTGTGTGCACAGATAGTGTGGGAGATACAAGATGAGATCCAATTCCTGAACTCAAAAAGCTTCTTCTCTTTGGAAAAGCAAGACATACACATAAAAATTTTGACTACGCAAGGTAATAACTATGCTGGGAGGCAGGAGGCATGTGTATATGGGATACAGGAGGACCCTTCCCAGCTGAATTCCACGGTCAATGATCCATTCTGTGAAAAGGTGAGTCAGCTTCTTTCTTAGAATGAGCTTTTCTAGACGTGTTATTCAAACTCGAGTCTAAGGTACAATGACCAATTCACTGACCCATTCCAGTCATAGCAAGTGGAGACCCCCCAACAACAAGCTCAAGACAAAATGGCAGCAAAGACTTGTCAACACCTGATTAGGGACACGGAAGGAAGTATGCAGAGACTAGATTCTGCCCTGTTGCACCGACCCAAGCAATCAGACTCCTTGCAGCAGATCTCCTACCAAATAAAACTTTCATGCCATAGACCAGGGGTGACCCAATCCAACCGCGGCAGAGACAGGTTTTAAGTTACATTTCTCCCTCACCCGATGACCTCACTACTTCTTCTCACTCCTGACCACATACCACACTCCTCCTGGCCTGGCCAGAGAGAGACCAGCAGTAATACAACCCAGAAAGAAGGCAACTCCCCCAAAAGAGGAGCTACCACTTTGCTAATCAAGTGGCCCGTTTTCAACAGGGAATTCCACACACCCCCGCCCCCTTCCCGCAGACATTGGTATAAGCAATGGCTCCATTTTCTGTTCCGGGAATCCTGGTACTTCCTAAAGAAAGAAAGCGGATTGGAAGACAGAAACTCTGAGCCAGTGACAAGATGCTCCCTCCTCCTGTGAGACCGCCCCCGCTTCGCCTGGGGGAGGAAGGCACCACCTCTCTTCTCCAAGCAAGATCAGATCCCCCTCCCCCTCCTCCTGCCTCCTCTCCTCTTGCTCCCCACCTGCTGCCCTCTTCCCGACGTGCGGTCCCCAAGACCCGAAAGCTCAGCATCCACCAGAATAGTGCCCCTGGAGTGCCCCACTAGCCTGTGTTCCCCGTTAATCCCTAAACCCCCTAAACACCCCTGCGCCACGATGTGGGGAGGGGGTGTCACCATAGCAAGGCTTCTCTCTGGTCTATTACTAAGGTGGAGGGGGAGAAGGAGTAGGAAAAAGCGACATTCCCTAGCCCTTTAATAGGAAAAAGATACAAAACAGCCATCACCGCCCCCGCGTCACCTCACCTTGGACTGTTTTCCTCCCCCTCAACCCCAACCCTTCAAAAGCCCACCTCCTGCAGGCGAGGGGAACCTAACTGCAGCCCAGGTCGCCCCCTTGTGCGAGGCGGAGGACAAATTCATGTGCGCCCTCCACCCCCACCCCAGTTCCGTGTCCTTCAAATGCGGGGGCAGGCGTGTGGCTGGCCCGGCGCCCCCTCTCCAAGCTCTCTGGTGGGAAGGACCACACCGGCCCATGCCAAGCAGTACCGGGCGGGCGAGCGAGCAAGCGGGGGTGGGGGTGGGGGTCTATCTTCTCAGCTCCCACCCCGAGTCTCTCCTCTACCGGGACCCGCCTTCCCTCCTCCCCAGCCCCTCACCTGTTCCTGCTCCCAGCTCCGCCGCTGCGGCCGCCGCCTCCGCCCCCGCAGGTTCCGCTCGGCTCTCGCTCCACTCTCTCCGGCTCCCTCCGCCGATTTCAGCGCGGCTGCTCCCCTGGCCCCGCTCCCAGCTCCCTCCTTCCTTCCCTCCACCTAGCACCGGAAACCGCGAAGGCTACAGGAGCTGTACGGCGTACCCTCACCCCAGACCAGGATACTTCCCACCTCCCCGATCGCGCGAGAACTGCGCGGCGGCGAGCGGCAGTTCTCGCGAGATCCATCACCATGGCAGCTGCTGCAGCAGAGGCAGCGGGCGCCTAAGTGGAAGACCTGGCGGAGGCCGATGTGGGGGCTGGAAACTGCGGGCGGCGGAGGCGGGAGCTAGGAAATGGGGGTGAGACAGTGGGGACAGAGGTGAGAATCCCAAGCCTCAGAGCCATGTCTGTTATTTAAGGACTGGGCCGCATAGTGGGCACACTGGAGACTGGGACTCCTTGGGCAAAGTCAGGAAGGAGCAGAGTATGAGTGAACAGCCCTTGCTTTGGACCTTAGCTCTCATCTTCATTTTTTTTTAACCTTTTTTATATATACATTTATTTATTTATTTTTGGCTGCGTTGGGTCTTCGTTGCTGTGCGCGGGCTTTCTCTAGTTGCGGCAAACGGGAGCTACTGTTAGTCGTTGCGGTGCACAGTCTTCTCATTGCGGTGGCTTCTCTTGTTGCGGAGCACGGGCTCTAGGCGCGCGGGCTTCAGTAGTTGTGGCTCGCCAGCCCTAGAGCGCAGGCTCAGTAGTTGTGGCGCACGGGCTTAGTTGTTCCGCGGCATGTGGGATCTTCCCGCGCCAGGGCTTGAACCCGTGTCCCCTGCATTGGCAGGCGGATTCTTAACCATTGCACCACCAGGGAAGTCCTCAGCTTCATTTCTTAATCAGGGCTACGTGCACCTCCCTGAGAGCCCTCACTGCACCAGCGTTTCTACTCACTACTAAGACTAGGTTGCTTGGAGGTGAGAATCAAGAGATCCTTTCCATAGGGAAGAGGGAGAGTGATGAATTTAAGAGACAAGGAAACAGCTGGACACTGGGCCAGTTAGGAAGTTGGAACTTGAAAGACAAACGGTTGAAGATCAGTATTCAGAGGTATGGTTTGAGGAAGTACACCTAGATGAGTATGAATTTTAGGATTACAAGGAAAGTGAGGGATTTTGCACCCGTGTTTCTCTATTCCTGCCAACCACCACTTTCCTCACACTCATTTCTGCAGCTGGTCTAGACATACAAAGCTGCCTTGGAACAGTCGCAGCTGTGATACAAGAAGGGCGCTAGTAATGCTAAGAATGGAAAAAGGTTCTTGAAGTGCCCTTTCTCCTCATTTACAGCAGTACAGATCCTCCTCAGCTTACAGTGGGTTACATCCCAATAAACCCATCGTAAGTTAAAACATCTTAAGTCAAAAATGCGTTTGCACCTAACCTACCGAACATAATAGCTTAGCCTAGCCTGCCTTAAACATGTTCAGAACACTTACATTAGCCTACAGTTGGGCAAAATAACCTAACACAAAGCCTATTTTATAATAAAGTGTTGAATATCTTATGTAATCTATTGAATACTATACTGTATTTAAAGTGGAAACCAGAATGCTTGTATGGGCAGAGAATGGTTGTAAGTGTATCAGTTGTTTACCCTTGTGATGGCGTGGCTGACTGGGAGCTGCAACTCGCTGCCACTGCCTAGCATCACAACAGAACATCATACCAAATAGCCTGGGAAAAGATCAAAATTCAAAATTAATTTACAGTTTCTACTTGAGGCAGATCACTTTTGCACCATCATAAAGTAAAAAAATCGTAAGTCAAACCATTGTAAGTTGGGACCATCTGTACAAGGGAACACATGGCTCTTCCCTAAAGCTTGAGCCAAAATTGTTGCTTTTTTAATTTGTTTTTGTTTTTACCTTGTTTCTTGTCTCCTTCCAAGAAGAACTAGACTGGTAGATAGCTACACTCTGTCTACCCCGTATCCCCATCAATCCCTGGTGTATGAATTCACCAGTCCCTTCCTCTTATTCCAGTTTGGGGTTTTTTTGTTTTAAAGTCTTTATTGACTTTGTTACAATATTGTCTTGTATTGACTCTGTTACAATATTGTTTGTTACAACATTGTTTTTTGTTTTGGTTTTTTGGCTGGAGGCATGTGGGATCCTAGCTCCCCAACCAGGGATGGAACCCACACCCCCTGCATTGGAAGACAAAGTCTTAACCACTGGACCGCCAGAGAAGTACCCCCAGTTTGTTTTCTCTCTTATTTTAACCTGAAGAATAACACAACTCTGGAATGTGAAGTCAAGAGGCCCTTAATTTAAGATGGTGAAGGATGAGTGATAACTTACATGAGAAAAGAATCCAAAAAAGAATGCATATATGTATATGTATAACTGAATCACTTTGCTGTACACCTGAAACTAATACAACATTGTAAATCAACTATACTCCAATAAAATTAAAATATTATTTAAAAACAGAAAAAGGATGGTGAAGGATGATTGAAAACAAACTTATGGTTACCAAAGGGGAAATATCTGGGGCGGGGGAGAGGGGAAGGAGGGATAGATCAGGAGCTTGGGATTAACATACAGACAATACTATATATTTTTTAAATAAATTTATTTATTTTATTTATTTTTGGCTGCGTTGGGTCTTCGTTGCTGCAAGCGGGCTGTCTCTAGTTGTGGCGAGCAGGGGCTACTCTTCGTTGCGGTGCGCGTGCTTCTCATTGTGGTGGCTTCTCTTGTTGCAGAGCACAAGCTGTAGGTGCGCGGGCTTCAGTAGTTGTGGCACACGGGCTCGGTAGTTGTGGCTCGCAGGCTCTAGAGCGCAGGCTCGGTAGTTGCGGCGCATGGGCTTAGCTGCTCCACAGCATGTGGGATCTTCCTGGACCAGGGATCGAACCTGTGTCCCCCGCCTTGGCAGGCGGATTCTTGACAACTGCACCACCAGGGAAGTCCCCACATTACTATATGTAAGATAGGTAACCAACAAGGACTTAATGTACAGCACAGGGGACTCTACTCAATATTCTGTGATAACCTATATGAGAAAAGAATGTGAAAAAGAATGAATATATGTATACGTATAACTGAATCACTTTGCGGTACACTTGAAACTAACACAACAGTGTAAATCAACTGTACTCCAATGAAAGAAAAGAAAAGATGGTGAAGGGTGAGATGGATAACAAGGATCATGTTTATAACAAAGAGAGTTGTATCCATCCTGGGCTATTGCCATTAAGGGCCTTTGCCCTCCTAAGCTCTCTGTTTTAAATGGCGGAAGACTCCTCTAGTGTTATTACAGACTCCTAGAGTGGGCCCTGTGATACCTCCACATAATTACTCTTTTCTTTTCCTAGAATTTTCTAGGCACACCCCACCAGGTTATGCCCACACACTGATCACCAAAATTATGCTTTGCAATTGCCCTTGCTAGTGCCTCAACCATGCCAACATGCCTTGTGGGACTCTGACAGGAGGTGACACCTGTCAATGTTCCTGCCGAAGTCTTCAGATCCTCTCAAGGTTGGGCCCAGGTGTGACAGAAGGATGGAAATGGTGACAGTCTTGTATGGTTAGCAGCAAGTACCATGATATTTGAGTCAGAACTGTTGAATGGAACTGGAGAATCTCCCAGGCCTTCTATCCTTCACCGTCTGGAGTCTGGAGAGGAAAGTGTCTGTTGCAGCATTACTGGGCACTTCGCATGGAGCAAAGAGGAGCACAGACAGGAGGGGTGCTGCTCAGCTGGCAATAAGCCAGCCAGTGCCACTCCCCAGCTCCCCAGCCACTTGAAAAGCTAAGGGAAGAAGAGCTCTGTCCAGAGCTGAAGGAGGCCAAGAGGCCTGACTTACAGTTCATCAGTCTTTCTCCCTCCCTCTGGCTGCCATTGGCGCTAACTAAAGCTGAAATTTTAGCCACCCGCTCTGTGGGTTGCACACTCCCCCCCCCCACTCGTCACTGACCCCAGGCCTGGGCCTGAGCCCAGAGCGTGTGCCGGGAGCAGGGGTGGGGAGGGGGGTGTTGGCCTTGCTGACAAAATCCATTTGGAATTTCTCAAGGTTGTGGTTTGGGGCTTAAGTTTGCCACAGAGTGTGTCTGACGAAAGAAGAGAGAATGCTAGAAAGAGAAAGGGAGCCAAAGAGAGCACAGAGGAAGGAAATAGGGGAAAACTGAAATATTCCTGCTGTGATTTCATTGGACCTTCTCCTCCCTCTTCCTGAGTGTGAGAAATTCCCATTCTGGATATTCCTTATCATTATTCTCTCTCATATCCCGTGTGTATTCTAGCTGCATCCCTCTCTCCCCAACTATCCCATATATACGTTAGGCTCAGTCAGTGCCTAAAGCCTACCTCCATCAAATTTCCAAATCAAGAATTCTCAGTGCACAAGCAGAAATTCAGGACATAAAGTTTTGCCATAAACTACTGCCCTAAACCAACACCCCTTGCGGTTCTTGCTATCCTGATGCCACCGTCATTTCACCTGATTTTGCGGGTAATTTGGGTAGCAGATACAGCTATTGCCTAGAGGAGCAAAAAGGACTACTTCTACATCCCCTAGCCAAGGAGACGACCTGATACAGTCAGCATCTTGGAACTCCATAAATATTCAGTTATTTGTAAAGTTCTATATTTGTGATGCAGATTCCTTTTCTGAATTGAAAATAATTGTTTCTTTTCTTTTCTTTTTTTTAATAAATTTATTTATTGTGTATATATTTTAAATTTTTTGGCTGCGTTGGGTCTTCGTTGCCGTGTACGGGCTTTCTTTAGTTGCGGCGGTGAGCGTTGGGTCTTCGTTGTGGTGTGCAGGCTTCTCATCGTGGTGGCTTCTCTTGTTGCGGAGCAGAGCACAGGCTCTAGGCGCGCAGGCTTCAGTAGTTGTGGCACACAGGCTCAGTCGTTGTGGCTCGCGGGCTCTATAGCGCAGGCTCAGTTGCTGTGGCGCACGGGCTTAGTTGCTCCGCGGCACGTGGGATCTTCCCGGACCAGGGCTCGAACCCGTGTCCCCTGCATTGGCAGGCGGATTCTCAACCACTGCGCCACCAGGTAAGCCCTAATTGTTTATTTTCAATGATACTGGGCTAGGAATAGAAAGAAATCAGGATTGAAATAAAAGAAATTCTGTTTTCTCTAGTTATGGTTATCTCCTAAAAGATAAAGGCATTGTTTTATTGAGATTAAATGCAGAAGAGCTCTGAATAAGGAAAGACAAACTACATAGGCAAATAATTCAGTGGGAGAGCATGCTGGTTTTTCTGGTTTCCAAAGTAAAAAACTCCAATTTTGAGCGTAGGAATCCTTTATATATGTTTCCCATTAGTCTTGCATCTATCTCCAAGTTCTTTGATTTGGAGCCAGAGAGAAAAGAACCTGCCCTTTTGGGTCCAGGTTCAATGTCGGGACATCTTCAGGACTTGAAAACCCCAGAAACGAGGTGACCTCATGGTGTGTAGGGTAGGGGTCAAAACAAACCACAGCCAGAGGACCAAATCTGGTCCCGCAGTCCATTTCTGTGAATTAAGTTTTATTGGACATAGCCATGCCCATTTGTTTATGTATGGTCTATGGCTGCTTTTGAGTAATTATGACAGAGTTGAGTAGGTTCGACAAAGTCCGAAAGCCTAATGTATCTACCATCAAGCCCTTTACAGGGGAAAAAAAAAAAAGCCAACCCCTGTTTTAGGGCAGTGACCAAGGCAAAATTTGGAGTTGAGGCCCAGAGAACGTAAATAGGGCCTATGTTTACATCTCTAGTCCCTCACACCTAGAAGTCCCCCCGCCCCGCCCAGGTTTTTCCACACTAAAAGTCGCCAGGTCACCTGAAGACCATCTGAAATCCTTTGTGGAACCAGGCATGATATACAAAAAGTCACTGAGTGTGGGAGGGTAGGAGAAATCACCCGGCAAAGAATCCAGGACTGGGATCCCAAGTGTGGGTAGAAATATCACCATCTGTATTCACTGGTCCAGTAACTTAATTTATTTTTGTTACAAACAAGAACCAAGAACAAGTCTCGGTACAATAAATTATCCATTCCCACCCCCACTGCTGAAGAAAGAAGAAGAGGCTCAGAGAATCTTAGGTAAAATTCTTCCTTTGGAGGGTTCCCTTTATCATCTGAACTGGGGAGACAGCTTCCCTAAGGGCCTAGACAGACAACTTTCAGGGTTTTTGAGTGCCCTGTGCTCTGTCCCTTCCCTAAGAAAAACCTCTCTACAGCCATCTCCCATTACTCGCTAAGAGGAGGCCCAGGCTGCAGTAAAGGAGTTTGGGAACAAGCAAATAGGAGTGAGTGGTCTCCTGGATACAGGTCTTATGGCTCCACACAATGCCTAGGGCTATCCCTCAAAAGAAAAGAGTGGTCAAACTATAGGGACTCCCCAGCCAAAAGGAGTGTGAATGAGAGTTAAAGGGAGCCCAGGTTGGGTAGAGGGGGGCAATACAGTTCATTTCATCTTAGTCCATTCGGATGTTCAAGGAGCAGAAGAGGGTGACAGCTCCCCCTCAAGGCCCTCCTACTGTGGGGGAGAAGGCCACACATCACAGACTCCACCTGACCCCTACCACCCCCAAAGCTGTTTCTAGGTAGATACTTTGAGCTTCCAGGGGCCAAGATTGACCCTGGACAGAAATCAGAGCAAAAGGCTGCAAGGGTGCCCCTCCCCTTCCCCAGCCCCTCAGTGAGGCTGACCCTCACTTACACACGTTGACCCATTCTGTGACCTTGCACTCATCGCATAGCACGTAGCAGCACCAGTGGAAGCGGCAATGACAGCGCTCAACTCGTGTCTGCCGGAGCACGTTGTGGCCGCGGCCACAGCACAGGCTGCCACAGCCATCCAGCAGGCGGCTGGTCTTGTTGCAGGCCCGGTCCCGCGTGCCTGGGGAGCCCATGGTGGGGTCTCGCTCACAGAAGTCAGGAGACTTCTCAAAGTAGACCAGTTCTCCTGAGAGGCGACGGGGACGAAGGCGGGGTTGGAAGGCTCCAGAGTTGCGGTTGTGAGTATCAATGAAGATGGCCCGGCCCAGCCGCTCCCTCAAGGCCGCCCCTACCACCCGGAACTCTGGGGCTGACCTCCAGCACGTCTTGAACTGGCAGCTGCCTGATGTGCCATGGCACTTGCATTTCTGCTTCAGGTTTTCAGTTACCACCTAGAGCATCAGCAGGGAAGAGGTGAAAGGGGAGGGCAGCAAATGGACAGAGCACAGAGGCACAGGAGAGGGGAGGGAACAGAGGGCACAGAGGGACAAATAGAGGCAAGAATGACAAGGAACTATCAGAAGAGAAAGGGCACTTCGAGGCTGGCTAATAGCCCAACTCCCTCATTTTCTGGTTGCAGAACTGAAGCCGGAGCAGAGTGTAATTTGCGCATCTTCAATAACTAGCTGGCAACAGGACTCAGCTCCAGTTGTCCTGACTTCCAGTCCAGTGCTCTTTCCAGAGTGAGCACTGCTAAACCAGGGAGTCTAGCACCCCTAAATTCTGTAGGGAAGACAGCTATAATAATAGCTACCATGTAATGAGCGCCTGCCAAGGCCTAGGCACTATTCTGGGTGCTCTATTTGCTAGCTCAGTCTTAATGACACTGTAAGGTAGGTATCATTAGACTCTTTTTACAGTTGCAAAACTGAGGTTAGTGACTTGCTCTGCTCCAGGCCACCCAGCTGGTGAGTGACAATCACCCACCACATCCTCTTACTATGCTGTGCCTCCCAAGATCTAGCCAGGCCTCGAAAGCTAGGGAGACGGAGGGCAAGTTGCACACACATACCTGACGCCCCACCCTGTTGTTGTGGATTCGCATTCGTGCCTGGATGTCCCGGGGAGCTTCCCTGGAATCCAAGAAATCCCGAGAGAACTTCTCTCCAAAGTCCATGTCATGGTTACAGCCACCCCATTCCCATGTGTCCTGGGGGCCAGGGCTGGGGCCTGAGCCAGGGCCCGGGCTGGGCAGGGAGTGGGGAAAACTCTTGCCCCGGGACAGTGCCTGCAGCTGCATCAATTTGGCCCTCAGCCGATCCTGCTCGCCACTGCCCTTCCAGCCGCAGCTGCAGCTCACCAGCTTGCCCAGGCTGCAGGCCGTGGCTACCGCATGCATGACCCCAGCAGCCAGCATGGAGAAGGAAAAAGCGCTCTCTCGGAAACCTGGGGATGAAAAGGTTGTGATGGTAGGGGTAAGTCTGACAGGCAGCTGAGAGTCAGGAGGCCAACGGAAATAAACAGCCACACTCCAATTCCAGAAACTCCTGACTCCTGACCCTGCCATTTACCAGCTGAGTAATTTGGGAGCAAGTCACACGGGAAGTAAGGGAACCGAGAGCACAGAGCCTCAGTTTCCTCATCTTTAAAGGGAGAGGATGGTTTGAGATCATCCCTGAGGCCCATTCTTGCTCTGTAAGTCTGGGATTTTCCGTTATGGATGAAAGAGCTAGCCTAAAGGGAAAGACCCCTGGGGTTGAGAGATGACTAAGAGAGAGTCCCTGAGGTCTTTGAAGATGTGTTCACTCAGTTCTTCATCTGAAAGCCTTAGAAATTCCCCAGCCCTGCAGGTGGGGTGGAAGCAGAGTCCTTTGGTTGTGTGTGTATGTGTGTGTGTATGTGTGTGTGTGTGTGTGTGTGTGTGTAATTCAAGGTTATTTTAATCAGTCTTTTAACCAACCTACCCTCCATCACTCCAACATTCCCAAAGTACGGGAGCTGTGGAGCTGTCCTTCCTCTTTCCAGCTTCTAGTTTTATATTTGCCCATTAAGATTAGCCTTTATGTTTATCCTAACCTGCTATTACTCTATAAAACACTGGGAGGGGGAGAGAGGTGTGGGTGATTCTCCCTAAGGCCCTCTTAAAATGTTGGCTTCTTTGTTATGTTTTGGGGGTCACAGAGGCTCAGGATGACAAGCCTTTCCCAGGCTTAGATAGACATGCTTCTCATTTAGGCATCAAAGCCTTCGCCTACACCAGGCCCTGTGGAAATGGAGGGGGTCCCTCACTTCCTTCTAGGCAGGGGCTCTCTGGAGCCCTGAGTGGATGAGAGACAGCACCTCTCTAGGGGCCAGGCCTCTCCCACCCCAGGACGCAGGGCTCCTGGCCCAGCCTCCTGATCCTCCAACCCCAGCCCTCCAGGGGGGAAGCTGTTTGCACAAGTCTTGGGAATTCCCCTGAAGATGGCAGCTGCCTATTAACCCTGTGGTCCCCAAAGTATTGCCCCCACCCTTGGGCTGAGCCTGAGAAAGATGTTTACTCCCCTAGGGAGTAAACTCCGGCATGGCCTGGCAAGAGACAGGGCTGCCTCTCAGACCAGGGCCCCCAGACCAGGCCCCGCAGTGACCCGTTCTCCGCCCCTCTAGCCGCTCCTCACCTGCTCAGGTGAGAGCCACCTGGGGCCCTCACAGCACAGAGGAGGGGGATGCTCCCCGGCTTCAAAGCCATCAGGGTCTTTGTTCCCACCTTCTGCTCCTGGGAACCCCAGTAATTAGGGGAGTAAGTTTAACCCTTAAACGGTTGGGGGCGTCACCCCACCCCCACTGAGGCTCCGGGGACACCAGCCTGGGCTTGTCCCATGGAGAGGGAGGGACAGAAAACTGGGGGAGGGGAAGAAGGGGGGCATTTGAAGTTTCCAGGGCTGGGGGCATCTCTTGCTCACAGGTGCAGCCCAGATCAGCTGGGCGGAGGCAGGAAAGGGGCGGGGGCGCCTAGGGTAGGGGAGCAGGGACCCAGCTGTCTTGCCGGCAGTGCGCAGGTGGAAGTCAGAAGCTCGGGGCCCCAGACGGGTGGCCAGACCCTACTCCGCGCGCGGCTCCGGGGGGAATTCCCGGAGAGGCCCCTCCCGGAGTCGTGAACTCGTCCCTTCCCGCCTCCGCTCGCCTCGGCCTGCCCCCCGCCCCCCAGCCCCGGCGGCGGCACAGACCCGCCCCGCCAGGCTCACCGCGCTTGAGGATGGCGCTGTGGTGCGGCAGGCGGCCGCCGCCCTCGAGCGCCGAGCAGTTCCAGCGCTGGTCACGCAGCTGGTGCTGACACTCGTGGACCGCGATGTGCAGGCCCTGAAGCGCGGACGCCGTCACGTCGGGGCTGCGCAGGCACAGGCCTAACTGCCGTTTGCTCAGGCCCGACAGCGTCAAGCATACGGTGTTGGCGGTCAGCGGCGGCTCGCCGGGCAGCTTCAGACCCAGAATCTCATTGCTTAGGGCCCTGGGAACCGAGAAGGCATTTGAGGGTCAGTGGTCCAGGCCTCGCGCCCCCTCTGACTCCTCCCGCCCCGCCTCTAGCCCAGGGCTTTCTCTCGTGGGCTGGGTGACAGGGGAACTGCTCACCGACTGCACAAAGCCAGGAACAGGAGACCCGCGAGGCCCGAGGGCGGAGGCCGCGGCCGCGGCTCCTCCCGCATGTCGAATCCCGGGCCCGAAGGCCCCGGTGGGCAGATCGATCAGGGCCTGCAGGACAGGGAGACTTAAGGATGGCTCCGGAATAGGGTGGCTCGCCTAGGCAACCAAAGGATGCTCAGCTTCGGGCACCTAACTCACCAGTGCCACCCCACCGACCGTTCTCACCTCCCTCAAACAAAACAATAAAGATCACGCCTTGATTCCCAGAGTACCTGGGCCCTGGAGGAAGAGTCCCCGCCTAGAAGCCGGGACTTATGCTAGTGCTCTGGAGCCGATCTAGCCAGACACGATGCCTGGCACACAGACACACTCACGTGCAAACAGAGGTATAGACCCACAAACAGCTCTCCACTACCTTGCCCACCGCTCCCTTTTCAAGGGCCCCAAGACTGGCTTCCCCTGCCCAACACAGCTTCACCCTCTCACTGGGCTGCTGGGCAGGACCGAGAGGGGGTTCCCCACCACCCCCAGCTGGCAGGGCGGGGGTGGGGGGCTGTCGCCTCCAGGCGCCGTCTAAGGCCAGCAGCTTCTCTGAAAAGGGTGGAGAAATGGGCTCCCCATCCCACTCTGCCCGCTTCGGCCCCAGTAGGGAGCGAGGGGAGGCTCCAGGTGCGGCAAAGTCAGGGAAGGGACTTTGGTTCCCTCCTGAAAGGGACCGTGGCGCAAGCTGAGACCTCTTCCTCATCTGCCACCTTTCCTAACTACATGTTCCCCTCCTCCTAGCATCGCCCCTCTGGTCCCCACCAGGTCCCCAGTCTCAGTCCCCACCCCTTTGCTCTCGTTCATTGCCCTCCAAATCTGGGGCCACTCCTTTATTTGCGGTGTCTTTATTTCTGGCGATATCCCTGGCTCTCTCCGCATCTCTGTGCCCCCGTGGGCGGATGCGTGTCCGTCTGTCTGACTGCCACTGTACCCGTCTCGTCCCCGTGTGCGAGTCCCTGCCCTCCCTGCTCTCCCGGTCCCGATTACCTCCAGCTGCTCTCGTGCGGAGTCCACCGGCGCGGTTGGGTAGCCTGGGCTCGGGCTGTTCAAACCGTGGGGAGACTGCGTCGGGTTCTGCCCCCTCGGCAGAGCCGCATTCTTCCAGGGCAGGGCCACTCCTCTTCGCCGCTTCCCCAGCGCCGCCGCGGCCGCCGGGAGGAAGGGAGGGAGGAAGGGAGGGAGTGATCGAGAAAGCTAGCAGGCGGGCGAGCAAAGAACTGGGGGCTCTGGCTCTACTCGCGCCGAGCTCACAGGCGGCTCTGCCGCGGCTGACAGAGCTGCGGCCCCTCCCTGAGCCCGGGGCATCCCCACCCCACTCCTCGCACCTCCCGCCATGACCCGGGGAGCCCAGCCGCTCCCCCTCCTCCCAGCGCACACACACACCCTCTCCCCCGACGCCTGGGTTCAGGCTTGGCCCTGCTGAAGGGGGAGGTGGGCCAGAGTTCCGCTCACCTGCTCTGGGACCGCCCAGGCTGCAAGAAGGGTGCAGTGACCCAGTCTAGGGAGCCAGGATCCTGGTCCCAAGTGGTCATTTCTCTTTGCCTCAGTTTCCCACTGATAGCTGGATGGCTGCAAGGTGCCCTTGAGAAGATGAAGATGGAGCTGAGATCGAGCTTTTGTCGCTGGACAGTCTTGGGTAGAGCCCTCAGAGAGAGCAACAGTGCAGGGCAATCGGAGCCGGCAGGAGCAGCTCCCTTCTGGGTGGCTTGGCTTCCGCCCACCTCCGAGCCCTACGCCTGCCCCTTGGGAGGGGTCAGCTCTGGCCTCAGAGTTTGGCTTTAGCAGCGGCTCGGGTAGCTCCAGAGATCTTCAGCCTGCCCCAATGCTTCCCCTTGGCTTACAGACATCCTTGCCAGCAGAGGTCTCCTGCCCTTCCTAGGATCCCGGGTCTGCACTCCGCGTGGCCCATATTCCTGCTCCAGACTCTCAGACTTGCTTCACGTGGGAGGAGGAGGGCCTCGGGATCCCAAGCTGAGCCTGGCCCAAGGACAGCCAGGGAAAGAGCCTGATCCTGGGTTGCACATACGGAGGCAAACCACCTTAGGGAGCCCCAGTGGCAGCGAAGGGGTTAGGCGCCGCTGCGCTCCTGCCTGACTCACCCTCCCAGCTCTAACCACTGTGGGCTATTTTTGCCAGAGAGGGGCCCCAGGCTTCCCAGCCGCCCCCCGCCCCTGCCAGACCGCAGCCCAAGGCACCGCTGGCCCCGCGCGCCCAAGGCTGGCACGTTGACTCAGAGACAGGCCCCCCGGGGAAGCAGAGCCACGGGGCTGAAACCCACAGCCCCAGTCATCGCTTCCTTGGTACTGGCCATGGAGCTCTGCTGGGCAGCCAGCCTCCAGTCTGTGTGGCTGCAGGTCCTGCCCCGTGCTGCAGGGGGCGAAGCTGTCTGAGGGAGATTAATGACTTTCATCTGTTGGGAAATGTACTAATCACCTTTATGTGCCAGGCCTCAGGCAGGCTAGGGAGGTGAAAGCGCCATGGTCCTGACACTGGACAGCTGTGACCACAGAGGGTTGCTTGCTTCTCTCTGCTGTCCTACCTTCGGGGGGAGAGGGGAGTATAGGAGAAGGAGCCCTAGAGCTCGTGCCCCTCCTTCCTGTTTAGGGGCCAAGAACCAAACCGTGTGTGGCTTTTGAGGCCACCAGAATCTGCACCCTGACTCAGTAGCTTTTGTCCTTACACCTGGATTCGGTGATCCTCACCAGTGTCCTTGTCCTTCTCCCTGGATGTCAGCCTGGAAGTTTACCTAGGGCCCTGGAGCAGGGGACGAGGTTTCCTATGCCCCTCTTCTCCCACAGGGGGACCTCTTGGACACTCGTATTTCTCCATGTGTCTCCAGATCTCCCTCAGGTTTCAGACTGTTCCTTCTTATTCTACCCTTGTTGGGCTGCAGTATAGCCAGGTGCCAAGGAAGGGCCAGGGTCAGAACTACTGCCACAGATTCCAACTTCTTAGTGACCCCAGGGCTCCCCAAGCTGGCCTATCCCAAGTCCAAGGACCCATACTCCTGTTCCCTCTCCCTGCAGAAGCGCAGCTCTGGGACATGAGGCCACAGGCAGGCAGACTGGGTGGCCTGAGCTGGCCCCCAGTGCCCTTGGCCCGACCGGCTGGCCTGAGCACTGACCCGCAGGCGGCTGGAGGGTGGTGTGGCAGGCGGGGCCTGGAGAGGGCTGCGGGTACACACCCATTGCCTAATACCCCAAGCACGCGGCCAGCTCCAGGAAAGGAGAGGGGCGGGAACCAGAGGGACCTTGACAAGGGTTGGGGCCATGACAGCAGGGGGAAAGTGAGGGACTGTCATTGCTTCAGGGAGGGAAATGGGAGCAAGTTGGTCCCCCTTCCCCTCAATGGGAAGGGTAGGGGGCTGCCTTCCCATCATGGGGATGGACGCATCGAGAGCAATCTGAGAAGAACACTGGGGCCCTATAGGGCGGGGGTCAAAGAAAAGAGAGATTGGGGGATCGAGCGACTGAGGCGTCGGCTAAAGCTGAGTACAGTCTCGAAAGCCTCCTCCTCTTCCTCCCCCTCCTCCCCCCACCCCGTGTTTGCCTTGGCCCAGGGTCCCGGGTGACTCATCTATTGCTGAGCCGCTGATAGGGGCGGCCAGGCCCGGGGAACCCAAATTATAGGCCCTGGAGGGATGGATGCGCCCGCGGCGGCGGTGAGCTCAGCTGCGCTGCCCACCCTCCGCCTCTCACGCCTTCTGCTGTAGCACCGTAGGCCACCACCCGGAGGCACCAGAGGTTCCGCAGCCCGACTACGCTGGACTCCCGAGAACCACCCCCCCCCCCACACCCAACATATCTGTGAGATTACCCTCGACAGAACTTTGCCCCCTTCTCTACCAGAGACTGATGCCTTCCCAGCCCAAGGAGATAGTGCCACCTGCTGGTGCTTCAAAGGAAGGTAGGCTCCTCTGCCAATAACTCTCAGCCCTGGCCCCCTGCTTCCTCCCCAGACCCCATCTAGGTAAAGCCTCTCTCCCCTCTGACATATCTCTCTCATTTCTATTTCAAGGGGGGCGGTGGCTTGCTACTAATTTTCTACTTTAAGCCTTTAAAGTTATCCATGGTCAAAAGTGATACAAAGAAAAATAAAGCAGGGTAAAGGAGATAGGTAGTGGAATTAACATTTTATAAAGGGGGAGGAAAAGGGAAGCAACAAATTAATGGAGATAGCTGAGGAAGGGCATTCCAGAAGACAGAAAAGCAGGTGCAAAGATCTTGGGACAGAAACTTACTTGGTACGTTCAAGGAATTAGCAAGGAGGCCGGTGTGGCTGGAGGGAGGAACCCCCAGGGGAGAGAGTGGTAGGCAATGAAGTTAGAGGACAAGGAAGGAGCAAGGTCAGATTATATAGAGCCTTGTAGGCAAAATAAAGATTTTGCCTTTTCCTTTGAGTGAGATAGGCAATCACTGGAAAATTCTGAGCAGAGAATGAAACGATCTTACAATGTTTTAGAAAGAATGGCTCTGTGGAAAATAGGCTATGGGGCCCAAGGACTGGGGCAGGGAGAGCTGTTAGGAGGCTATTGCAATAGTACAGGAGAGAGATATGATGGTGGCTCTGACCAGTGTTGTAGAAGTGGAATGGTAAGAATGGATCAGATTCTACATATATTTTGAAGACAGAAGGGCAAGACCTTTTTCTTTTCTTTTTTTTTTTTTTTTTTTACTGATTTGACACAGATTATAAGAAAACAGATGAGTCAAGGATGGCTCTAAGATTCTTGTCCTGAGCGACTGAAAGGATGGAGTTGCGATTTACTGGGATGGGGATGACTGAAAAAAGAGCAGGTGCAAGGGAAGAACTGGGAGTTCAGTTCTGGACATTGTACATTTTGAGGTGTTTATTCAAGTGTTAGATATGCAAGTTCAGAGTTCAGGGCCAGAGATAAAAGTAGGGAGCATGAGACTGGATAGCTCACCAAAGGAGTGAGAGTAGACTGAGAAGAAGCTCCAGATTGAACTGGGGTGCAGTTCAATGAGTTATGTAGAAATTGGGTACAAAGGTGGAATCAGAAAAAGAGACTGAGAAGGTGAGCAGCCAGGGAGGTAGGAACAGTGTTCCAGAAATCGAGAGAGAATATTTCAAGGAGGAAGTGATCAACTTTGTCCGCTATTCCTAAAAAGTTTGTTAGGATGAGAACTGAGATTTGACTGTAGAGCAAAAGGGAAGTCATGGACGATTTTTATAAGGAAATGTAGTGGCTTAGAAGGTGTGGTTAGGGTGGTGGAAAGACAGAATAAAGAAAAGAAACCGGCACTGGTGATTAAAGCAACGCTTTTGAGTTCTGCAGTAAAAGACAGCAGAGAGGGGCTTCCCTGGTGGCACAGTGGTTAAGAATCTGCCTGCCAATGCAGGGGACACAGGTTCCAGCCCTGGTCCGGGAAGATCCCACATACCGCGGAGCAACGAGGCCCGTGTGCCACAGCTACTGAGCCCACGTGCCACAACTACTGAAGCCCGTGCTCCGCAGCAAGAGAAGCCACCGCAATGAGAAGCCCGCGCACCACAATGAGGAGTAACCCCCGCTCTCCACAACTAGAGAAAGCCCTTGCACGGCAATGAAGACCCAATGCAGCCAAAAATAAATTTATATATATATATATATATATAGATATATATCTATATATATAAAGACAGCAGAGAAATGGGGCAACGTTGGGTGGTAATGTTGAAGTCAAACAAAGTTCTGGGGTTTTTTAGATGGGAGATATTACAGCATATTTGTATGCTGATGGGTATGATCCAGTAGCTAGGTAAACTGATGACGCAGGAAGAAGGAAGGAGGACGATTGATAGAGCGACGATTTGATCTAAATATGGAATTTGGGCCAGGTCATACAGAGTGTGACCAGACCTAGAGCCCTCCCACTCTTCCCCACTATTCCTGGTGGGTGGAATGGTGGAACAAAGGATACTGAATCCTTCTTTCCTCTCTTCCCACCTCTGCTTGTCACCAGTGGCCACAGACAGGACTGCCCTGTCTTCGAGCCCAGCTCCCTCCTCCATGAGGTTTTATCAACCCACCAAGCCCAAAGATGTGACCCAGGCCCCAGTGGGAAGAAACTCCTAAAGGACAAAGGACAAGCTGCCCATGGTACACTGTCTATTTACTTGAGCCATCTGTGCTGGGTGGCCTCTGCAGAGGCCACCTGGCTTTTAGACCTGTGGAAGATGCTGGGCCAGTACACCTTGTCCCTCGGGGTCAAATCCTTGGAGGGGACAAGCATGACTGGACTGGCAAAGGGCCTGGAAAATACATTCCCCTCAAAAAATAACCTCCATCAGGCTTCATTTGTGTTAATATGCATCTCTTTCAAAATGCAAGTGCCCCAGGAAGATTCATTAAACTTATCAAGCATTTATTTCTTAGCGTGATTCCCCTGCATTGGAGGGGAGGCCTGATCATTTCTGGGACTTGGAACAATTTAGGATCAGGCCTGGGTATATTGCTCGTCAAAAAGCAACCGAAAGGCAGAGGAGAGGGAAAAGAGAGGATCAAAAAGGGAGGCAATCAGCTCGGTGCTTTGGTGACCCACCTAGAGTTGTGGGGTAGGGAGGGTGGGAGGGAGACGCAAGAGGGAGGAGATATGGGGATATAGGTATATGTGTAGCTGATTCACTTTGTAATACAGCAGAAACTAACACAACACTGTAAAGCAATATACTCCAATAGAGATGTTAAAAAAAAAAAAGGGAGCGACCGCCCTGGTGGTCCAGTGGTTAAGACTCCACGCTCCACATGCAGGGGCCCAGGTTTGATCCCTAGCCAGGGAACTAGATCCCGCAACTAAGACCTGGTGCAGCCAAACAAAAATAATTTTTTTTTTAATAAAAAAGGAGAGGCAGGAAGATCCTAAAGACCATTTTTCTTATCTGCCAATTTCAGGAAGAGCTCCCAGCCTGCTATTGCCACACAGTCACGAGCAGCCAGTAAGGTGGAAAAAGCAAGGGCTTTGAGTCAAAACAGTCTGGGTTTTAACCTGGCTCTACCGTTTATTCCCTCGTTAGCTGTGTGGCCCTTGGATAACTGCCCAATGTAGTTTTTCCTCGGTAAAATGGAGAGACGGGAGAGACCTAAAGGAGGAGATCCTCCGTCTTCCAGGGGCCATCTGTGTGTGTGGTGGTGGGGCATGATAACCAGGCTGGCAGTGCCCCCTATGCCCCATATAGGGAACAGCTGCCACTTCTTCGACAGGAGGCAGAGGTGGCCTTGAGGCTGAGATGGAGTCCTAGGAGGAGGGACTCCCAGGACTCGTAGAGATGGTCGCAGGTGCTCTAGGTATCCTGGCACGGTGAGAGTGAAGAGAGCCAGAGTTTGGGGGGAGAAGACAGAAACCTGGCAGAAAAGTTCAGAAAGAAGCAGAAACTTGGAGACACAAGTTCCCTCTTCTGGGTTCAGTTTAGCCAGGAGCCCTTCTCTTCCCAGCCCCTCCATGTACACCCCCTGACATCTGCTCCACTGCCCTTCCTTTCTGAGCCTAGTCCTTAGAGACACTGCCGCTCATCCATCTTGATACCACCTTGGTTACAGGCATAGTCGCCCCTCCCCCAGTGACATGCACAGGCTGACACATGCCACAGGGTGACACACTATAGGATGACATGAGGTACGCCGGGTGAGAGTGACACACCTATGCATATTTAATCTCCCACTCAACCGCCCACCTCCGCACACAGTTCCAGACACTCTTTGTTCCTCGGCCAACCTTCTGGGTCTCTCCTGACGTAGCTGCCACCTCCTTCCCAACACCTAGGAGATGACGCACTGCCCCAGGTGGTGACAAGACGACTAGATGACCCTTTCTGACCTGAGCTAAGTTCCAAGATTCCTGGGAAAGGCTCCTCACATCCCTCTTCTGAACATGGATTTTCTGTGCACAAGGACACCCGTGAGTGTGCGCTCTCAGAACACACTCACACATATTCTCACCCGGAGTCTCATTTGCACTGTCCCACTTTAGCGCGCACACACGCAGCCACTTGTGCACTCCTTCCAGCCCACCTCACAAGCACAGACTGCCGCTGCCCTCAGGCCCCTCTCCATGGTGGGGCTCTGTGTGGTCAGCGCATCCCCCAACCCACCCCTGGGATTTCCCTGACCACAGCCCCAGCCCCACCCCAGTCTCCCCGCTTTTCCTTCCCTGCCCAGCCGTCGGGGGTTCCTGGGAGGGGAGGTATCTCCCCAGAGTCGCTGCCCAGAACCACAGCTTTCCTTCTTCCACTCAGAATGGGGGAGAGAGGAGACGCCGGCGGGGACCGGGGTGACGTCGAGGGGACAGCCCCACAGCAGGCGGCGAAGCGGTTGAGCTCCCGGCAGTTTGTCCCCGCAGCACACTGGTCGCCGCGCCCCCTGGCGGACGCTGGTCCCCGACGGGCTCCGGACGCGGAGAGGAGTGAGGCGGGCGCGCGTGGGAGGGCGTCCCAAGGGGAGGGGTCGGCGGCCAGTGCAGGTCCGGAGGCGGGAGCCACCGGGTAGGGGGCGGGGGTGAGCCCCGACGGCCAGCCCGTCAGCTCTCGGCTCAGACGGGCGGGAGCCACGGCCCCGCTCGCTGCCCATTGTCTGCGCCCCTGACCGGTGTGCCCTGGTGCCACAGTGCGGCCCGGCGGGGCAGCCTCCTATCGTCACTTCAGCCAGCGCCACAACTATAAGAGGCGGTGCCGCCCGCCGTGGCTGCCTCAGCCCACCAGCTGGGACCGCGAACCATGCAGCCCGTCGCCCGCCCCCGGGGCTGTTAGAGCCAGACTGCGGACTCTCGCCACAGCCGCCACTGCCGCGTCCAGTCCCACCGCCGCGGGCAGCAGCCAAAGCCGCCCCAACTGCAGCACAGAGCGGGCAAGGCCGGGCAGGCCATGGGGCACTGGGCGCTGCTGCCTGGCTGGGTTTCCGCTACGCTGTTGCTGGCGCTGGCCGCTCTGCCTGCAGCCCTGGCCGCCAACAGCAGTGGCCGATGGTGGTAAGTGAGCTGGTGCGGGGTCGCCACTTGTCTCGGGGCACAGAGCCAGGGGCCAGCCCCATCCAGCTCCCACGCTCTGGGATCCGTCCGCAGACAGGCTCTCTCCAGCGCTCTGACTTCCCTTTGAGACACCGAGGGGCGCTCTGGGGCGGAGCTGCTCCAGAGGATCCAGCTCTGCTTAAGTGGGGTGAATGGTCCGCCCGGTGGCCCACGATACTCCAGCCAGGGAGCCCACTCCCATCTAGCACCGCCCTTCTTCCAAGAGCCCCAAACCGAGCCTCACGGCGGTAGTCACACCACAGGTTTCCCAGCCTCGGGAGAAAGGGCAGGCGTGCACTCAGAAAGAAGCCAAGTAGAGGGTGGAACTCCCAAGCATTTCACGCCTTGGGTGGGCATGGATGGCAGGCCAGGGTTTGCTCACCAGGCTGCCCGGAAGCAGGCTATGAGGACCAAGGTGAATATCTAGTCTCCCGTTTCTCCGTGCCTCTGCTGTCCAGCTCCGGGGCGCAGGGCCCCCGAGCAGCCCTAAGATCCCTGGGAACACAAAACTCTGGACGCCAAGTCCTTTCAAATAGTGAGCCTGGAGCGCGGAACTGTTACCTTGCTATTGATCCCGCCGCTCTCGCCAGCAAATAGCTCCAGGAAGAGGACAGGGTGCGCATGACCTTTCTGGTCAGGGTGCAGGTCCCCTTCCAGAGCTTGAGCTCCTATCACGCGTCTCACCAGGGGCATCGTGAACGTAGCGTCCTCCACGAACCTGCTGACCGACTCCAAGAGCCTGCAAACTGGTACTCGAGCCCAGTCTGCAGCTGCTGAGCCGCAAACAGCGGCGGCTGATCCGCCAGAACCCGGGGATCCTGCACAGTGTGAGCGGGGGGCTGCAGAGCGCTGTGCGAGGAGTGCAAGTGGCAGTTCCGGAACCGCCGCTGGAACTGTCCCACAGCTTCGGGGCCCCACCTCTTCGGCAAGATCGTCAACCGAGGTGGGTACCCAGGAAGGTGACGCTTCCTGGACCAGGGGAACGCACGGTCACCCCCAGGGCAGGGGCGGGCAAGTGCAGGGAAGATGTCCGGGGCACCTGCAGGGTCACACGATCCACCTCGCCAAGAGCTTCATGCCAGCACTAGCTCTGGCCCAGACTCGTTTCTACCAGGGGCTTGTCAAGCCGTGCACCTCGGGCACGAAGCTAACTTTTCTGAGCCACTGCCCCAGAGAAAGGGAGTTCCGAGTCGTGGACGCTGGCTGGCCACTGCTGTCCCTCAGCCCCTCTCAAAGCTGGTCTCTGCGGGCGTCTCTTACCTCCAGCCCAGCAAGTCTTGCATCGCTGACGAGGGCCGGGCCGAAAGTTTGGGCTGCGGAGAGGTCTTGGCGGTGCAGAATTCCTCCACTCCCCTCTTTCGGCTTTTCTCTCTGGGCTGCCCCACTTCCACCGAGAAGCCAGAATGCCCTCCCTGAGTCTCAGTAACGTGTGATTACAAGCGTGGCCGTGGTTGCGTGCCCACGCACTTGCTTTCTCCGTGAGACCAGCTTCCCAACACAGCCGGTCGCCGGGCTTTCAGGAATCTAAGGAAGGATTTGGGGCGTGGGACTCAAGGGTCCCAAGCCCTCCACTGAAGGTGCCTGCTGCACCCCCGCGTGCCCCCTAGCTGATCCCCGCTCCCTTCCCCAACAGGCTGTCGGGAAACAGCATTTATCTTCGCCATCACCTCGGCCGGGGTCACCCATTCGGTGGCGCGCTCCTGCTCGGAGGGCTCCATCGAGTCCTGCACGTGCGACTACCGGCGGCGCGGTCCTGGGGGCCCCGATTGGCACTGGGGAGGCTGCAGCGACAACATCGACTTCGGCCGCCTCTTTGGCCGGGAGTTTGTGGACTCCGGGGAGAAGGGGCGGGACCTGCGCTTCCTCATGAACCTTCACAAACAACGAGGCGGGCCGCACGGTGAGTGGGCTTGAGGGTCACCGCACCCGAACGGAATGGCAGGGTTCTCGGAGTCCCTCGCAGAGGCTAACCTCGAACTTGGGAAGTAACGGTCGGTGATAAGGTCAGGGGGTAGGGTAAGGAGCCAGGCGAGGGCGTCCGGAGAGCGCGGAGGCTTGGAAGGAAGCCAGAGAGTGAAAGAGACCGTGGCTGACAACTGAGAGGTTAGAAGTCATGTAACCCATAGACTGTATTGCCTACAGCCCCCTCCACTGTACAGGTTCAAAAAACCAGGTTGAGAGGCAGAGACAGATTCGCCGGGTGGAGCAGAGTTGGGCTTAGTGTCCAAATCTCTGCGGGACATTTCGCGCCTCCCTTTCCTCTGTGCGCGGCTATGCCTGGGCCTTTGCTGAGGTTCCGGCGACGTCCGGGAGGGGGCGGTATCTGGGAAGGTGGCCCTGACTCTGACAGTGCCCTGGAACACCCTTTCTTCTCCGTTTCCCCCAGACCGTGTTCTCCGAGATGCGCCAGGAGTGCAAGTGCCACGGGATGTCCGGCTCGTGCACGGTGCGCACGTGCTGGATGCGGCTGCCCACGCTGCGCGCCGTGGGCGACGTGCTGCGGGACCGGCTTCGACGGCGCCTCGCGCGTCCTGTACGGCAATCGCGGCAACAACCGTGCCTCGCGAGCGGAACTGCTGCGCCTCGAGCCCGAGGACCCCGCTCACAAGCCTCCCTCCCCCACGATCTCGTCTACTTCGAGAAATCGCCCAACTTCTGCACATACAGCGGACGCCTGGGGTACAGCGGGCACGGCAGGGCGCGCCTGCAACAGCTCGTCGCCCGCGCTGGACGGCTGCGAGCTGCTCTGCTGCGGCCGGGGCCACCGCACGCGCACGCAGCGCGTCACCGAGCGCTGCAACTGCACCTTCCACTGGTGCTGCCACGTCAGCTGCCGCAACTGCACGCACACTCGCGTTCTGCACGAGTGCCTGTGAGGCGCTGCGCGGGCTCGTCCCTCGGAGCGTTCTCGTCAAGCCCACCCCCAAACAGATTCGCTGGCACCTAAGACCCCGGTCCTCGCCCACCCAGCCCCTTCAGCCACCACTCCGCGACTCCTACGTATCCGATCATTTCTCCCACCTGCTCCTACCTGGGGACTCCTGAAACCACTTGCCTGGGGCGGCATGAACCCTCTTGCCATCCTGACTGACCTGCCCCGGACCTACCTCCCTCCACCTCCGCGGGAGACCCCTTGTTGCACTGCCCCCTGCTTGGCCAGGAGGTGGGAGAAGGATTCGTCCCCTCCTCCATCAGCGTCAGCTCCTGACGTGTAGCTCTGTCTCCTCCACCGCGGCCGGCAACCTGCCTGCCTCTCTCCCTCTCCTTTATCCTCCGTTTTTTCCAGGTCCCCACGTGCCCTTCCCATTCTCCTGCCAAGGGTGCAGAACCCTGAACACACACCTGAGCATCAGGGCCTTTGTCCTCCCACCTACAGCTGAAGCGGAGGTTGCAGGGTGAAAGGGCAGCTGTGGTGATGTGGAACATGAGGTTGGGGGACCCCGCAGAAATATCCCCATTCTTCCAGCCTCTGTCGTGGAGCCATTGAACAGCTGCCAGCCATGCCTCCCTCAGCCACCTCCTACCCCCTTCCTGTCCTGCCTCCTCATCAGTGTGTAAATAATTTGCACTGAAACGTGGATAAAAAAGCCACAAGTTTGGTTGTTGTAAATAAACTATTTATTGTGCTGGGTTCCAGCCTGCTTTGCAGAGACCACCTCCACCCAACCAATCCTCTCCATTCTTCTCTCCTTTTGCCCTCCAGCCTTTTCTGACCCCTCTTCTCCTCTCCCCAATTTCTCAAAGATGCCTTTGCATACCGGAATCAGTATTTCCCTCCGCTGTAGCTATTAGTGGCTCCTCGCCCCCACCCCTGTAGTACCTTCCTCTGCAGAATAAAATCTCTATTTTTATCAATGACTTGGTGGCTTTTCCTTGAATCCAGAACACACTATTGCTTACCTCCTTTAAACAAATAAGATACACTGATGGGGAACTGGTTTCCTGACCCTGGAAGAGGACTCTGAGATTCTGTCCCTTGGATGACCCTAATGAGGCCACTGGGGATCCAGATCTCCAGAAGAATCCGGTCAGGAGTCAAAAGATGCTGCAGGGTCCTTCTTCCTCTTTGAACACCAGCTGGCTCTGTGATATTAGGCAAGTCCATAACTCCCTCAGTTTCTTCCCTTGCGGAGAGGGGATGAAACAACAAACTTGGAGCCTGCATGCCTATGTAGATGAGCTGTTGTGAAAATCGCTCTGAGTGATAGCTATGATGGTGTTCTGAAAAGAAACCAAAGAAGAAAGAGGAACCCCAAACAGAAGGGGTGCTGCTGCTCCTGGTGTAGAGCTTTTGGTCCCCAAAGCCTATCTGGGCCAGCTGTGGTCGGGGTGTTGGGCGATGGGGAAGCCACTCCCCTCCCCCAGACAAGGAAATGCCATATTAGGACGCCAGCTTCCAAACCTTGGGCTAAGTAGGATCCAGGTAACAGGTGATAGGCTCTATTCCTGGACCCAAAAGCTCAGAGATGATGACGGGGGAGAAGAAAGGAGCAGGAGGGTTAGAACTCAAATAGAGGCTAGTCTTAAACCAGTGTAACTGAAAGGAAACCCAGGTGTGGTCCATAACGAAACCATGAAGCTAGCCATTTCCATAAAGAGCCCAAATGAGGATTGTTACTAACAAGACCAATACGATACTTCTGTGTGCATTTCACCAGGTTGGAGGGGAGTGCTAATCCTGCCCACAGCCCGAAACCTACCTCTAACTCGAATCCACTCCCTTTCCCTAGGTCTAGGCCCAGCCTTAGGCTTAACCTTACTTCAGACAAACACCAACCGCTTCCTAAGCTCTACTGCCTGTCCCTCATCCTAACACGTCCCCCTAGGGGAGGACCCAAAGAGCAGGGGGGAGCTATGAAGCACCGCACCCCCAAGGGCAACAACTGATCCCAGCCTACTAGAGAATTTCCCCCTCTCCCCAGGACTCTTGCTGTTGTTGCTGCCTCCCACCTCTCCCTGGGTGTGTGAACTCTGACCCCTGTTGGCCTTTGGGATATGTGTGGGGGTAGGGAAGTGGAGCCAGGAGCTGCTCAACCCTGCAATGACATCCCTTTTCCTTTCTCTCCATCCAGCAAGCTAGCATCAGCTCAGCTCTGATGGGCAGTTGAGGGGGAGGAATAGAAATCTTATTGATCCTGGGTAGAAGGCACCTGACAGGCCTCGGTTTCCAGTAAAGAACCCCCTGCAAAGAATGTCCAGTTTATAATCCAACGAGTTATTAGATCCCCCAGATCCCAAAGCACGAAGTTAATGGGCTGCCAGAGGCAGGAGCGGGGCTTGGGACCCTGCTAGACAATACCCAGATTCGGGGAGGAGCAGCAGGGTGGGGAGTCGAAGGGTTCGCGGCTGTACCCAACCACTCTTGCCTAATTTCTAACTCTAAAAACTAGAAGCAGTATCTGCTTTCAGGCCTGGAAGCTGGCAGGCTCTGAGCTGAGCTGACACATAGGAGCTGGAAGAAGAGCAAGGGGAAAAGTGGATCCTGTTCTGGTCCCAACTAGACTTCTAAAAATTCTGTTCCCTTCTCAGCCCCAGTGGCTTTGTCTATTCAACAGGGATGGTTAATGGTACTTAGTCTCCTTCAGGAAGGTGATAAAGTTGAGATGAGATCATGTACGTGAAACCTCGTGTCATTTGAACACTTGCTGACACCTCTCCTGTGCCAGGCATATATGCCAAATGCTGGGGATACAGTGATATATGAGCCATAGAGCCTGCCTGGAGAAGTTTACAGTCTGGCCAGGGAATCAAGCACGTCAAAAGATGTTGTCACGATAATGGGGGCAGCGCAGTGAGGGCTCAGTGAAGTGTAAAGCCCTCTGCACATGCATGAAGTTTAAGGACAGACTCCCATACTCAAGTCCTCAGCATGGAGGCCCTTCACTTCCAGGCACTGGGACTTCAAGGGAGGGGGTAGGGAAGTACAGAGTGGGGCTGGGCCCTCAAGGGGGCGCGCAACGATAAAAAGGAAAAAAGCAAGCAAAAGGGCTGTAGGATCTGCAAAGCGCTACATAGGAGCTAATTATTTATTATGATCATCTGTGCCGTCCTCACACCGGGCAGGTAAATCCTGGGGAGGAAACAGCTGTGCCTAGAGAGAGGCCTCACAAAGGTCTTAGGGCCCAGAGCGGGCTCAGGGGGCGGTCACCATAGGCTAGTACTATCAGGAATGGGCCTGATGCCCCAGCTAGCCCTACCTACCCAGGCTATCCTCCTGCCCACCTCTGATCTTCCGGTGGTATCTGAGACTGGCAGGGACCCCGGACACAGGGTCGCCCTCAGTGAGTGAGGAGGCACTTGTCCTGAAATATCCTGGGCGGGGGGGAGGGCGGAAAAGCTGAGAGGACTGAGCCTGCACAGTCCCCAGAGGGTCAGCAAGCTGGCACCACACACACCCTGCCACACGCACCCTGGAAAAATCCTGTCAGTGGGGCTGCAAATACCCCAGGGTCTAGCACCCACCCCCCAACCTCAGGCTGGCTCAGTCCTCCTCTCCAGGCCAGAGGGAGAAAAATAACAAAATGAGGAGAAAATAAGCTGTTTGGCTGTGGTGTGAGCAGGAATATCCATTGCAGAGCTGCCCACCACTCACCCCTTACTCACTCTTTCCACACCCAGCCAGGGCGCCCAGCATGAGACAGACACCCCCCTGCCCCCTCCCCCGTCTGGGCTAAAAGCAGACGCTGGGTGAGCGAGCAGCAGGTTATAAATATGCCCAGGGAACTGCCGCCAACTCGCTCCCTTGTCATCCCCTGGGAGGGTATAGGGTGGGGGAGCTCCTAGGGAGGAGCCAGGGCTGCCCTGTTCCCTGGGGCCCAGGAGGAAGTGGGGCTTCCAAGAGGCTACTGCTTTTTTTTTTTTTCTGCCCTTTTCAAAGGGAAGGAGCCACTGCCACTTCATTTTTCCTGGACATTTGCCCATCTGCTCAGGGGTGGGGTCCCCAGCCTCCTTGGGCCATGGCTGGAAGCTCTGAACGAAAGGGCCCAAGTCCATTCACTGTGTGTCACGGTGGAGCCCAGCGCCACTGCTCCTCCTCACACCCAACACCAAAATTCATTCATTCACTCGACAGATATTAACAGAGGGCCTGCTGAATGCCCTGTGCACAAGCGTGTCTGCACATACGAGCATACGCCCGTGTATGTACACGCACACAGCAGCCCCTACTCCCACGCACTCACACCAGCTCCAGCCCCTCCTACAGACTTCTTGGCTTTAACCTGGCAGCCTCATCAGGAAGGGTAAATCTTCAGGCTCCTGGTCCTGTCTCGGAGCGGGCTGGGCAGGGGGAAGGGGGGACATTGAGAAGAGGGCCCCTAAACAGTCCTGCTTCCACTACCTCCCTGATAAATGAGAGGGTCCTTTCCTCCCCGTCCAATCATCCTACACAAGGAAGAAAGAGCCGCTCTGTAGGATGCTGGGGGGCACCTGCCCAGGCTGCCAGAGCCTCCTGCTTCCAGCCACTTGCCAAGTAGGTAGCAGGCTGGGCAAGAGGGGGCAGTGCCATCCTGGAGAGCTCCCAGCTCTCCCCCCACCAGAGCCAAACCCCTCCCTTTTCTATCCTCCCTATTAATCCTCGGAAGTGAAGGGGCCGGCCCTGGCGGACCCTCAGCCCTATTGTGGCCCCTCGCCCTCCTCGGCTGGCGTCTAATTAACTCCTCCTGCCCCCGGTTTTGTGCGCCCCCCTTACCCCACCTTGTCGGCCCCGCCCCTCCGCTCGGCCGGCTCCCCCCCACGGACATTCCAGCCCGGCCGGGCTGGTGTGCCAGGGCAACCAAGGCCGGACCGAGGCCTAATCCCCCCGCCGCCTGGCCCGGCTCGGGGAGCCCCACTCACCTCCCCGCTCTCTGGGGGCTGCCCGGCTCTGCTGTGGCGGAGACACACAATCGGGACAAAGGCGCAGCCCCCAGGGGGCTAACTCAGCCTTCACGCCCAGGTTGTGCGGCATTTGGGGAGTTTAATGAATTGTCCATCACGCCTTTCAGGGCCCGCCCGTCAGCCTGGATTAATCTTTGGAGCCCTGGTGGGGTAGGAGACACTAAGCCTGTATTTATTACTCTCCCATTGTCACTAATTGAGGTAATTATCTGTGACTCTGGCCTGGCCAACAATGCGGCATTCACTCCCGGGACCTCGATGGGCCTGGCTCCCACTCTCAGCACCAACCCTCCCTCCTCTCCTCTCCCAAACCCGCCAAGGGCTGAGTGGAGCCCTGGAGCATGATGGGAAAGTGGACAATGTCCCATAATGCTTCAACCTCCCCACAGTATGGAGTTGCAGCCAGGGAGAGGCCTGGTGCCTCCAAAGCAGGCGAGAAAATAAGGCAGCCTGTCTGGGGACAGGTTTGGCTGGCAGAGCCCTCAAGCCACAGAGGGGCACGTCTTGAGGTCTTTGGTTTTCTGGACTCTCCAACGCCCCATCTCTGGGTTTCTGGCGCCAGGGTCTCCCAGGGCCCTTCTGTGGATCCACCTTGTCCCTGTAGCCTCCAGAGCTCTAGGGTATTAGGAGGCCCCATCCCATACCAGGTGTACTTCAGGGAGGTCCCTAAAGCTTTCAGGGTTGGCAGAGTGGTGTGGGTACGATGGGGGAGGTGGGGAGAAAGAATAGGAAAGGGCTCGTGCGGGAGCTTAGGGGAGAGGAAGAGGAGCCGTCCCAGGAAGGAGCATCCAGGGCTCACGCTAATGCGGCCATGCGCTAACCTTGGGGAGAAACTTGGATTTGAAGTGGTGAGCAGTGTCAAAGAGTAGATTTCACATGGAGATGGCCTCCAGGTCAAGGGATTGGCTGTGGGGAACAGGTGTGTGTGTGTGTCTGTGTGTGTGTAAAAGAGAGAGATAGAGAAAGATAGCAAAGGAAGATTTGGACAGGACTGGATGGTGAGCTCCTGGAGGGCAGAGACTGTGTCTTTGTCACTGTTGTTTTCCAAGAGCCTAACATTGTACCTGGCACATAGTAGATCCTGTCAGATGAATGGATGGGTGAGGCCTGTACTTTCATTGGGGTTAAAATCTGTCGACTCTCCTCTTCCATAGCTGCACGCAGACTCTTCATTCTGCCTCAGGACTTGCTGAAAAGAAGTTCTGACCATCCCCGGACAGTTCTTGAATGGGCACTTCACCAGCTGCCGGTGTCAAAGACCTTGGCAGAACTCAGTGCTACAGTTGGAACAGCGCCACCTTGTGGTGCCTCTTGGGAGAGCTCCTGCGAGACCCCAGCAAAGGAAACCGGGTCATCCCTCCCAGCAGGGGGATGGGGGCGGGGGTGGTCACATCAGGCAGCAGCCACCCCTCCCCCTATATGTTGACCCTGAATTGCTGTGCCAGTGTTCCTGTGGCACAGTTTTATCATTTGTTCCTTCCTTCTGCCAGCATTTGCTGAGAACCTGCTCCAGGCCAAGCTTGTAGGTGATATGGAGCTAAATCAAAGGCGCTACTCTTGAGTAGCTCATGTTCCAGTGGGGAATTCTACAAAAACTCTCTTCCCCTCACCTCTCCGTCAGTTCCTCTCACCAAAGCTCAAACGTTTTATCCTTGCTTCCCAGGGACACTTCATGATCTGGCTCCCACACATCATTCCAGGATCCCATCCCTCTGCAGCTCTGCCTTCCCCAGTGCCTTTGCTCCCAGTGAAATCTGTGTGCTTTCCCACCTCTCTACCTTCACCCACACCCTGGAATGAACCTCTTCCCCATCTCCCGCCGCTGAGATCCACCTCAAAGCTTCCTTCCTCTTGAAGCTCTTCTAATTTCCCTTGGCAAAGTGGCCCTGCCTCCTGAAGCACCTTCTTGGCAGGGCTTTCATTAACAGCACATACTGGCTGTTCCATGGGTGGTGATCTGTGTATGTTATTCATGCTCCTATTGGCTTCTAGCTTTCTGAGGACATGGACTCTGTGTTTTGTTCATCTTGGCATCTTTTGCGACACTGAGCTAGGCGCATCATATGCCCTCGTTAAGATAGATGGATGGATAGATGAATGAATGGATAGATGGATGGAAGGATGACAGATGAGTTGGTGGATGAATGGATAAATGGATGCGTGGGATGTATAGATGGACGCATGCATGCATGGATAGATGGATGGAGGAAGCAAGTCTTCTTTAAAAAAAGATCCACAAAAGGCTATGTAGTCCCAGGGGCTTCAAGGCAGGGAGGCTACCCCATGCCAGGACACACAGAGGAGAGAAGAGTGTCCAGGCCGAGACTTCCTTCATGAACAGGTGCACCCTCGGTGGCTGGTCTCCCAGAGGCCTGGGTATATTCTGACTCCCCAGTAGTTATGGTTTGGGAGCTGTTCCTTCCGTCATGCTCACGTAGACCCTCTGGAATGTCTTCATCAGCATATATTATATTGTACCGCCTGCACGGTGATGATTCTGTAGTTTCCTCTTCCACATCCCGTACCCTGTCTCACACACACCCCAGATCTGTGAGCTCCCCGAAGATAGGTAACACGTCTGAGTCTCTTGTGTGTCCCTAGGGCCTGGCATACAGGTTTAATGGGTGTGTGAACAAATGAGTAACCGAGTGAATGCCGACTCTCTTCCCCACAGACACATTTCGCACACTACCACTACTATTCATGTCCAGCCATCTTTGCTTGTCCTCTCCTCCTCACACACTTCCACACACGCCAGAGTTATGGCCTGGTTCTTTGTTTCATTACCCATTTGTGGCCGATCTAGGGAAGTCCCAGGGCTCTCCTGAAAGTCTGAAGGGGAAGGGGGCTCTTAGCTCCTCTAAGGCCATATTAACTGGGACCCATTCAGAAAAGGGCTTCCCTGAGAAGAACCTGGCTATTGGGAGGGTAGGAGCGATCCTGTGCCAACCTGAGGGCTGCTGCCCCTACCTGGCCACACCCTCCAGCTTTGCCTTCCCTACTCCTGACCTGTGAGGCTGTCCCAAGGTGGGGGTGGGAGGAGAGAGGTAGTTGTGGCCTCTGTCTTGAGGCTGGCTGGCTGGCAGACACAGCCAGATTTAGAAGTCATTTTCACAGCAGGGAGTCTCCAGCCTTCCACCCACAGGGCCCTGCAGGGCCAGTCTGAGATATGGCTCACCAAGGGCTGGCCCTGAGACCTGCACTAGCTCCTCCTCTTCTCCTCTCTCTGCCTTTCTCCCCAGATCTTTAGCAGCTGGTGCCAATTCCACCCTTAGGCAAAGATAAACGGAGTCTTGGTGGGGGGGGCGGCTAGTGCACTGACACACCATTCACCCGTTCAAGGGGCTGTTTGTCTCCACCCCAGGGATCCCCTCTCCTCTCCGCCTCTGCTGCCTGTTCCTCCTCTTCCCTTACCTCTACTTCTCTCTACCCATCTCCTAGCCCGATACCCCAACACTAATGACATAGCCCTAGGGGGAAATAATAATCAGAGCTTAACACTTATGTATCACTTACTATGTACCAGGCATTGTTCTAAGTGCTTTACATATTGAATCATTTCATCCTCCCAACAAGCCTATGAAAAAGCACTATGAATAACCTCATTTTATAACTCAGGATACCAAGGCACAGAGAGGTCGAGTAATTGCCCAAGGTCACACAGCTAGTATGAGGTAGGTACAAGATTTAAACCCAGGCTGCCAGGTCCCAGAGTCCGTGTTCTGAGCACAACACTACCATAGTTCTCTAACAATGATAGCAGTGTGGGTAAGCTCTTAGAAACTGGCCTCCTGTGTGCTCAGCCTCAAAGAGGCCCCGGGCAGCAGAGTGGAGCCCACCTCCACAAGGCCAGCCCCTCCACTTTCCCATGCAGCTCACCTCTCCTGCCAGCCCCAGAGCCCTGGAGCCCCTGGGCTACAGCAGAATCCAGGCAGATGCTCTCACCACTGCCCTGGTCTTCCTCAGTCTTCCTCCTAGCCTGAAGTCCATCCTCTTCTCAGGCCCAGAGGTCGGAGGCACACACCCCTCAGCTGGAGCAGGCTCACCCCAGCCTGGCCTCAGTTTTCACTCCTGCCTATATCTTCCACAACTCCTCTGAATGTATCCTCAACTCCAGGCAAACCAGACCATTTGATAATTTCCTAAACATACCCTGTTTCCCTATATCCATGCCTCTATTTTTGCTCTCCCCTCTACCTGGAACCCCTTTCCCCGAATTCTATCTCAGATGCCACCTCCTCCATGCAGGCTTTCCTGGTCTCATAAAATCCATACAATCTGCCTTGTTTGATTCCTTAGAGTACTTAACACCCACTGCTCAATCTATCATTATTTGTGTGTTGTCCTCTTCACCCCATTGTCAGGCAGGTCTTACTCATCTCTTTCCTGGAGCCCAGCTTAGTGCCTGGTTCCCCTCAGGTGCTCAGTAAGTGCTCAGTAGTTATAATCGGTAGAAGTTAGAATTGTAGGTGGAAGGGAGACAGAACTCAGGAACCTTTGATCTCTGCCCAAGGTGAACCCCAATTACTTTACTTCCTCCAGTAAGAGCTAACTCGAAACCTGGCAGTGCGGGTTCCAGGCAGCTTCTGGGATGGAAGGACCTTCCCGGGTGACTGACCAAGGTTCTCCGTTTAGGTTCAAAGCCCAAAGAGGACACCCCTCCCCGCGCCCCATTCCACTGAACCAAGGCCCGGCTTAGGGTCCAGTCCAGCGGCCTCCCTACCCTGCCCCCTCCCTGTCCTGCCCAGCCTCTCCTGGTGCGGGTGGGGAGTGACACTGAGATAATTGGAGACCAAAACTATACGCGGTTTGAGAGCGGGGCTGGGGATCTGAACGCTGAGCCTGAGTTGGAGTTGGCAGGACTCCGTGGGGGTGGGGGGCAGAGGCGGGGCCGAGGGCCGGGCCAGGAATCGGAGACTGAGTCTGAACGAAGCCCCCGCGCCTGCCGAGTCGGCGGCTAAATTTACCCAGGCTGACTCAGCCCTTGCCCGGAATGGGGGGTGGGGGGAGGGCATCGGGGCAATGGGAAGAGCCAGCGGGGGTGGGGTGGGGGGCAAGGAACAGAGAGTCCGGCCTGGGGGAGACAGGGGTGGGCAGGGAGTTTCCATCCAATAAAGGAGTCTCCTCCACCGCCCACCAGGCGGGAAGGAGCGCAGGAGCCCTGGGGAAGGGACACTATGGGGAATGGGTCGGTGAAAGGAAGAAGATGCCAAGGCTGGACAAAGGGAAGCTTAGATTTATTGAGCGCCTACTGTGTACCAGGCACTGTGCAAGGCGCTTTACATACATTATCGCATTAAGTCCTCACAACAACCCTGCGAGGTAGGTGTTTATAAACCCCCATTTGACGGATGAGGAAACTGAGGCTCAGGGAGGTGAAGTGATTTGGCCAAGTTCACATGGCTAGTAAATAGAGACAGAAGAGGTGCCCGAGATCGAAGAAAAAAAAATACTTCAATGTCTGGGTCCCAAGCCGTTTGGTGTGGATAGTAGTACAAAGAGGGGCTCCGCGCGCTCCAGAGGTCTGCAAGGCCAGAGGCCTGCTCCCGATCTCGCAAGACTGGAGACAGCAAGGCGGGGGACCCGCGCGCAGTAACTAGGGAGCAATTGATTAACTGGCAGTGCCGGGGTTGGAGGGACTCGCCGACTAGCTACCAGGGAAATCCGCGACCTGCGCGCGCCCCGTAGTGGCTACAGCGAGTATCACACCCCACACCTACAGGCTTTTGGGGACCAGCCTCCCTCTTCCTTCCCTGGCTGGTTTCTGGAAGAGGCAGACATGCAAGACATTCTCAGGGTTCTTTCAGATGGGTGATACCACCTGAGTGGGAAATCGTGGTCACTATTCAGAGCATCACTAAGGAACACTGGGGAGGAGGAAAAGGGGAAGGCCTAAAAGAGTCCCAAGCTGCTCAGCTCAGACCACCACAAACCAGGGACAGTGACAAGGCCACCACCCTGCACTGCCTTGGGGATCCTACGCCTAAACCAGAGACTGGAATAGGAGCCCTTGCCCACTTACTCGGCTATTCTGCAAACACTGCACAGTCTCTTGAATTGAAAGTGAATGCAGGTGTCAAAGAAGCCACCCAGGGACGCTCAGACTCTGTTCACTTATTCCTAACTGTCTTGGTTTGTGCAGGGGAGGAGTAGATAAATGCCTCCTCAAGGACTCCAAAACATCAGGGATGGACGTTAGAACTCCCTTGTTTTACATATTACAGGGCCTGGAGAGGGGAGGCGACTTGCCTAAGGTCATCCAGCAAACCAGTGTCAGAGTTGGGATTGGAAGCCAAAACCTGTAACACCAAAGTGAGTCCTCTTCCTGCTTTGCTGGTGGCTTCTGCCAAGAGCCCCTCCTCTTCTGCCAAGGGCCTCTCCGTCGCCTGGTCACCTCAGTCCGAAGCCTCTCCATCACCTTCCCCCTCCTGCCCAGAGGCCCTGCCCTGAAGTTGCCCTATGACTATCCCATCCCTGTCCTCCTGCCTTATCCTGCCTAGGCCTCTCTGCTCAGTTCCATGCCTAGTGCGTCGGCCCCTTCTGAGACCTTACCCGAGTGCCCTGAAGACCCTACCAAACGTTAAAGTCTACTGCGCACCCTCACCTCTCCTGGAAAAAAAAAAAATCATGAATTGACATATGCTCCCTTTCCTTTCATCTGTGCGCCTTCTATTTTGAGTATGGGAACGGGTATAGGTAAGAGGTACAGGGAAGTCTGTGAGGAAGAAGGGGGACACAAATACAATAAAGGGCCTCTCACTGTCGCTCCCTATTTCCCTGTGGGGTCCCCTTAGTGTCCCTCGCCCCCGAAGAGGACCTCCTCGGTTTGGCTGATGACATCTAGAATCTCTCGGATATTGTCGCTCATATCGGCTGCCTTCCCGCCTTCCGGGGGCCCGGTCCGCTCGTTCCGCCAGGAGGCGCCCGAGGCTTCTGTGTCGCTTCCATCAGAAGAGCTGCTATGGACGCTGAGCTCCGCAGCTTCGTCGGAGTCGGAGTCCGGGGCGGTGTGGCGGCGGATGCGGGACACTGCTTCCCGCAGGGCTCCGGCATAGGGCCCCGGGGTCCGCGCCCAGCCCCGGCCTGCGCGCCGCGGGACCGCAGCCACTTCCTCCGAGCCCTCGGCACGGCGCGCGCCTCCCGAAGCCGCTGGGCCTAAGGCTGAGTGCTCTGGGCTACCTGGCTGCGTGGGGGGATCCTGCAGGTTTACTTCGCCGACCGGGAGCCCCAAGATGCGGGAGGCGCGCTCCTCCAGTGAGGAGTCCGCGGACTTCCCGCCCTCAGCTTCGAGCCCACGTCCCCCACCGGGCTGCTGTGAAGGGCGACTGCTCAACAGCAGCTTTCGGCAAGGGGAGGGAGGGACCGCGGCCCCCTCTCCCTCCTCCTTGTCGGGCTTCAGTTGGGTGGGGGCATTCCCCACAAGGCGCGGCACCCCAGCGGGCAAAAGCTGCACATGCTGGGTTCGAGGGGTCGGAACATACTGGGACCGTATCACCACGCAAGTGGCGTCAATGACAAAGACGCCTTCCCCACGAGCCGGGCCACGGGAACTTCGGGGCAGGGTGTGGGGGCGGCGGGTCGCCTTCCAACCCTCCAAGGTCTCGGGTCCGGCCTCCTCTCTATGACCCAGGGACTCCCTCCATCCCGTGCCTCCCGGAGCCCAGGGTCTGGGGAGGGTCTGGCTATGTCGGGGCGGCTGCTTTTTAACGGAGGGCATCCAGCACTTGGGGAGCCAGCTCTGTTCTCTCCCTTCTCTCCCTTCCCCGGAGCCCTTGGGATGGGGCCTGGACCTGGGAGCAGGACGCGGGGGGCTGGGAGTGGCAGGTGCAGACCCCGCAGGAACTGTCTCCGTGCCTGGGTTCCCAGCAGCTTTGGCGTGGGGATGTCCGTCGCTACCACTCTTCAGGCCAGCAGCAGCCAGCCTCAGGCTTCTCTCCGCGGCCACCTTACCGGACTCCAGCCTTGGCCTGGCTGTTCCACAGCCTGGGGATCCCCCCAGGAGACCCCGGCCCTGACGGAGACCCCAGGCCCCTAGGACGTCCCGGTAGATCCGAGGATCTAGCCTCTTCTTTGTGCACCCTCCCTCTGTCCTGGTCGGAGCAGAGGTTGAAGAGGCGGGCGCCTGCGAGGGCTCGGGTCCTCGCTTAGTCCCCAGGGTCCTGTGGGGGCCTTCGTAAGAGGGTGGAGCCACGTAGGGTGGCGGCCGGTCCCAGCGGCGTCGCGGGGCCATTCCGGCAGCACCTCTCAGCAGCAGGTGAGCTTCGTAGCTGGGAGGCCCTGGCCGCCGACCTCCCCAGGGCCCCGCCCACGCCGCCCCTGGATTGCTCTGCGGCTGCGCGGATGGACGGGGCGGTCGCCCCACGGACCCCAGGCGCTCCGGCCGTGAGGGAGCTGGGAGCCCTGCAGGCTGGGCCACCCGAGGGGCGTTCCGAGGCTCCGGGCGGGGCCGACCAGGGGGACTCCTTCGGCCCCCACCAGCCTTGCGCCTTTTTCGCTCAGTCTCCTTGGCCTCCCGCTCCTGCGATGCTGCTTTCCTTTTCTCTTGCTCCCGGGCTCGGGCCTCGGCCGGAGGCCCCGCCCGCCAGTTGGTCGCCTCCTGCAGCACCCTGGAGGCCCAGGGCCGGCGGGGCGGCGGCTCAGGGGATCCCAGGCGCGGCCCACACCTGGGATAATGAGCAGGAACCCAGGTGAGCAGTTTGTGGGGGAAGGGAGGCGAGGTCCGGGGAGCTGGGAGCGCTGCAGCCCACTTGGGGCCGCCTTGTGGAGGGGAGTGTGTGAGTGTGTGCGCGTGTGCACGTGCGTATATGTTAAGGTTGAAGTCGAAGCGGGACTCCTCACCATCTCTCCATACACACTTTAATAGCGTCTGCCCCATCTCACCTGCCCTTTCTCACGCCCACTCCTGTCCCCCCAAACAAACGGGATGAGTCAAGCCCCAGCCCTCGGGATGGGGTGGGGGGAGCCGTGGGAAAGAGAAGGGGGAACAGCAGCCCTGGCTGGTGCCCACGGTAAGGTGCGGACCCCAATCCCTGCCCCACCACTCTCTTCCCGTTACCCCTCCTTCACTCACGTGCGGCTCTGGGGCCCGCGGGCCCAGTGGCTGGCCTGGAAGTCCATGAGCTGTCGAGGAGGGGCGCGGCGACTATAATGACAGGAAATAGTCTTCACTTCGATCACCAGCAGCTTTGATTTCTGCACCCAGAGGCAGCTGCCAGACTCCTCATCCTGGAGCTCCCGGGGGCTATCGGGCCCCTCGGAGAAGAGCTGGCCATCCAGCATCCTGCCCCACCCCACCCCGGCCCCCCACCCTCCCACCCGCCCCGAAAGCCCCCTCCCAGCCCGGGGAGCCGGCGCCCACTGCAGAGCGGCGGGCCCAGCGACTGGGGACTATATATACCCAGGCACACGTGTGTGCCTGTCTGTGTGTGTGCGCGCGCATGTGACACGGCGCGGACGGCTCCGCGCTGCTACCTCCCCCACGTGCACGACCGCCTCCTGGGGCCCGGGATTGGGCGCCCCTTCCCACTGCTCTTGTCCCCCAAGCCTGATGGGACCTGCACGAGTGGGCAGGGGATTTCTTATTCTTGCCAAGCTGACAGCGCCTGCACCCCCGCCCCCATTTCTTCAACCTTCCCGCCGTTTTAACCCTTCATTCTCCTGCTTGTCAGGGTGCCTGACCAGCAGCGTTCTGCCCCTGACTTCCTGCCTCGGACTTCGTTTTCTCCGACAGGGAGGTGATGGGAATGGAACTCAAGGTCTCCGCCTGCCACTCTCTGCTGGTTTCCATGGGGTTGGGGTGCAGGAGGGGCTGGCCCACGGCTGGGGGGGTTATTTTTAGCGGCAGTGGCGTTCGGGCGCAGAGAGGAGATGAGTAACCAGCTTCCACGCGGTGGAGGGAGGAGGCGGTGGCTTTCACGCAGCCTTTGTGCGACTCTGGGGGAGAGCTGCCTCCAAGCTCAAAAAGGGTCACCCCCCCCCCCCCCGCCATACATACACCCTTAACTCCTTACCCTCTCAGTGCTGTGCTCAGGGCTGCTGGTGCAGCAGGACAGGAGTCTGTCTTAGCCATCGAAGCTGCCCACACTCTCATTCTAAGATGTTTGTCCTTGGGCACCCGTGAAGCCCTCTCCCTGAGGCAGGCTCTCTCCCCTAGTCCAGAAGCGTGGATTTGGGGGGTCATAATGTTCTCAGCCTGAGCTCTGCTCAGCTTTATGGAGGACAGACTAGGGTGCGTACCCACTTGCACCCTCTCAGAGGGTATAGAGGAGGAATGGCGCGCTCCCTTGGCAAAACTAATCCCCTAGCAACTGAAATGATAAAAGTGGGCCCTATTTCCCAGCGTAGATCTCTCCATCACCACTACCACAATGCCTGGCTGACTCAACCCCCACCTGAAGTGGTTTTCAAGACCATCACCTCTTAGGCTCGTTCTGTGCCGAGGGGGTCGTTGCTTACATCTACATGATCCCTCCCCCCAAGCCTATACCAGGTGTCCCCTGATTCACCATGGTAATGTTAGTGGCAGCACGGCCCACGCCAACCCTTCCATGCAGAGACTTAGCAACCATGCCTGGCAACCATGGCAGCAGTTCCAGTGGAGAGGAGGGGTGCGGGGAGGTGGGAGAAAAGAGTGTGTATGGCAATGGCTCCTGAAGAAGGGATAATTCGCCTCTCCTGAGAGGAACAGGTAAGAATAGAAGGCTTTGAGGCTCCCAAATTTTGTCCCTTGTCTTTCTTTCTGCTCCATCCTCAGACTCTGAGACTGACTGGTTGGGTTTTTAGGGGGCAACGGGAGATGCAGATCCCCATTTGTTTTCCACCGAAGTATATGCAGCCCTTAGGCACAGACCCTTCCTTTTAAGGTGATGAGCCAGGAGGGTTGTTTTAGGACAGAGACTGACTTACTGAGAACCAGAGAAACAAAACCCAGGCCTCCTGCTCCCTAACATGGACCTTTAGAGAGAACCCAAACATCCCCTATCCCATCCAGTCGACCCCACTTTACACGTACCAGGTGAACCGATGTCTCTTTGCTTGAAGGTGCTTCCTTCCACCCAGGTCCCAACAGAGCCCTAAGGCTTTAAAAGTCCTTGCCTCCTCCCTAGACGTGATGGAATGTGACATAAGGAGACATCTGTCCTTTCCACCATTCACCCACCCCCACACAAACATACCCTAATTCTAATAACTTGGAAGCCTCCCTCCCTCAACTCTGGGAATGTGCTATGAGAGCTGTGAAAGGATGAATGCAGAAGCAGGGGCTTCTCCAAAGCCATGATGCAGCACTGAAAGCTGACCTCTGACCAGTGCCCTGATGCTTCTCTGTGTTCCATCAACAAGCCTGGTTTGGAGGAACCAGTATGGTATGGCTGGGTTCATCCGAGTTCTTAGGCACAGTGTGGGTAGGGATACACACAGGAGTTACTCTGAAGTTCTTTCAAATCTTGGATAGGAAATGGTTATCATACCTGTAAGGCAGTGGTGAGATGGTACCCAGAATTTGGTTCATAGCCAACAATCTAGCAGTCCTTACAGTGCTCGGTGCTGACTACTGTTTTGGTCCACATGGTTTCAGCACAGGGAACGGGTCTGATGGAGTGACCATAATCCTGCTGCTCCCCACCCCCCACTCTCCAGCTCATATCTACCTTGGAAGAAAGGGATTTGTGAGTTCAAAGACAGTGCCAGCTCAGCAAAATCCAAAGAGTCCCACCTTCTCTAAGAAAAGTTGATAGTGGCAGGTCTCTCTGCCTACCTAAAGGAGATCCTCAGTCTGTGATGGGATTTTCCTTGGGTGCCAGCTATGGTCCAGGCAGAGGAGAAAGTCAGGTGGTAAGGAGACTGCAGGGAATAGTTACGAACAGTGAATTAGAAAGGCAGTAAATCTAGTGTAGTGGTGAAGTGCATGAGCTCTAAAGCAAGACTATTTTGGCTCAAATCCTAGCTCTGCTTTTTATTAACGGTGTGGCCCTAGGCTAGTTACTTAGCCTCTCTGTGCCTCAGTTAAAAGAAAACAAAATCTGTAAAACTGAAATAGTATCTACTATTGTTCTGAGGGTTAGTTGAAGTAATATATGTGAAGCACTGAGAACGGTGCCTGGCGCACAGCTTCATGTATGTGTGTGTGTGCTATTACTGTTGTTATTAATGATGAGCTGAAGCAGCCATATGAAGTAGGAAGGCTGGAGCAGTAGTGTCTATCAACTACAAAAATCAAACACTGAAATACCATGAAGAGGCTCCTGTCATTTTAATTAGGTTTGCCACAAAAAGCAATAACCTCGGCTAACCACTCTGCCCTCCCCCTCCACCTGAGTCTCATCTCCCTTCATATGCATACAGCACAGGAACCCAAAGGCCCTCCTCCCCATGATCCTCCCCACTCCCACTATGGGAAGAAATGCCATTAAATGGACTCAGCCTCCTCCATACAGCATGAAACAGGATGAATAAAAATATCTTTATGAAGAGTTTTGTTGTGTCCATTATCTTAGGGTGGAGTCAGGGACAGAGATAGAGGCAAAGGCTGGGTGAGGTCTGGGGATCTCTCAGAGATCAGAATTTGCCTGAGAAGCACAGAAAGGGGGCTATGTCTAAGTGGGCAGGGACCAGGCTGAAAGTTTTCCTCAAGGGTGAGGATAAGGACAGCTAAAAATCCATTCTCCTTCCTCCCCCACACCTTCCCTCACTCCCATGTAGAAGGGTAGGGGGCTCCCAGGCAGGGAACAGAGTCCCAATTCTCTAAAGTTCTCGTCTCTGGTTCCCAGAGCTTTGGGCAGGCAGTGAGTGGGGCATAACCCCTGGTGCTGCACGACCCCTTCCCCCGGCTCAGGGCTTCTCTCCGCCTGTGAGCACCAGGGCCTGCAAGATGTCAGACAGTGATACAATTCCCTTGACCACATCATTCTCATCCACCACTACAAGTCGGTGAACCTGCACAGAGCAATAAGGAAGGGAGAAAGGGATGTGTTTAGTGCCAGCCTCAGTTAAGGTGAGCCCTTCAGCCCCTACCCTCCATGCCAAACCAAAGCTGCTACCCCCAGCACCTTTTGGGTTGCTGGCTCCCCTACCTCTGCTTCTACCAGCCTGTTGATGATGGTTTCCAGAGTCTCATGCAGGTAGCACTTGAGGACACCCTCAAAGTGATGCGATCGATGTTGCAGGGCTTTGGTCACTGACACATCTAGGTTGTTGTAGGTCTTTTCTGCTGCCAGATTCTGGGGAGAGAGAGAAACATTCATGCAGGGAAGCAAGGGAGCCGGCCCGCAAACTCCGAGCCCACCCAACCTTACCAGAGTGATTTAGGGTAGCTGTCAGCCATGCCCACAAGCCATACCCAGCGCATTCAATTCCTTTTCAAATAGGATTTGAAAGCTTGGAAGCTTCTAAAACCCTCAGGTCCCAGAAGAGACTCTCTTCTTCTCCCTCTCCACATCCAACACCCCACCCCTTTCCCTGCCTCCCAGCACCTCCACAATCACTCACGATAACATCAAACTTGGAGTAGATGTCCACCACACGCCCTAGGGGGACAGAGGCAGCTCAGCAAGGAGGATCTGGCATCCAAGGCTCCCCCTGCCTATAGAATCACCCTCCGGGCTGAGCTGAGGGGACAGCAGATTTTCCCACAGCCTCCCTGGCTTCCCTGGAGCCCTCCCTCTCCTTTTGCCCAATCTCTCACCTTTCTCATCCACCACTGGCAGGGCTGAGACTCGGTGCTGTACAAAGATGCCCAGAGCCACGTAGACGGGGGTAGTAGTGCGGACCATAGCAATGTTAGCATAGGTGCCAATCTGTAGCTCTTCCAGAGACTTAGACATGAACTCTGGCTTGGGGAACTCAGTGATCTGAGGAAATAACCATCATCTTGATTTTTTTCAAGGCCCCTCAAACCACCTTTGGATACCCCTCCGACAAGTATGTAAGAAGTAAAAACTGGGCCGAGGAGCACTTACAAACAACTTGAGGAACTTGAGGATGCGCTTGTGGGTAAGGATGTACAAGGTGTTGCCTGATTCCGGGTCAATAACTGGCAGCCTGTGGATCTTGTTTCGAATTAATGAAGAGACAGCATCAAACAAGCTGTGGGAAGGTAGGGGATAATGATAAGTTCCACAGCGCTGGGCCTGAGGGTGGTTAAATAGCTCCTTAGAGTTTGTTTATAAACAGGTGGTTGGGGGAGAGGAGCAGTGTTCAGACTAGACCTAAATAAATACGTGTGTGTGTGTGTGTGTGTGTGTGTGTGTGTGCATGAGAGAGAGAGAGAGGAGTGTCTTGCCTCTCTTCTGCCCTTGGATCTTTGGATATCTACGGCCTTAGCTATGATGATGGCAAGGCTCTTTCCCCTCTGGACAAATGGTTAGCTGGAACTCACCTGGCATTAGGAGAAATGCAGACAAGTGGTTTAAAGGAGTCCTGTAGGTACACCTCTGAAGGGAAAAGGGAGGTTCACAAAATACCACCATGAAAAACTGTTTCCCAGGAAACTTTCCATCCCTTTATCCTTTTACAACCCCCAGTTCTCTACATACCTCTCCAAGTTTCTATCTTGTGTTCTTCTAGCTCATAGATCTGTACCTGAAAGCAGAAGCAACAGAACTTGAGACTTGGTCTCCCTGCTTCACTAACCCCTTGTAGTTTGTTTGGAAGAAAGGAAATGAGAATGAGGGACTCTGGGCAGGGAAAGTGGTTTTGGTCATTGAGCTAAGGCTCCTTACCAGGGCTGATTTATAGTAGCGGTGCAGAATATTGATGAAATCAGTGATGGTCAGCATGCCTAGAGGCCAAGATAAGAGCCCTCAGCACTGCTCAAAGCTTCTCTCCCTGCCCAGCACAAGATGCCAGTAAAACTGTGTTCCAACAACTTCTGCTTACCCACAAAGCTTTGCTTCTTACTATCCCACAAAGGGGCAGCTCGGACACCATTAGTCACCAAAGCAAAGAAAGCTTTCTTCACCTGTAGTGAAAGAGTAACAGTCACAGAGGAAAATTCCCAGGGGGCAGGATTTTAACAGAATAGGAATTGGGTATGCTGGGGAAAACATGAGCCTAACCCCATAGAAGGACAAGAGTATTAGCCTTGGGATGAGGTAGGATGAGAGGTATTGAACCAGAGGCTCCAAGGAAGGGGGAAGGGAAAAGAGGATTTCACCTACCTGAAGGGAAGTATCAAATACAACCAATTTTGAGCTTGTGGGAATCAGGTCATAGCAGCGATGAGACTTCATGAAGGAAGTATACACGCTATTGTTGGATTCTGGAGTCTCTGCATAGGGTGGGACAGTTAGTAGCTTCCTTCCATGCAACAACTCACAATCAAAAGAGGTAGAAAATAAAAGTATTGTAGCTGCTCAAGTATTTACAGCATGATTTTATAAGGCCCCCTATTCTGTTTTGTTCCTATTGTTCCCACAAAACCTGGATAAACCCCTTCGAAACCATTTCATCCAACCCCACCCCCAGGTAGAACTATATAATCTATTGGCTCCTTAGCCAAAAGATGGCTGACTAAAACAGAAAGTCTGTAATACTTTCACTAACCTATTCTAGTCTAAAAGCTTTTTTTCTCATCCTTAACTCATTTTCCTTTTCATATATTTAGCACATTTTCACTTGTTCTCTTTTCTCAATTAAGATGTAATTAAGCTTCTTAAAAATCCACGTAAACTTCTTAAAATTCTTCTAAGACCCACAGATGAGAAAGTCATGGTCCAAGTTGGGCCATTTCAGAACAACACTAAGTTGAAGCCCAGTGCTCAATCAACCTGGCCCCAAACAACCTGAGAGTCCATCTTGGGATGACCGTGTGAATCAGAAATCAACCCACCTACTCTAGACAAATGAGAGACCCTGGCTGGGTTTACCTTTCCATTCCCCTGATTTTAACTGCTTGCTCTCAACTGGAGAAGCAAGCCCCAAAATAATAGCCCAAATGTGCTACATAGTATGCTATGTGTACTTAAAAATATTACACCATCTAATCTGCAAGGCAAATAACTACTGCCCTCATTTTTCAGCTGAGAAAACAGGTGGAAAGCAGCAAAAAAAAAAAAAAAAAAAAAACTGCTCAAGGTCATACCATTAGTAACAAGAAAGACTCAAACACGGATCTACCTGATTCCAAAGTTCAAGCTCTTAAATCCTATGCCAGTTGTTTGTTTTTAATTTTTTACCAAGGTTATACAGGTACACAGTTTAAAGAGTCAAATACTTCTACGAATTTTGTTAAGAAAAACTGCAGTCCCTAGCACCCACCTCCCTGTACGACCCCTCCCCAGAGATGAGACCTCTTTTAGCTGAGTATTTTGGTACTTATTTCTATGTCTATAAATAACATGCTTATATTGCTACTTTTTTCGTTCACTTTTAGGCATTGACTATTATCATGCGAGGAAGATGAGAGGCATTATCTCTTATCATGCAAGGAAGATGAGAATTTTCAGTTCTCTTTACTACCAGGACCCCATTATAAACATGCACCTCCCATCACTCCGTTCTCCCAGAAGTTAAACTGTACGGTTGGTTACATCAGTATTTAAATAATTTTGACTAAATATTCATTATTCAGAGCTAAGTCAAGTAGCAAAGTCTGATTTTTTTTTCTTTCACAACTTTTTGTTTTCCTTGGAGTTAGTAACTGTCTTGTCTTTTTGTTTGCTTAGTTCTCTATGCATAATACTTATAACTAATTCAATCCCCAAACTCTTTACCAATTGTTTAAATCTCCTTTCAAGAAGTTCAGAAGCATGAGATAGTCTAACAATTTAAACTACCCAAAGAAGTCTCTCTGGAGCCTTCTGACCTGCTCAGATCTGGGCTGGTGTGCCTGGTGTGCACTGCTGTCATCCTTAGATCTTCCTTCATCACCATCCAGGGGAGCCCTTTCACGTCTCTCCTGTACTGGCACTCCTGTGTCCTGTATCCCATGTTTTCATCTTTTTTGATTACTCCCTTGTTTTGGTGGAGCACATCTTCCAGTAGCTTCCTGAGAAAGGGTGCATGGGAAGTAAATTTTTTGAGACCTTGTAGCCTGCAGATATCTTTATTTTACCCTCATCTTTGAATTATAATTTGGCTGGATATAGAATTCTAGGTTGGAATTTATTTTCCTGCAGAATATTGAAGCCACTGCTTCATTGCCTTCCAGCTTCTGGTGCTGTTGAGAGTCCGGAGTCCCAGGCAATTCTGATTCTTTGTGTGTGACTTGTTTTTTTCTCTTTGGAAACTCAGGATCTTCTCTTTGTTCCCAGTGTTCTGAAATCTCATGACAATTGTGCTTTGGGTGGGACAATTTCACCCATTGTGCTGAATATTCAATGAGTCCTTTCAACATGAAAACTAATGTTCTTCAGTTCCAGGAAATGTTCTTGAATTACTTCCTTGATTGTTTCCTTCCCTCTGTGTTGTCATTTTTCTCTTTCTGTAACTCCTATTATTTAGATATTGGACTTCCAAAAACTGACCCTTTAAGGTTTGTTTTTGTTGTTGTTGTTTTTAAAATACAGTAGTCCCCCCCTTATCCAAGGTTTCACTTTCCACAGTCTCAGTTACCCGTGGTCAACACTAGTCTGAATATTAAATGGAAAATTCCAGAAATAAACAATTCATATGTTTTAAATTGCACGGCATTCTGAGCAACATGATGAAATCTCTTGCCATTAAGCTCAGTTCCAGCCCTGGGCGTCAATCGTCCCTTTGTCCAGCATATCCCGCCCGTTAGTCACTTAGTAGCCATCTCAGTTATCAGATTGACTGTCGCTGTATCACAGTGTTTGTGTTCAAGTAACCCTTATTTTACTTAATAATGGCCACAGAGCACAAGAATAGTGATGCTGGCAATTCGGATATGTAAAACTGAAGCCCCAAAGTGCTTCCTATAAGTGAAAAGGTGAAAGTTCTTGACTTAATAAGGGAAAGAAAAAAAATCATATGCTGAGATCTATGATAAAAATGAACCTTCTGGACTTCCCTGGTGGCACAGTGGTTAAGAATCCGCCTGCCAAGGCAGGGACACGGGTTCAACCCCTGGTCTGGGAAGATCCCGCATGCCACAGAGCAACTAAGTCGGTGTGCCACAACTACTGAGCCTGCGCTCTACAGCCCGTGAGCCACAACTACCGAGCCCATGCACCACAACTACTGAAGCCCGCACGCCTAGAGCCTGTGCTCAGCACCAAGACAAGCCACCGCAATGAGAAGCCCGCATACTGCAATGAAGAGTAGCCCCTGCTCGCCGCAACTAGAGAAAGCCTGCGTGCAGCAACGAAGACCCAACGCAGCCAAAAATAAATAAATAAAGATAAAATGTTAAAGAAAAAAAGAATCAGCATAAACACAATTCACTGATAAAAAAAAAAAAAGAATGAATCTTCTATCTGTGAGACTGTGAAGAATGAAAAAGGAATTCATGCTAGTTTTGCTGTCACACCTCCAACTGCAAAAGTTATGGGGTCAGTGTGTGATAAGGGCTTAGTCAAGATGGAAAAGGCATTAAATTTGTACAATAAGATATTTAGAGGCAGACAGACCGACCAACCCCATTCACATAACTCTTAATATATGTTATAACTGTTCTATTTTATTATTACTGTTGTTAATCTCTTACTGTGCCTAATTTGTAAATTAAACTTTCATAGGTATGTATAGGAAAAAAAATATATATACAGGGTTTCACAGTATCTGCTGTTTCAGGCATCCACCGGGAGTCCTGGAATGTATACCCCGAGGATAAGGAGGTACTAACTACTGTATCTTTTCTCTCCTACTTTCCTCTTCTTTGATTTTTTTTTCTTTTCCTTTATAGTTTATTACAAGATATTGAATACAGTTCCTTGTGCTATACAGTAGGACTTTGTTGTTTATCTATTTTATATATAGTAGTTTATATCTGTTAATCCCATACTCCTAATTTATCCCCCTCCTTTCTCCTTTGGTAACCATAAGTTTGTCTTCTATGTCTGTGAGTCCACTTCTTTGATTTCTAATTCTACTTTATGAGAGATTTCTTCAACTTGATTTTCCACACCTTCTACTTAGTTTAAAATTTTTGCTATTATATTTTTAATTTCCAAGAGCTCCTTTTTTGTTTTCTGAAAACTGCTTTTCTTAAAAAAATTACTTCCTGTACTTGTTTCATGGTGGAAATATTCTTTATCTGAGTATGCATTAATGTTAATTTTTTAAATTTATTTTTAATAAATTTATTTATTTATTTACTTTTGGCTGCATTGGGTCTTTGTTGCTGCGTGCGGGCTTTCTCTAGTCGTGGTGAGCAAGGGCTACTCTTCATTACGGTGCGTGGGCTTCTCATTGTAGTGGCTTCTCTTGTTGCGAAGCATGGATTCTTGACACGCGGGCTTCAGTAGTTGTGGCACGCCGGCTCAGTAGTTGTGGCTCACAGGCTCTAGAGCGCAGGCTCAATAGTTGTGGCACACGGGCTTATCTGCTCTGCAGCATGTGGGATCTTCCCGGACCAGGGATCGAACCCGTGTCCCCTGCACTGGCAGGCAGATTCTTAATCACTGTGCCACCAGGGAAGTCCATTAACGTTAATTTTTAAAGTTCTCTTCTCTATGCATTGACTTTTCCCTTCTGTTGCTTTTTTTCCTGTTTGTTTGTTTTTTGCCATTTGTGGGGGACAGTTTGGATCACTTTTTTCAAGTTACAGGCTTTCTTTAGATGTCTAGTAATCCTTGGTTTAAAGGAGGATTCACACCATATTTTAAGAGTGGAGTCTTTTTTTTTTTTTTTTTTTTTTGCGTTACGCGGGCCTCTCTACGCAGGCCTCTCACTGTTGTGGCCTCTCCCGTTGTGGAGCACAGGCTCCAGATGCGCAGGCTCAGCGGCCATGGCTCACGGGCCCAGCCACTCTGCGGCATGTGGGATCTTCCCGGACTGGGGCACGCACCCGTGTCCCCTGCATCAGCAGGCGGACTCTCAACCACTGCGCCACCAGGGAAGCCCAAGAGTGGAGTCTTCAGGGCTGATTAGAAGCTCTATGTCTGTAAATGAACCTTGTTGACGGTGAACCACTTAGATGCGGAACACTCAATACTTACATTTATAGGGCTTTCCCCTCAATGGGATTCTGAAGAGAAGGATTATTCATGCAATTTTGTGCTTGGAGGATGAAGTCTTTTCTATTAGCACTCTGAAAACCGAATGGGGGAAAAGGGCTGGGGTCTCAGCATCCAGTATAGTTCACTTCATGCTCCTGTTTTCAGCGCAGCACCTCTGCCTTCAACTGGGCCGGCGCCCCTCTCCATACATCCAGTCTTTGCCAAAGTTGGGATGGGAGTTTCCCAGCTGCACTCAGTGGGGGAGGGAGTCTTGGGATCTGACTGCTTCTTAGACCTTCAATGCTTTTGGGCTTTCCTCACTGCTAGTTTATAATTCAGTTTTCTCAGGTCTGCTAAGTCACTTACCACACTTCTGTCTGCTTTCCAGCTTCCAAAAATTCATTGCTATTATCTCCTCTCTTGTTCTCCCTATTCTGATGGTTTTGTACCTTTTAAAAAAAATTCCTTCATGGTTTTAGTGGCTTTTTGTGAAGGAGCGAAAGTAGATGCATGTATTCAATCCACCATCTTTAACTGGAAGGCCACCATTGTTCCTCAAATTTGAAAACTCACAGACTCCCACGAAGACTCCCATGTCTTTTGACACCAGTTTAAGACATGCTACACTGATAGTTAAATACCACCATTCCAGGCTACAGGCCTACAAACATATTTGACTTGGTTTTCCCAGGATTTTTAAAATAATTTAAATCAGTTGCCCAATTTAAAAAATCTGGAGATTTACATAAAAATCCAAACTCTCAGTTTCTTTTCATAATCAGAAGATCTTACAAAAGTAGGTTGTGAATTCCCAAATAGTAGCAATTGACCAGACCTGGAGAGTTGCTGCCTCCTTTTAGATGCAACGAGATCTACAGGTTATTGTAGTCATACGCAGCTCACGTCACTGCTTGATCCATGTAGACAATTTGAGTGTCTTACCCCTGCCTCAGTTGGTGCTAATGTGAAGGCACTCAGAGACACAAAATGAGCACTGATATCATGGGGCAGTACTCAATTATGAAGAATCATCTAGGTAATTCAAAATGTGACTATATTAACTTTTTTGGATACCAACAACATGAAAACAGAACATTTAAAAAATTCTTGTGGAGAATTCACGGACCTTTAATAATATGTCCTAGGATCTCATCCCGTATTTCAATCCTCTGAGAAAGTGTGTACTCCTAATGCCATAAGCATGTCCTAGGAAGACTAGGAGTGTTCCTGGGCAAAATTCTTTACCAGAGATGCCTATAAATTTTGCTTCTTTCTAGATGACCTAGGGTTGGACCATTCCATTCTAACCAAGTATTTGGGCAGGTGCTGGAATTGCCTTCTCCTGTGCCCTGAATTTTAGGGTTTAGTGCCTCTATTTCTAGATTAGTTCTAAGGGTTTCAAGTCCCTTCTATAATTTCTTGTGTATACTCGGTGGTTTTAGTGAGATCGCTGTATGATGAAATCCTAGTGGCTTTGTTTCTGGGCTACTCAGAACATGCCAGGGATTTTTTTTTTTTTTTTTTTTGCAGCATCAACTCATTTATTCATTCACTATTCTTTCTTTCTTTCTTTCTTTTTTGGCCGCACGGCATGTGGGACCTTAGTTCCCCAACCAGGGATGGAACCTGCACCCCCTGCATTGGAAGCACAGAGTCTTAATCACTGGAGCACCAGGGAAGCCCCTTCCAGGGACTTCTAAACCATGGTTAGCCAGCCCAGAGTTGCCTATGGAAGTTTTCCCCGTACCTCAAAAGTTTCTCTCAAGTGGTATGACAACTGAGGATATTAATCATCCTCACCCTGCCCGAGATTTATTCCTAGGTGATCTTGCCAAATCACTGTTCCTGATTTATGTGGTTTGGCACATTATCTGGCCCAGCTTTGATCTTCCCAGGGAAGACTTCGGGAGAAATTCAAAAGCACTGCTGAAGACAAATTAGCATTGGGCTACTGGTATGAAACTGGTTCTCATGCCAGTTTCCTTTCTTCAGTAAACTTACCTTGAGGGTGCTCATTTTCCAGAGCTGAGTAGTTATCTGAAGAAGTGACCTGGAGAGACAGAGGAACAAAGATTCAGCCTATCTTAGGCTCCATCCATTTGAGCCTAGCAACATTAGGGAAAGGGCTGGTTAACTAATGACTTCCTTGTCCTTCAGAAATAGTATCTCATTTAATCCTTATAATAACCCTGAGGTGAATACTATTATTAGCCTTATTTTCACAGATTAGGAAACTTAGGTTCAAGAAATATTAAGCAACCTGCCCAAGGTCGCATGGCTGGCAAAGGGTGGAATGGGGATTTGAATACAGATCTGTGCTGTTCCAAAGCTCATGCCCTTATATACTACCTTGCCTAATGAAACATTAGGTCTTAAAAGCTGAGACTAGAAAATATGAGCTTAAGGTTGGTGCCACAACACTCTCACAGACCTATTTTATAAAAAATATGGAAGCCAGAGAGACAATACTGCTTTCCCCCAAACAGTCACTAAGCGTAGCTGTGGGCACCTGAGTCACTGACGTACCCCTTACCATGAGAGGGAGCCACATCTGGGGAGGATCCCAGCAGCCGACTACCAGAGAGAGTCAAAGTCTGAATGACTGAGGGGTAGATAAGAAGGATAAATGTTCTGAAACTAGGGAACTGAGTCCTCTCAGCACCCTTGTGAGTCAAAGGCTGCTATAGCCCAGAGGGTGCTGGTTTTCCAAGTTTCCTTGTTCATGACAGTCTGAGATTAGAAAGTGCTTTGAATATAGAGAAACCTTCAGAACCATCTCTGTGCTCCCTCAAGTGGGAACATTTGGAAATTTCATTGTTATCTAGGAACCCAGGAGAGATCATGATAATTTTTGTCGGCTGGAATCAACAGTTTTGCCTCTATTTTGCTCTGTCTGGTAATATCCCCAAACTAACTTAAAGTCATACTTTACGTCCACAGCTGCTGTAGCAACATGAAGTTAAAGGCCTTGGCTTGAAGCTGGGAGGTTGGCTGGTAAACAGGGTCAAGTTGGCAGGACAGCCCTAAACTTCCCTCCTCTAATGGGCCAGGGTGTGGGCAGGGGATAATCTCCCTCTCTTCTGTCTGGGCAGCATAAGGCTATCAGCATGGCCCTGCATTTTGGCAAAACTATCGGAACAATAGCCTCATCACTTCTAAGTGGGAAAGAGGTCTGTTTAGCAGTAAAGCAGTCTTACAAAGATCTATACAGAGACACAGAAACAGCTACTTCTGTAGAAATTATTGTACCCAGCGTATGATACCTATTTACTGCACTGTGCTACAGTTACTTTGTTCGTTATCTATCCAAACAGACTGTAAATTCCTGGAAGCCTGGAACTATCATATAGGTCTTTGTATCACTCCCTCATACCACGTAGCATGGGGGTTTGCATATAACTCTCAACTGTTTTGTTTTTTAACTCTCAAATTGATAATGATACACACTGATATGAACAGAGAGACCTAAGATTAAGTTACAGAGAGAGGAAAGAGACATACAGCTAAACAGAGACACAGATACCTACATAAGAGAGTCAGACACACTTGAATATGACTTTATCTTTCTGCCTGTTTCTCCACACAGGAGTGGGATAATTATGTCCACTCTCTCTACACTTAATAACATAGGGGACTTGTGCAAAATACTGTTTTCAGAGACACACCCTAGATCTGACACACAGACTCACAATTTCTTCCAAACTCCTGATCCACATTCTCAGTTGTTTGCTGGACCACCACAGATGTCACAGAGACTCCTCAAATGCTTCAATACAAAACAGAACAGCATCTGTCCCTCCAATCCTATTATTTTTACTGTGGGTCCCACCTTTGTTTTTGCACTGCTGTCTTCCCCTGATGCCTAGAACTGTGGTCTTGATTCCTCCAAGAACAAGCTATGCCAACATGTCTGCTTAGAATGACAGAGCAGGGCGCGACCTAGACTCGCCCTTAACATCTATCAGCTAAGCTGCTATGTTAGAAATGCCTCAAAGCCATCTCTCTCCTTTCCACTTTCACAGCTTTAACTTAGCCTTTTACATCCCACTTCTACAGCATTCCCTAAGCTGGTCTCCCCGCCAGTTTAGAGAAGAGGAAGTCTAGTGCCTCTTCAATTTGTCTTTCATGCTGTCACCAAGTTCTCTCACCAAGCATCTCAAGTTTGGAAGGGACTTTCAACTCCAGCAACCAAGACCTCACTACTCTGGAGCAGCTTCAGCCATTTACAGAAAGCCGTTAGGAATATTCCTAAAGTACACTCACTACCTTGCTCATGAATCTTCCATGGGTCCTCTTATTACAAAACCAAGTTCAGACTTAATGTGGTATGCAGTATCTTCAACCTGACCCCAGCCTACTTCTCCATTCTCCAGTCATTTCTCCAACTGTGACCAAAATCCAAAGCTCCGGCAACATCAAGCCACCGGCTCACCCCAATTAATCTCTACATGCCCCAGTTTCTATGCCCTTGCTCACACTGTTCTCTCAACCTGCAATGCCCTCTCGTGGGCTGACAGCAATTTCTCCCTCCTCTATGCTGCCACGGTCCTTTTTCTGCATCTTGATGCTAGCATTTATTACAGTCTACCTTAAATAACAGCTGTCACTGACTTGCCCTCACCCCCACTCTGGTTAGGCTAAGCATTTTCAAAGCAGGAGTTTTCCTTTTTCTTTATTTTATTCAATTAATTAATTAATTTATTGGTCAAGACACGTGGCCTGCGGTATCTTAGTCCCCCAACCAGGGATCAAACCCAGACCTGGCAGTGAAAAAGCTTAGTCCTAACCACTGGACCGCCAGGGAACTCCCTTTTATTTTTTTTCTTTTCAAAACTATTTCTATTCCAAAAACCTAATCCAGTACATAAAGTATGAGAGCTAAATTAGAAAACCTATATTAAAATGCTTTGTAAACCATAATATATTTATAAGTAAGTAAAAAATAATGCTATTTTGAATTTAATGGAATCAGAACTTTCATTCTTGTTCAAAATTCTCTTAATCTGTAAGAACTTACTCCCTTGCCTGGGTGACCAGCTGCAAATCATTTTACCACTTTGGTCCGGTTTCTTCTTTATAACCTTAGGGACATGACCTCTCCGCAGGCAAACAAAGGGTACAGTAAGGGAATGACCCTGGGCGTGTAACTGATCCAAAGAAAGGTGAACCTGCAGCCCTCACACAACTACAGTAGCAGATGATAAAAACCAAGGTAGTTAGAGTTACTCTGCCTGACAAAGGATACATGGAGGGAAGTGAATGGGCAGGGTTCCAGAGTACTAGACAAAGGCTCCTGAGAGTGAGGATGGGTCCAAACAGGTAGTAGGCAACCTGCAGCAACTCTGGGAGGATGACAGGGACCTGCCACAATCCGTCAATGCGTGCCTGCCAGGAAGGAGCTATGCCAGCACACCTGCTTAGAATCGCAGAGCAGGGCGTGACCTAAACTAGATCAGGGGACACAGTGGCCTCTAACACTGAAAGGTTCCCTCCTTCGGGGAAACCCCACTTTTCAGTCTCATTAAGGGTATGTTACCTCGCTGGACACCTCAATGCAGTATAAAAGTCTTTCAGACGTCCCTCCTGCCAAGGACTGCATGAATCACACTCACACAACTGGGGACCAGGTGCTACCTGCAAGCGGGGGTCCCTCGGAAACCCCTGCTTCACCCAGGAAAGCTGGCTCACAACCCTTCTCTCTCAGGCAAACCTCTGAAGGGCTCGAGGCGCTAAAAGGAAAGGAAGCCCGATATCGCCAAGGCGTGCGTAGGTTCCAAGGAGGGAGCTAGGAGTCACTGCCCGCTCGGGCTAAAAGTACCACGGACCGAAGGCAGGCACGGGCGCGGCCCAGTCCTAGGAGATGCACTCAGCGAAGGAGCGGAGGGGAAGGGTCACGGGATAGGACAGACACCCTGCTTCTCGGTTACGGGGCACCAGCGCCGGCCCCAGCCTCCCCGTCCCCTGACGGGGCGGGGTGGGGGTGGGGGTCTCAAGCTCCACGGCGCCCTCCCGCAGCCCTCCCGCGCTCCTCACCGCTTCCATCGCGACAGACGCCGGCTGGGTTCGTTCGCTTTAGGAAGCTTGCCCGGGGCGGGAGGCGGGGAAGGTCCCGCCCCACGTCCGGTACCGCGACGCCACTTCCGCCTACGTCAGGACTGACGCAAGCCAAGGGCGGAAGGCCAGGAGCTGACCCTTCCGGCGTGGCCTGGCCTCCAAATCCGCCCTCCCCCCGGTCCTCCCGCACCTCACGGATCCCACCGACGGCGATGGTGACGGGACGGAGCCGCTTGTATTTAAAATGTTCTTTTTTTATTTGTCGTTTAAAAACAAACTTGGAAGAAGCAAAATCCAAAACTTGCCCTTTGCCTCTTGCAACATAAATTATGTACAGTTCAGAATGATCGCTGATACAAAACATGCCAAGGACAGGGGCGCTGGGGGTGGAGGGAGAGAGGGCGCTTTAAAAAAGGGAATCATTTCATCCGTTGTTACGAAGGACCAACCTTGCTGTACAGGATACACACAACACAAAATAAAGTCTTCACGGGATTCACACTTGTCAGAGATTTATTTTTTAAAAAGGGGGAGGGAGGGTCCTGGAGGTGAGGGGAGAAGACCGTAAAGGGGAAAAACTGAAAATTGAATATGTGCAAGTGTAAACCAACCCAAAATACAAACATGGGGCACGGGGAAGGGCGGGGCGGGGGAGAGGGAATTCTGATGCAATTATACAGGCGGGGTACTTTTAAAAAAAAAAAAAAAAAAAAAAACCAACAACCAAAATTCCAACCTTGTAGCTTGGGTCTGAGTTAGTTTATATAAAAATTAAAAACTGTATAAGGTTTCTTCACTAAATTCTACAGGACTATCAGATACCTAGCATATGCTTACAAAGTCTGCCCCATCCCCTTTTCCCAATCCCAGGGCCCAAGCCCCAACCAGAGCCTGACTCGCAGGAGCCAATCTCCCCCTCCCTGTAGCCTAGACCTTCTTTGCTCTTGGAAAAGGAACATCCAATGGCTTTGGGGGCAGCAGCCCAGTCTCCCCACTGTCTGATTTAACTACAGTGGTTTCCGCGGGGGTGAGGGGATGTTATTCTCTTAAACATTTGCAGCTTGAAACAGTTGAGGAAGCAGCTTAAAAAAAAAAAAAAAATCTCCCTACCCCCATCAATCCGCAACCCCCCAAATTCGAAAACAAACAAAAACAAACCTAAAATCACAACAGCAACCGTGCTCCCCCTCCAGCAGGCCCGCCCATACACCACCACCAAGCCCACCCCTACACTCCAGACGTTTGATTCTTGAAAATATTAATTACAAAATGCCCTTTGCCCACAGCCCCTAGGAGAGAACTGCATATAAGCTTCATCTTCATCCCCATGGCTCCCTACCAGAGAGGGGTCTGGGGCCTCACCCACCCCCTGACCTAACCCTACCCCCAGGAAGAGGTTCAACTGCAGCACAAGCTTGGGCAGAAAGGGGAAGGACAAGGGAGGAGGCAGGGGAACCCATTACCCTCTGGCTCCCCCTGGGGCCAGCTCACTTTTGTGCGTTATAACATAGTCCAACTATACAAAAGGGGGTGGGAATCGCCCAGCCTCTATACCCCCCCCTTACAGCAGTCACAGCCAGGGGGTGGGGAGGAGGGGGTGAGGAAAAGGGCGGTAGGTTGGGTAATGGAGGGGGCTCCCCCACAAGGGGAGCTCCATGTGTCCGCCCCACGCCCCCCTACCATTTATAAACTGGTTTTGTAAAAAGAAAATAGATATATTTATATAGAATATATAAAGCACAAAAATTAGTAGTTTTACATTTGCTCTCCCCGGGGGTGGGGGGAGAGGGGAGGGTTCTCACCTCCAGCCGGCTCCCCCATGCCCCACAAGACTATGTACAATCCCATGTATAAATAGATAAATACCCCCCACCCTCCCCGCGCTGACACTAAGCTCCCCCAGCCCCACATCACCACCCCTTCCCACCAGACCAGCAGCAGTTTGGTGACGGGGGGAAAGTGGGAGCTCCGGGCCACACCCTGCCTCACTGGGTATGGGCATGCCACTCAGGGATAGCCCTCACCCTACCACCCACCCACCCTATCCAGGGGCTGGAGGGCAAATGGGCTCATGATGGGGTTGGGAAAACCGGAGGGAGATATCCTGGTCCTAAGTTTAGCACACCCCTCCTGCCCCCATGTCCAGATGGAGAAGGAAGTCCTAGAGCAACTAGGGGCCAGTCATCCCCAATCTTCATCATCATTAGTCTCAACCACCATCCCATGCCCGTAATTAAAAACAAAGATGGATTTTTTGTTGTTGTTTTTTCTTCTTCCTCCTACCCCCCTTCCACCCACTCAGAAGAGGGCAGTGAGGTGGGGGAGAGGGTTGGGGCAGTAGGGGGCTTGGAGAGGGTCTCACATTTCAAAACAGCAAAAAATCCAACACTTAAATGAGGTAGGTGTGGGTGCGGGGTCTCCTTGCCCGGCTTGCCCGGCTTGCCCTCCTGGGCAGCGGGGCGCCTCTTTCCCGTTCATGTTGCATTTGTCAGAGTGGAAAACAAGGAAACACAACCCATAGAGAGACAGAAACACAGAGGAGAAGAGGGAGACAGAGACAGATTGAGAGGGAAGGGGATGGGGGTGAGGGTGGGGGCAGGACCCGGCAGGCAGGGCCAGGTGTGGGACCCGGCCTTTGGGATTGTCAAGCTTAGTCAAGTCTCTTTGCAGCCTCGAGTTGGGCCAGAGAGGTCGGTGGGAGCAGCAGGGCTGTGAGGCCCGGCCACACATCCTCCTCCCCCCTCCCTGCTGCCTCCCAGATGCTTCTGGGTAGTTCCCAGCCCATATCCCCCTCAAACCTGAGATGCCCAATGGCTGCTTCTGTCTGACCCCTCCTGGAGCTGGGGGCAGAGATGCCAGCCTGGGGGCCAGTGGCGGGGAAGAGGGTCATCCCTGGTGCCCAGGGTGGGCGTGGCCTAGGGCCCTCTGCCCCAGCCTCCTGCTCCAGGGGCTCCGGTCAGCCGGCAGCCCCAGCCCTGGGTCCTGGCTCTGGCTGCTACCTCTCTTCCCCCTCATCCCTTTCAGGGAAGAGGTTGGGGTGGGGGACTCCCCTGCCTGGTAGCCTCAAAGCTTCTTAGTTCATCCATTTCCGACAATTCCAGGCTCCACAGTGGCAGGGGATCTTGTGCTGATCGTCCTCAAAATCAAACTGATAGTCATATGTCAGCTGGAAAGAGAAGAGGGCAGAATCAATGCCAGTCCCCCAGAGGAAGTGCGGGAGGGCCGTGGCCTTGGATTTTGACTTGCGGCAAATGGCAGAGAAGAGGGAGCTGCTTTGTCACTCACTGAGGGATGCTTCCTCTTACCTCCTCTCCTTTGGGGATTCGCCGGCTGGAGATGATGATGATTTTGTCCTCCTTGTCAAATGTCACAACTTCCGCCACACAGTTAGGGGCACAGGAATGGTTAATGTACCTAGGCAGTGGGACAAAGTCAGAGACGCCGAGCAACTGGGTTGGATGGCTCTGGTTCCCTGTTGGCCCACCCCCAGGATGCCACCCTTGGGGACTCTTAAATCCCTTCTTACTCATCCCTCTCTCACCTGGCAGGGCCTCCGGTCAACGTAGCATCAATGACATGTTCGTTGTTTATTCGAAACATGTAGATGCCTCGATTCTAGAAAGGCAGAGGTTGCAGAGGAAGGGGCAAGAACATCAGAGAATGGCAGCGGCGGTGGCGAGATCAAGGAGTGGACTTGGGCAGTGGGCTTCTCTTCATTTCCTATTCTTCCGGTCTCCTGCCTCTCCCCTCCTCTTCCCACAGCTTTCCACCTGCTCCTCTGGCCCCAATCCTGCCCCTTGCCCCTTGGCTAAGTGTGGACCACCACACACCATGATGGCCCCTCTGCCAGCCCATACCTGCTCCTCATAGATTTTCTCCCGCCGGTTGGCCACCTCATTGCGAATGATGGTGCCAATGTACTCAATGACCATTGTGTGCTTTTCTAGGTCCTTGGCCGCATAGAGCCCCAGGCCCTGGATACGGGAGCGAGCCAGATATACATTGTTCTTCCACTCAGTGCGGAGCCGCCGGTACTGAGATGACTTCGAGTGCACAAACTGTTTGCTGTACGGGGTGTTGGTCTCGCCTGTGAAGGTGCTCTGATATGCCTTGGACATGCTGGTGCTGTTCAGAGTGTGGGGCCTGGGAGGTGATATAGTCCATGACAAGACAGCTCTCCCCCAGACCAGGCACACGCCACCCGCTTCCTCCCTGGGATGTGCAACGCTCCAGTTAGGGGCAGTTGCTGCCTTGGGAATGGAGTAGAGGCATCTGAGTCTTGGCCTTGGTGAGGCAGCAACTAGCTATGGGGACCCTTCCAACAGCCTGGGTGGCAAAGAAAGCCCAGGATGGGGGGTGGGGTGGGGCATGGAGGAAGGGAAGGGGCACTGATTCCCCTACACTGAGCCCGCTCTCCCATCTCCCCACCTTCTACCACCCTCCTGCCAAACCAGACTCAAGGCCACGCTCAAGACCTCTGGGAGGTCTTCCCCAAGCAGCCCAGGCCTGGAATTTAAGCTCATCATTTGTTCAAATATCTGAGTCCTACTTCCTGCTCATACTGGAAGCTCTGAAAATGGGGGCCATGTCTACCACATTGGGCTGGATTTTAATTAAAATTGGCTCTGAATTCATAGCCAAAAGGTAGCATCCTCTCCTTTCTTTAGACTGTCCTCTTCTCTGACGTAACGCTGGGCTCTGTGCGGATGGCTCAGTGCAGGGGAATGATGCTGCCTAGGAGGATGCCTGTTCACCACCCTAGGGCACCAGCCAGAGTCTTGCCCACCCCAGAGCAGTGGTTTTCAAACTGGTTCTTTTTTTATACAGAAGAAATCTTTTTGGTTTTTTTCTTTAACAAAACATTACCGGAACTCCCATACATAAACTAGATGGAAAAGGAACTCTTCTGGTTGCATCCAATTTGGGGAAGGGGGAGTTATTATGCACGGAGAGGGCTAAGTTCTGCCTACTCAGTTTATGTGTTCCAGGGCTTTCTGGAACACGCACAGTTTGAAAACCACTGTTGTAGAGCATCAAGGACCAGGGCTGGCTGCGGTAGAGTTTGACGCTCTACGACAGCCTGAGGAGCAACCGAAGGCCTTCAAGAAAGCCCTCCTAGCGTGGATTTTGCCTCCCTCTACCCAGGGACCAAGGTCAGCCTACTGCGGTACACAGCAAGAACAGTGGACCACAAGTCAAGAGATACGGCTCTGGTCCCAGCTGTGACCTTTGTCTAGTCACTTAATCTTTCTGGGTCTCAGTTTTCTCAGCTGTAAAATGGGGATCATACCACCTGCCCTACCTACCTCATAAGGTTGTTGTGAGGATCAAATGAGATAATGGATGTGAAAACGCTTTGAAAAAAAAAGTATAAAGTGCTATACAAATGTAAGGTTTTATTATTTTTCCTATTATATTCCTAATTATTTATTTTCGACACCAACTCAGTCTGGGGAAGGGAAGGCGAACCTAGCACTCAGGGGGCATCTGTCTGAGGTTTGGGAGAATCACAGGCCCCCTGGAAGCAAAACAGGAAAGGAAGGTGGTGACTGGGTCGTTTATACATTTCATATGATTTCACCACTGTCTACCCAGAACCTCCCCAACGGCCATTCCCAGAGTGCCCAAGATAAGTCTATGTCTAGACTGCAGGTCAACCCAGAATACCTGAGCAGGCTCGGGGAGGAAAGGGATACCCTAGTGATACCTGCGCACCCTCTAATCAGGAGGCCTAGAGTGAACCCCCAGTCTCTCCAAGGGAACTCTGATCTGTAACCCCAAACACTTGTAATTGGCCAGAGGGTCCCTACCAACCCCCCGCAAGCTCACCGTTTGTAGTGTGTGAGAATTTTAGGCTCTGATCGAGCACAACCAGTGGGGTTGATCATGAGTGGCAGCTCCATCAGGGGGTGGCGTCCATAGCGGAATAAATAATTTTGACAGCTTTCCACTCCAGGCAGCTGTGGGCACAGGTCATGCTCACTTTAGCCTGAGCACTTCTGGGGCAGAACCAACCTTCCCCCCCGCCCACCTGCCCCCACCCCTGGCCCCTTCCTTACTGATTCAGCTATGCGCAGCACGGCGTGCACGGTCAGCCCAAAGAGCTCCTCGCCTTTCAGGTACTCAGGGAAGAGCCGCAGCATGTCAGCCTCTTTTCTCATGGCAGCCACAGGCTCAATGATGCGATTCCACACAGCTAAGAGGCAAGGAAAGAGAGCAGCCCTCAGAGGCAACTTCTGCTCACTGAGCTCGGCCCTAACCTCCACCTGAAGCTACATTTGTTTTCTGTAGCCTGCCCACCTTGCTGTCAGAAGGGTGTGTGGTTCTTCAGGAGCCCCTCTTGGCCTCCCAATCTCAGTCTCCCTCAACAAGCCAGGAGGCTTCCCACCCTGGAGGGGCATCAGAGAGCCTTGTGACACAGAAACGTGAACCCAGGGCCCAGGATACCCAGCACAGGCATGTCTTGGAGTTGAGAAGACTTGGGTTCAAGTTCTAATACAGGCCATGGGACCTTAAGGCCAATACTTAAATCTCTCCACTACTCAGTTTCTCTGTGTGTAAAACTTGGCACAGTAAGAGTACTCGGCTTGCAGGGTTTTGTGTGAACAAAATAACCTGTATAAGTCACTCAGCTTCGTTTATGGCACACAGCACATGCTCACTACAATGTAACTCTTACTGTTACTTTTATCAGCAACACTGAAACTAAGATCAAGATCTTATCCAGGGAAAAGCAACCATAAGGAACTCAAGGCTAGAATCAGATTGGGTGAGCTGTTAGACGGAGTCTCAGAACTGTATCCTTTAGATCCACTGAGTTAGGAGAAGGAGCTGACATACGTGTAGCCAGACAAGCAAAATACCCTCAATCACAAGGGAATTCAAGGTGACTGAGCGGTCAAAACACTTTCTCTGGAGATCTCCAAGAGACCTCTGCCTGCCCTAAGTGGGGGAGAAAGATCACTCATGAGGAGCCTGCAGGTCTCTTCTCAACACCGTAAAGGGGACGCTGGGAGACACTTGCCCAATTCCGTATTACCACTTCAAGGGCCCCGTGCTCACCCTGGGGAGAGGCGTCAGTGAAGACCAGGTCCTCCAGGCCCTGCTCCATGACTTTGATCACAAACTCCGGCCGCCCGTTGTTCTCGCCGATGGAGCAGCGGTAACAGCAGCGGCGGTTGTTAGTACGGAGGCTCCAGTAGATGCGCGTGGCCTCGTAGCCCACGGGATAGAGGGCGGTGGCACTGTGGAAGTCGGCCATCTGGTGGGGCAGCAGCTGTCCGATGGCGTGGAACACAAGGCCCCCTACACGGAACATGTGCAGCCGCTCCCCCCGCTGGATGATGCTGGCGATTTGCTTCACCTCATCTCGCTCAATGTAGACCCGCCGGAAGACAGCAAAAGAGCTCAGCTCCTGCTCGCAGGGCCCCTTGATCTTATGCATCGGACACAGCATGGTCTTGTCCTTGAAGAACATGCACTTGGCGCGGATGGCGCAGGCAAAGTGGTAGACGCTGGGGCAACGCATGCGATTGCAGCTGCTGGTGGCACCAGTGCGCTGGCACAGGGAGCACTTGGTGAGCAGTCCTCGGTGCAGGGCAACCTCCACGTTCATCAGCGCCCCACCCTGGGTCTCATATACCTCCGTGGACCACAGGGCACAGTTGAGGTGCACCCACAAGTCCAGGTCCAGGTTCAGCAGGCGAGCGGGCCCATCCGTGGCCCCATCCCCCTCCTCATGACAGAAGCAGCAGCGCCGCATGTCTCGAGGCACCTTGTCAGGTCGCAGGGCTGTGCCAAGCTGCTCCATAAACTCTGCCACTTCCCGCTCATCCTCCTGCCGCACACCACCCTTCTGGATGGTCAGCAGCAGCCGGAGACGCTTCCAGCGCACCCCCTTCCACTTCTTGAGGCGAGGGGGCCGGGAATCTTCGCCTTCCTCAGAAGGCCGGGCTCGGGGCTTGGGCCGGGCTGATTCAGGGGACGAGGCAAGTGGCAGAGGCGAGGGGACTGGTGGCTCAGCTGAGGGTTCAGCTGGAAGTTCAGCCAAGGGTTCAGCAGGGGGGCTGGCAGGAGAGGGTGCCAAAGGGGAAGGGGGTGGGGAGGGTGCTTCAGGAGGCGGGGCCGAGAGCTGCCGCACGTCCAGGTTGGAGACGTTGTAGGTGTAGCTGTGCTGGGTGGGTGGCTCTGGGGCAGGGCTCTCCTATATGGGAAGACACCCTGTACCATTAGTGCCAGCTCCTCGCTGAACTAGTCACCTCTCTCCTCCCACCCAGATTCCACTCGCCCAAAAGCCCTGTGCCTTCTCGGTCCTAGCCAGACACCCACCCCTTTCCCGTCAACAGACCCACCTGTTTGAGGAGGCTCAAGATGTCTAACTGGCTCTTGAGGGTATAGCCGGGCAACACAGCATCAAACTGCTTCAGCCAATCAGGGCCAGCTTCTGGGCTCTTGCCTCCCAGACCCTTTTCTTTCCCACCTGCAGGAAGGAAGGGGTCAGAGCCTCCCACCAGAATCATTCCCTGCAGGTCCCAAGGAGTTTTCCTGCCAAACTCACCAGGGCCCTCAGCTTCCCCCTTCTTAGGCTCAGTGCCTGCGCGGGCAGGGCTCTCTGGGAACAGCACCTCATAGGAGTTGGGGATCTTCATGCTCAGTAGCTCTGCCACTGCCACCATCACACCATTCAGGTTCTGCCAGGGCAGGAAAGGGGATGGGACAGCCGCATCAGCAGAGTGTGTGGAGTGAGAACTACCACCAGCTTGGTAGGGACAAGGACACTCAGGAGGCAACTCCCCAGGTGGCCATGTGCCATCAGTCTTGCCCCTGTGCCATCCAGCTCTTCTCATACGTTTCCTTTACGGGCAGCCTCTCCCTAACCGCTGTGGGTACTAACGGGAGCTCCACAGAAAGAGACCTGTGTCTGCTGGGTTTGGGAAATGACACACACTACATCCACTACCTGGAAATTCACGATACACATTAGCAAAGTAAAGGATCTGAAGAGTCTTGTAATAAAGAAAGCTGTTTTGCTATTTTAACTGGGATTTCCAGTTTCCTTTGACCACAAAACCCTGATAACATTTTCAAAAAACCAGAATTCCACCCAGTGTGACTGGGGACATGCCGTTTTGTAGCACTCGTCGCATTATACACACTCTCCTATTTGTTGACTTCTGTCTTTACCACTGAACTGTGAGCCCCTTGAGGGCAGGGACCCCTTGTGCTACATTTTTCCTAATCCCACAGTCCAGCTCAGGCTTTCATACACTGTAGGTTCTCAATACATAGTTTTAAATGATTGTATTTATCCAGAGAAGCTCCCGGGACTGCCCACTGACCAGCATCCCCTTGGCCTCCGAGGCACCCCCAGGAACATACCTTGGCAGCAGCGGCAGAAACCGTCAGCATGACCGACACCTCGCTCCCTTTGCCCTTCTCCCAAGTTGTGGCAGGCAGCTTCCCAGGGACCTCCAGGTCCAGGGCCCCATAAGGTTTGCTGTCTGGGAAGACTGAAGGAGAAAGAGGGACCTGTGTAAGCTCCTGCTGCCTCTCTCCCCAACCTCTGACAATGCAGCCCGGCCCGGCCAGGACCGGTCCGTGCCCGGAGCAACCTCTACCTGGGATGCTGGCCCGAGGAATGATGGGGATGACGGGGGAGAGAGCCCGGTCGTCCTGCTCCCACCGGCCTGAGCCCAGCTGAGGGAAACGAGGGGCTTCCTCCCCCAGGATGCTCTCGGGGGACGAAGCTGGCACAATGCTGTCAGGAGAATCGCTGTCCTCGTCACTCTCCATCCTGTGGGCCAAAAGCAGACATCCATTGCTAAGGCCCTACAGATGCCACCTCCCAAATCTAGAGATTAGTAGATGTCACAGCCCTGCTTGAAATCTGCCACTGTCCAAGGGAAGAATAAGGCGACCCGCCCGCACCCCAATTCCTCATCCCCATTTCTGGTCCCGCCCGCACCTGACATCCTCAGTCTGATTGTGAGGGGGCGTAGGCAAGGCGGCCAGCAGGTCTAGACTCTTCACCTCTGAAGCATCTGAGGGGTAGGTGGGAGAAGAAAAGTCAGGCTGAGGGTGGCCAGGGCCCATGGCGCTTTCTCCCACATGTTTCAGGCCTAACTAGCACAAGACCTAGCTTAGCTATCACGACCACTGTCTACCCATCCACCCACCTACCAGTTTAGGGCAGACGACCTATATTTACTGAGCCTTTCTAAAGAGGTACTCTGTAAGTACCTTCTTTGTTTATAGTCTTTTAGCGACTCCATTAGGCGAGCACTATTTTTATTCCACAGCGAGAAAACTGAGGCTCACACAAGTCAATCAATTTGGCTGCAGTAACACAGCTAAATCAATGCAGGAGCCAGGATTCAAACCCAGATCTGACTGTAGTTCGTACCCGCTGGGTAAGGAAGCTGGGCTATTCCCTGTAAGTGAAAGCCTCATAAATACGCTCCCTGTCCTGTTGCCTTTGCTCTAGACTCCAGAAACCAACCACTGCCTCCAACAAATCAGTCCTGAAGAGGCCCTTCTGATCTCAAGGACCCTGCAGCGTATGCACACAGAGCCCGCTCCTATCTTAAACTGTACCACACGACCCCAGCCACCCAGACCTAGCAGAGAAGGAGAAGCTCACTCCGTTCCTGACTTACCCCTCAGCGTCCCTTCAGCATCCCGGGCAGAGGTGGCGTCCTTGGGGTGCTCCCCCAGCTCTTCAGATGGAGTGACGCCATTCACCATCTTCTGCTGCACCGATGGGGGTGGGGTGGGGGGCAGCGACGAGGGTGGTGTCGGCGGGTTACTCAGGTTATTCTGGGGGTGGGGGTGGGGTGTTGTGTGCAAGATGGCATAGGGAGACTGACATGATCTCCTGGCCCTACACGATACCAGCAATTTCCGCACGCCTGCCATCCCCATCTCCACCTCCCCAGGAACCTCATCGTCCCCAAAAGGTATTGCCATTTTTCTGACCTTGGTAAGCAGCTGGGAATAGTAGTCAGGGCCTGTGGGCAGCGTCCCACTTCCAAAGGCCCCCCTCAGCTGGCACTGCCCATTGACTGGGCAGCCGCTGCCAAAGGGAGCAAAGAGGCTAAAATTGGCGGTGATGGTAGGCTCCGTGAGGGGCAGCAGGGACAGCTCCTAGGAGGGGCGAGATGACAAGGTTGGAAACCTGCAGCGTGTACATCTCTGCTACTGCACAGGTGGGGGCCAGGCTGCCCCCTATCCTGGGACGGGACCAGGGGACTGGCTCCTGGGGGTCACCTGTTTCAGCTGTTTCAGCAGGGCCTCGCTGGCCCTGACCCCGTCCTCCTTCCGCAGCTTCTTTCGGGAGCTCACCAACCTGTCGCTTGCCTTCTGTACCCTCTTGGGCTTCGGTGTCAAAGGCTTCCTTGCTGCTGTATCCTAAGCCAGATAAACCCACAGTGAAGGCCGCCGTCCCCCTCGGAGCCCTCACCTCATTTCACCCAGACCTGTTCACTCTGCCCCCGGGCTCCAGGCCCCGCACCGTCTGCTCCACTCCAGCTAGAGTACTCACCTCCTTGTTGCTGGGGGTACCCTGTAGTTTCTGCTCCAGCCCAGCCAGCTTGCTGTCAATGTGCCCGTTGATCTCAGCTCGCAGCCCCTCGGGCCCCCGCCCAGTGCTGAGTTGCACATTCTTTGCTCGTAGAAGCTTCTGCAAGAGCAGATGCCCGGCCTCTGAGCGAGGGCCTGCCAGCAGGAGGTGGTTGCTGGTACCTGGTGCCCCTATTGGCTCTCCGTTGGCCTCCCTCTTCACTGCCTGGGCTCCCAGGGCACATGGCTCTTCCCGAGGCTCCTGCTTGATGCTGAGATGGGGTGGCTCGGGTACCACCTGCCCATTCACCTGCTCCAGATGCCCAGGTACCAGGCCGCTTTGGTCCGGCTTCTGGGCTTCCGCTAGGCTGTCTGGGGGGTCCCAAGGTCCCAGGCCCTTGCCAAAGAAGGTATCTGCAAGCGGGGCAGCAGCAGGTGAGACTCTCCCAGGAGGCAGCTCCAAGGGTGGCCCCTGGGGTTTTGGGGTTCCTGGTTGGGTGGTAGGGAGCTGGGCCTCAGAGGGAAGCTGGGAGCTGGGGGAAGGTAACTGTGAGGAAGGTCTCTTTGGCTCTTGGGGGCTGGATGGTGGAGGCGTGGGAAGGACAGGGCCAAGGACTGGTCCTGTGGATAAGGCTCCTTGTGGGGCGGGGAGCCGGGGTGGGCCCTGAGGTCGAAGCCCTGCCCCCAGCTCCTGAAGAGGGCCTGTCTGGGATCCAGGGAAGCCCCCGAGTTGGGGCTGGCGGCCCAGGAGGCCCTGGAGGGGAGAGGGCTGGGCCCCAGGCTCCTGGTAGGGCAGGGCCTGGCGCGCTGCCTGACCCTGCTGTAGCTGCCGCTGCATGAGGAGCGCCTGTAGCTGCTGCTGCTGCTGAGGACTCAAGTGCCGCAGCTGTGGGTTTTTGGCCAGGACTCCTTGAAGCTGCGCTCGAAGCTGACCCACTGTAGGCATGACCCCAGCCCCAGGCAGGCTCTGCCCAGACTGGGGGACAGATCCTGGTTTGGCAGGCTGTGGCCCTGCATTATTTTGCATGGGCCGCTCTAGTCCAAGGGGCTGCTGGGAGCTCAGAAGGTTCTGGGTCATGGGTCCAGGCTGTTCCCCTACGGAAACAGAGGATGGGGCCAGCACGTGGGGCACAGATGAGGCCTCAGAAGATGATCCGCTGCCTGGTTGCCCGTGGCTTCCCACACCCGCCGTGTGGAGCAAGTTCACTTGCTGCTGCTGTTGTCCCGGGAGCCTCAGAGGCGGCTGCAGCTGCACAGCGCTGGGCTGAGGCTGGGCCTGGGGTTGGACAAGGAGGAGTTGTGAGTCCCCGGAGAGTGAGGGCTTTACCTCCCCTGGTTCAGCGGCCACTGACTCCGGTCCAGTCCCTACTGCTAACGGCCCTCCCTGCTGCGTGGAGGGCCCCTCAGTGGCCTCCGGAGGAAGAGCCGCCTCTACAATGTTTTGTTCCTTGCCCGTTAGGATGAGGGTTGGGCCCAGGGCTCCGGGGCTAGAAAAGTGTTGCAGAGGCTTGGCTGGCAGGCCCGGGCCGAGCGTCACTGGCTGCGGCGGCGGCGGCGGCGGCTGCTGAGGAGACAGTAAAGTTCGACTCTGGCTCAAGAGGCCCATCTTCTGCTGCTGCTGCTGCTGCTGCTGCTGCTGCTGCTGCTGCTGCTGCTGTTGTAGCTGCTGCTGCTGCAGCTGTTGCTGCTGCAAGGAGGCCACGGGCTGAGCACTCAGTTTGGGCTGCCCGCTGTGTGGCATCAGACCCTGCTGAAGATGGGAAAGCCCCGCCACAGATCCCTGCTGTTGGTGCTGTTGGTGCTGCTGCTGCTGCTGCTGCTGCTGCTGCGATGTGACCAGCCGGTGTCCCATAAGGCCCTGACCCTGCTGTGCCAGCTGGGGGGAACTTAGCACCCGCGGCTGGGTCAGGATCACCTGTCTGTGAGGGCCCTGGGGGCCCAGAGCTCCAGGGTGCTGGTGCTGTTGCTGCTGCTGCTGCTGCTGCTGCTGCTGCAACACTGCCACCTGCGCAGGGCCCAGCATGCCCTGGGGCCCCTGGGGTGGCTGGGGGGATAGCTGCTGGACCAGGAGGCCCTGATGGCTGCTGGGAGGCAGAAGCCCTTGGGGCTTGGGACCCAGACCCTGGTTTGCCGGTACCCCCGGGCCCTGCTGCTGTTGCTGCTGGATCGCCACCTGTCCTAAGAGATGCTGCTGCTGCTGTTGCAGTTTCTGGGCAAGCTGCAGGCGTTGCTGCTGTAGCTGCAGCTGCCTCTCCTGTAAAAGCCTCGAGTCGGGTCCTAGGCCTCGAAGAGCAAGGTTGCCAGGGAAAAAGCCCCCCGAGGGGCCGGCGAGGGACCCGGCCCCACCAGAATGTTGCTGTTGCTGCTGCTGGGCCAGGGTGGTGTTGAGGAAGGGGCCGCCAGGCTGTCCAGGTAGCGCCATGCCCCCGGGGGGCAGGCGAAGACCTGCAGCTTGCCCCCCGGGGGGCCCCTGCGGTGGCTGCAGCCCATGGCCAGGGAGCAGCTGAGCAGGAAGCTTGGTGAGCAGCCGGGGACTCTGGGAAGGGCTGAGGGCCAGCACGGCCGAGTGCTGCTGCTGCTGCTGCTGCTGCTGCTGCTTGTTCCGATACTCCGCCATGAGGTTAGTGTGCTCCTTCTGCTGCTTCCGGACCTGACGTGGGAGGGTCAGGAAGGTCAGCCTGGAGCCTGCCCACCCATGCCATCCCTCTTCCCAGGCTCCCGGCTGCTAGGCTGAAGTCTGCCTTCCCCACCTGATCCAGCTGTTTCTGGATCTTGCTCTGTTGTTCTGTAACCAGCTTGAGCTTCTCAGCATCAGCCTCTGGAAACTCACGGCCGGCCTTCTTGGCAGTGCGCTGCTTGGCGCACAGAGCTTTCCGGGACTTGCGGTGCACCCCAATCTGCTCCTCTAGCACCTTCAGTTGCATCTGTAGGAGCTGCTGGGTATGGAACAGCCACTCCTCATACTGCCGCTGGTCAGCCTCATCTGGGAAAGGAAGCGGGCGGGTGTCAGGCGATCCAAATCCCTCTTTCCCCACATACCCCAAGCCCCTTCCTTGCACTCTCCTCCCCAGCCCCATACTCACTGATCACTCCCTGGGCAAAAGTGGGTGGATTGGGACGAGGCTGGGAGGGGTCACCGGCACTCCGCTCCTGTGACGAGAGGGACAGCTAAAGGGTCACTGTTCTGTACCAGGCCCTAAGAAGGGTGGCCTGATGGCATAGGACCCAAGCTCCCACTCCCACCTGACCATTTATTTACCTGGCCACTCCCAGCTGCCACGTGGTTCTGCAGGTCACTGCCGGGCCCCCCTGAGAGTCTCTGGGCTAGCAGGGACACTTGCTGCCTGGAGTCCGCCAAAGCAAAGAGGATGTGTCGGTGATGGGGAAAGTTGAAGGGCAAAGAGGTGGGACAAGAAGGAAGCAGGATCAGGAAGAACAGGGGAAGGACTGGAAAAAGGAAGGGCCAACCCTCCCACCCTGCAAGTCTTACCTGTTCATACCAGGTGCCACTCCAATGCTGCCCTGAGCCATCACCTTCTTGATGCCTTTCAAAGCAACCATCTTGGCCTTTGCAATAGGATCAATGATATCTTCTGCAGCAAATTTGTCCAGGTCTGGAGAGGGAGGAGCCAAGTGAGCTGGGCACTGAGCTCAATGCCCCATTCTATGACTGCTGTTCCAACACCTTGACCTCCACTAAGCCAAGCAGAACAACGGCATGGCATGGTGGGAAGACCACTGGACTAGGAGCCCGACAGCACAGGTGACTCAGTTCTATTATTCACAGAACATGTGGCTCCGTTCTTACTCGCACAGTGCTAGGAAAAGGTACTCGGTAAATATCTGTTGAGCCGATATATCAATGTCATTTCACCTCTTTGGGCCTCAGTTTACTCTTCTATTTTGTAGAGATCATGATTCATTACTCTGCTCACCTCATAGAGCCACTGAGAGGATCAAATGTGACCAGAATACGAGTACACTTTATGACCTAGAAAGCATTCTTCAAAAGTAGTGTTCTTAGGGCAACTAAGCGCAGCCCAAGAACCCAAGATGCGGGCACTGTGCCAAAGCCCAACGCCAGAGCTGTTTTGGGCACAACACCCGTCACCTACAGACCACTCTTCTGCCTGTCCAGGATGCTGGGCAGGAAAAGAGAAACCAGCAGCCACCAAAAACTTAAATCTTCCTAAAATCCTGTACATTATATATTTCTCCACTGCTCAGAAAGCTTAATTGACTCCCTACTTTTTCTGTTTTTGGCCCCGCCGAGCGGCATGGGGGGGGTCTTAGTTCCCCAATCAGGGATCGAACCCTCGTGCCCTGTATTGGAAGCACAGTCTTAACCACTGGACTGCCAGGGAAGTCCCCTGACCCCCTACTTTTAAGAGGACTAACACAACTCCCTCTCCTGGTTATTTTGAGGCAGTAAAACAGTTAAGAGCATATGAGGGCCAGGGTTCAAATTCCAGTTCTGTTAGTTGCGTGCCCTTGGGCAAGTTAACTTAACCTCTCTGCCTCAGTTTCCTTTTCCATAATCCAAGGTAATAATAGTACCTTCTTGATGTGTCTGCTGTGATGATTAAATTATACGATGAATGTAAAGCGCCCAGCACAGGGTTTGGCATGGCAAACCACCATTATTCAATAGATGCTATTATAATTTGAGGTCTTCTTCAATCTGGGCCCTCTTCTTACCTCTCCATAGCTACAGTAGCGCCCCCTCACTGCCCTCCGCAAAGCCTGCTCCAGGCTAACCATCGTCTCCACTCGTTGTCTCCAAATATACCCCATCGGCTTTCCTGCTGCTAAGTCTCACTAAGTCTTTTCGCCAACCCGGTTGCTTTTTCTTGCACCGCTCCTCTCCAAGTCCTGATCTTTGGGTCTCACCCCAGCTGCAAAGCCTTTGCTAATCAGACGCCATGTGTCTGTTCCATTCATTCGTTCCACATCTGAATGCCCGCTGTACGCCGGGCACTATTCTCCCTCAAAAGCTACAGTGCTTCTGCTTACACCACTCGTATGGGATTTGGCCAAAGCTCTTTGCGTCCCATCCCCTTTTAACTAGGGAGGATCTTGGGTCTGCAGCCTCAGCGAGCATTTAGTGGTAACGGTGATAAGCCAGCGCCCCCAGATGAGGTTACCTGTATCCGGGAAGAAGCTGTTAGCCAGCTGCTGCTGCATTGCCAGCTGCTGCGGTTTCATGCACATGGAAGGTGGCATAGTACCCATGGGCTTCTGTGCCAGCACTGGCTGTGGGCTCTGCTGGGGCACCAAGCCTGCCTGTCCCCCATGCTGCCCACTTAGCATATGCCCTTGGTTGGACACCATGGTCATGGACGGGGCCAGGCGCTGCTGGAGGGCGTGAGCTGGTGGCTGGGTGGGCATCAGTGGCTGGGCCAAGCCCGGCTGTCGGGAACCTCCAAGTCCCAGGGCAAGCTGCTGCTGGGCGCCAGCCAAACTGGGAGAAGAGCCCTCGTGCGGCAAGGACACAGCCTGGGCAGGGCCCGGGGTGGACAGTAGGGAATGCTGCTGCTGCTGCTGCTGCTGCTGGGCAGGCTGCAGCTGTGCCGAGAGCTGCTGCTTCTTCTGCAGCTCCTTCTTCTCGTGTTCCAACAGGTCCTCGATGAGCAGGGGCAACTCACTGGCTACCAGTGAGCTCTCCATCTTGTCCAGCTCATCCCCAGATGCATGTCCACCGGGCAAGGTCAGGGCCCCACTCTCTAGCTCAAACTTCTCCAGCAGGGAGGACCCTCCTGGGCCACTCAGTGGGCTGGGGGTCAGCAGGTGAGCTGGTGGTCCTCCTGTGGTCCCAAAGGGGACCTTCTCAGCTGGGTGCCCACTACTGGAAAAAGGTCCTGTGCCCATTCGAGTGTCCCGGCTGCCCACCACACTCTGTCCTGGCTTCAGCCCCAGGCCTAGGGAAGTGGTGGCTGGAGATGGCTCTACCTTGGGGGCGGTAATGGTAAACTGGCAAGGGGAAGGGTGGCGCCCACCCTCCTCCAACTTGGGCTTCACCTCGGGGAGCACTGACGCCAGACGGGGCTCAGAGGCATCAGCAGCGGGGGGAGGGCGCTCCTCAGGGCCCAAGGGTCCTGGCTCCACCCCCCGCAACAGAGCCTCCCGCTCAGCCTTTTCATTGGCCGACTCCACCAGCCTCAGATGCTCATTGAAGATGTCCTTCTTGTCCCCGGTGTCCAGCTCAGGGTCAGTATAGGCCAACAGGTCAAACTCATCCCCGTTGAGCAGGTCATCCAGGTGGGGATCATTGGTCTCCAGGTTCTCCAGGGTGCCCAGCTCATCATCTCCCTTGGCCACGTCCACACCCAGGCCCAGGTGAGCAAGCTCCTCATCATCCTCCAGGGCCTTGTGGGCATCAAAGTCATCATCCAGCTCAGGATCCTCACAGGGTAACTTCCCAGCTTCCAGGGCCAGAGGAGGGCGGCCAAGCTCAGTGCCTGAGGGGGGCCGGCTGACTAGCTCCAAGCCAGCGGGCGCGTTGGGACCCTTGGTATGGGGCGTTGGATGGAGGCCGTTGTTCAGTTCAGGGGCCGGCGGGGCTGAGGGTTTCTGAGGAGGAAGGCCTGACACTGCTAGGCCACGAAGCCCTTCAGGGGCCAGTCGGTGAGAATCCTCAGTTACAGGGAAAAAACGGGGTCTCTGAGGGGGGCCCTGACCAGGAAACGGAGGCACCCCCGGTCCCAGTCCCTTCTGTACATTGTGCCGCAACTCAATGAACTGGGCAGGACCAGCTGGACCAGGCACTGGCTCACCAGGGCCAGGCAGGCGGGTGGGAATTCCCGCCAAGGGGGAACCTATGGCTTGGCGGCCAAGTTCAGGCCCAGGAGTTGACGGAAAGCGTGTCGACATGGCAAGTCGCATGGAAGTTGCTGCTGTTGCCTGTTGCTGCTGCCACAGCTGCTGCTGCTGCTGCTGCTGCTGCTGCAAGGGCAGGGACCCAGGATACGGTGCTCGCTGATAGAAGGCTTGGGAGCCTCCCACCAATTGCCTGGAAGAATATGCAGTAGTCAGTGAGACGGAAGCAGGATGAAAAAGAGCTAGAACACGGGCTGCCCCGAGGAAGGAAGGATGGAGTTAATGCAGTGAGGGGGAAGGAATGGAATGAGGAAGAGAAGTTAAGTGATGCTGAAGAAGGATTAGAGAGACAGGAAAATCAGAGGCAGCACACAATGGAGGTACAATATGTTCCCTTGATTTCCCCCCAGGGCACCCCCTGGAGCCTCACCGGCTGTTCACATCCATAGAGGAAGGGGTGGCTGGTGGAGGTGGCCGGGAGAGTCGGTCATCACTGGGGAAAGCCCCTGGCCCCAGGATGGGGCCACCCAACTTGCTCGGGGGCAGCCCCACAAGGCTGCTCTTGTCCTAGGAGAGATGAGGGTAGATGAAGGTGGGGGCCACCTTCAGTATCTTGGATCCACTACCCCTTGCCACTCTACCTACCTGGGTGCCGGCAAAGGGGGTCTGGCCTCGACCCAGCTGCTCAAAGGCAGGGCTACTAGGCTCAGCACCCCAGCTGCCCGGGGGCCCCACTGCTCCGGCAGCTGCCGCGGTTTCCTTCTCCTGCCGAAGGGTGTTGCGCTGGATCTGCTGCCGAATCAGCAGCTCCCGTAGTCGTTGGCGCTGCGCAGAGAACAGAGAAGAGGGGTGAGTCCATTCTACTCAAACCAAAGGGCTGGCGCAGAAACAGGGGAGACGTGGAGGGTGCTCAGGTCCAGGATGTCGACTCACCTGTCGTTGCTTCTCCAGCTCGGTCTGACTGAGGCTGGACATGCCTGGGTCCTGGGTACCCGGAAGTTCAGGTGCCGCCAAAGAGCTGCCCATCCCAGCCCCTGGGTCTTCTCGCTTCTCAACTGGAGAGGTGATGCCTGCCCGCTGGGAGGCTCCATGGGACAGGTAGGGGAGGGATCCATCGGGTGCAGGTGGTGGAAGGACTGATGGGGGGCGTAGTGGGGACAGCCCATAGCCCTCTCCCGTGGACCCACTGCTGGGTCCCAGAGGGCTGCCCGATGGGTGGAAGTTCCCTGTGGCTACTGCGTAGTTTGTGCTTTGAGGCTTGCCCAAGGTAGGGCCGGGCCCAAAATGGCTGTTGATCCCATGGGGTGGAGGGAGACCAGGCTGAGGGACAGGGGGCTTTAGCGAAGGCTCCCCTACTGCCTGAGGGAAAGTGAAACGCATGGGAGAAGGGGTGCCTACAAATGCACCAGTCCCAGGGGACCGGGCAAAATTGGGGGGCTGCACACTTGGGACCTTGGCGTGGAGCTCACCTGCCGGCCCTGAGGGCAGGGCTGCTGGGAAACCCCCAGCCCCCAACGGAGTGTGGGCTAGAGGCCCAGCCTTGAAGGCAACTTCAGGGGGCTGTGGGCGGGGTGGCTTATGCAGTGGGGCAAACGGGTCCCGGGACTGAGGGCGTGAGGGCGGGCGGGAATAAGGGTCAGGGGACTGGAAGCGAGGGGTAACAGGGGATGGGCAGAAAGCCTCAGCAGACAGAGGACGGGGTGTCAATGGGGACTGGGAGCTGGACTGGGACTGGGGACTGGCGGGCACTCGGGAGAAAGGGTCAGAGGGCAGTGAGCGAGGAGGCAGGGCACAGCAGCTCTCAGGGGGTGGGGGTGGGGGCCGAGGGGTCAACGGGGGTTGGGCATAGGGGTCAGGGTAGGGGCCAGGGCGAAAGATGTCCGAGTGGCTGGGAGGAGAAGGGGCCAAAGCCTGGGCAGGGGGCGGCTCCTGGGGCCTTAGGCCCAAGCCTGGGCTCTGGGGCTCTACCTGAGATGCCCGAGGGGTCAGGGGGGCTTTGAAGACATCGGGTGCCTTTAACTCCAGGCCACCCAGATGGGGGCCTGAGGAGGGTGAGTCAACAAAGCCCAGGTTTGGGGGCCCATAGCTGGGAGACGACGCCCCAAGCTCTTCCTTCTTCACCTCTAGGGCCTTCCGAGACTCCACGAAAGGCAGGGGTGACAGCAGAGGCTCAGAAGCCTTGCCTCCCCCTACCCCTGGGCTCTCAGTCACAGCCAGGTTGTCCAGTGAGGGGCAGCGGGGTTTGAGGAAGGGGTCAGGTGTGGAGGGCTGGTGTCGGGGGGTGCCAGGTGGGGTGGTGTGGAACTCCCCTGGCTGGCCGGTCCCAGGACGAGATGAGGCGCCCAGCGTCGCGGGCTGCGCGGGGGCCCCGGTCGGACTAGGATAGGGAGGATAGGTGGGTGGTGCCGTGGGGAAGCGGGGCTCCAGAGCGTAGGCGGGGGCCAGTCCAAAGGGGTCCTGCGAAGGCACTTGGGCGGGCACCTGGGGTGGGAGCTTGAGGAAGAGCTCACCAGGCGAGTCAGGGCCGGGCACCGTGCCCGCCGGCGGCTTCAGAAACCCATCCGCAGAGGTAGACAAGCCGGCGGGGGGAGTGGGGCTGCCAATGAAAATGGTGGGGGCAGCAGCAGGAGGCGGGCTGCCCAGTGCCCCTGGCTGGGGGGGAATGCGGAGATGCAGGGCCGGTCGGTCAGTCTTACGGGCCATGTCGCCCACCTTGGTCTGCTTGTTGATCTGGCTCTCAGCCTGCTACAGGGGGAGACCAGGCACAGAGCAGTCAGGCTGCTGTAGGCAGGCCCTACGTCCCCCCTACCCTTAGAGAGCCCGCCCCACTACAGGCCTTGGATGGCACGGCCCAGCCTGGCCCCCACTCACCTTTTGCACCTTGTTGATGCGGTGAGCTGCCCGGTTATCTTTGGCCTTTTGCTGAGGAATAGAGGACACAACCTTAGGCTAGGACGCAATCTCACGCTCAGCCCCCAGCCCTCGCAATGTCACTCACACTGCCTACCCAGAAGCTGATCCCTACTGGCCCAGCTGCTTTGGGAATGGGGAATGGCAAGAACTGAGGCGACCTTCCCAAAGTCACCCCACACCCTCAGTTCCCACGCTGACCCAGGCTCCCTCTGTCTCACCAGGTAGGGGGCTTTATCAGCAGCTGGAACTTTTCTCCAGAGCTTCATGATTTGTTTGCAGCGGCTAGACCAGTCTGGAGGGCAGACAGAATGTGTTAGGGGAGACCTGGCAGGTGACCCCCTGCACGTGCCATGTTACAGGTTGTCTCCCTTGCCCTCATCCCACGGGTACCTGGGTAATCTTGCTTGAGATTGGGAAAGTTAATGTTGGCATAGAGCACAGGTGAGATGGTAGAGAGCTGGCCCAACTCCTCGTCCTTCTCCCAGCGCTGAAGACTCCGCTGGTTGTAGGAGAGCCCGTCGCCCTCACCCTCTGTGGTGGGCGTGGTCGGGGTGGAGGGCGTGGTGCCCCCCGAGCCTGTCCAGGGGCTGTCTGGCTCACCGGGCTCCGGGCTAAAGAAGCCCCCGCGCTCCCTGGGGCGCAGGGGCGGAGAGTCACAGAGGGCAGGGACGCCAAGTCCCACCCCAGACAAACTGCCCAGAGTCCCCAGGCCACTGCCCTGCCCCAACAGAGGACAGTCACTAACAAAGGAGCAGAGAGAGGTGTTGCTACAGCAGCACCCAAGAGTCCAAGGTTCCCTCCCTTGGCATGGCCCCAGTTGGAAGGAAGAGACTGCCCACGGGGGTTAAGCATAAATACCAACCTAGAATCCAGGAATGGGGACTGGCAAAGGCCCGGGTAGGAGTCCATTGGGCTGCTGGAGGGGAGGTTGCCCAAAGGGAGTCCACCTACAAGAGGCACAGGATCAGCGAAAGGAGTAAGTGGCCCATCCTGGAGGCAGGCTTGGCCATACCTGCCCACCCAGTTTTCAAACCACTCCTATCCGGATCACCTTGAAGAAAGGGCCTCTGTAGCGGTGTACGGCTGCCGTCGAGGCCAGGGGTTCCACAACCCAGATGTTGCTCTCGTTCAGAACCCAGAACATCCTTGAAAAGCTGCTGCAGGTCCTTGGATTCCATCTTGGGCAGTTCTGTGAGGGATCGATGAAGGATGCTGCTGAGGAAGACTGGGGAGTTGAAGGGACACCACAGGGCTACAAATGGTCACGGCCAGGGAAGGTGCCCACGACTCCCCACTAGAGAAGCTGTAGAGATGAGAGTCTCACAGGTAGGATGCTCTCCTTCTCCCACAGAGGACCCTTATAGGCAAGGAGTGTGGGTCACAGCCTCACCTTCTGTGGGAATCCTGTCTAAGTCAGAGCTAAGCATCCCTTCCCCCGGGGTGCCTGGCTTCTCAGGGTCACTAGGCACTGGGGATGCCTTTACGCCGCCATCCTCAGGTCCTGCAATTGCCAGGAGAAACCCATCAGCCAAGGCCAGTATGGAGGTACCACACTGGCCACCCTGAACCACAGAAGGCACGGAACACTCTCCAGCCTCCATCCCTGATAGTGCTCAGGGGCAGAACAGATTCACAGAAGCAAAACCAAGATGGCACACAGTCCTCCCAGCAGCCCTCACCTGATGTGTCAGCCTTGCCCTCAGGACCACGGGATTCTTCATCTGCAACATCCGGACCGTCATCTCCTATAAGCAACAGTCGCCATTCCAATCAGAGATGCCCTACATGTGATGCCCCGAATAGGACCCCAGCTCCAAGGCCAGGGCCCTCGGCCCACCCTCAACTCCTGGAGACCAGCCCATTTCCCACTAAAATCTCTTACCAGCTTCTACGCACAGAGCGAAACTGGACCCCTTCAGACCACCTTACCCCCACACGACTGACCTTTCTGTGAGGTCGGGAGCTCCTTCCTATCTGAGCCTCCATCCCCCTTGGCTTTTGGGGTTCCTAGTCCAAAGCTTGGCCGGCCCACCCCAACTGCAAAAAGGGCCTTCCGGCTCAGGTCCAGCAGCTCCTTCCCAAAGAAGGCTTCCTGTGGGAGGAGTCAGGGAGAAACAGGCTTCTTCATGCCCTGCAGGACCGACACTGCCCTTGCCCCTCGGAGCCTAAGACCCACCTGCAGATAAGCAGGGAACATGTCCTCTAGTTTGCTCTTCTTGCGCCCTCGCCGCTGCTGCTTCTTCTTCTCATCCCCATCAGCTAAGCTCTGGTCCACAGAGCCCTCTGCAGGCAGGTCGGCAGGCAACACTGGGGACCGAATGGGAGGTGTCTGCCTCTCTGGGGACAGCGGGCATGCTGCTCCCAACTTGGCCTGGGGACGCTTTCTGCCTACTCTCTCCCCAGCACCAGTAGTGGGCCCACTACTCCCCTGGCCCTCTGAGTGGACTCCCCTGCCCCAGGCCTCCCTGGCAGTGTCCCACAGGTCCTGTGATCCCCACCTTCTCCCAGGCCCCACTGGAGCCCTCACCCGTCTCACCCTCGTCGGGCTGCCCATCCCCACTCAACACCTCCGCCTGTGCAGCAGGCCCCTTTTTCACACGTGTGTGGGATTTCCGCTGTCGCACCATGAAACCACCGATGCCTATAAGGAGACAGAGCTGAGGCTGAGAAGCCGCTGGGGACCTGGTGAGCTGCCCCTCACCACCCCACCTCTGCATCCCAGGGCCTCACCAGGCCGATAGGGTTTGCGTTTGCGTTTTTTGCTTTCCTCGGTCTCCTCTTTGCCAGGCTCTCCATCAGGGCTGACGGGGCCCTCTAGTTTAATTTCGCATTCCATGTGTTCCACACCACCTGTGTACGGGGACAGACGAGACGGAAGCAGGTCAGAGGCATGGACCCTTTTAACCCTGTCATCCTGCCACCTAAGAACAGAGCTGAGTGCCCTGCCACAGAGCCATCTGGACAAGACCAACAGTGCCTTGAGGGTGACTGGGAGTCATAATGCAGCTCCTACCCAACACTCAACTCTCACAGGCATGCTCCCATTACTTTGGCACTCCCTGAGACTCCTCAGCCTGACCTTCACCCTTGAGCAGCTCATCAGTGTCCAGGTCTCCATCCTTCTTGTCATCAGGGCCAAGGGCATCTGAAGGCTCAGAACCCTCCAGCCCTGCCTCGCCTGGGAGGCCAAGCCGTCCTCGCCGCTGGCGCCGCTTGTGCAGGGGCGACATGGTCAGGTTACGCAGCACAGCCATGCCAGTTTCTGTCAGCCACACACCCTCGAAGCGGAAGTACTGGGGCTCTGCACAAGGGGGAAGAGCGTGTGACCCCCGATGGAGGCCCCAAGGAGCGCAGAACTCCAAGTTTCGGCCTAAGTCCCTAGCTGGGACAAAAGCAGCGAGAGAGAGACAGACTGAACTCCAGACTGGGGTCTGAGGGCTGGAGAGGAGAGACCACCAGCGGGCGCCAGCTGAGGCCCGAGTGCTCCCTCAGGTAACCAGGAGGATCAGAGAGACCGCTCCTGCTGAAGCCGGACTTTGCTCATGGTTCACCCCCAGTTCACCCAATATATTCTCTAGCTGTCTGAGGCCAGGAGGGCCCCTCCTTGCCGAATGCCAGCTCACAGTGCCCCAGATGCCAGGAGCAGTGCCCACATCACGATGGAGGTGGGAGAGCCCCAGCTCCTTCATTAAGGAGAAAGCTGTGTTCCGTGCTCTCTGGAGGTGAGATTCTAGCCGTACAAAGGCCGCGTTGCCTGGTGGAAGGAACTCTGCCTGGGAAACTGGATGCCTTGGTTCTCGTCATAACTTCACCACTGACCTATGGGGTGACCTTGGGCAGGCCACTCAACCCCCCTGGGTCTTAGTTTCCTTCTCCGAAAATAACGAGATAAAGTTGGGGGGCTGGAGCCGGACTAAGTGCCTAAGGTCTCCTCTGGCTTTGGCATTCAGAATTTCTGTGACTCACCCGGCTCTTTCACCTTCATAGGCACCAGCTCTGGAGGCGCAACAGGCACTGTGGAGAGGACAAAGCAAGGCAGCTAGAGGCCCTGTCCCAAAGCAAGGCACCCCTGCCCGACCCCTCCTCCCCTCTCCCCCGCCCCTGGTACTCACCAGCAGGCTTTACCACGTAAGGCTGGCAAGAGACACAGTCAAAGCCCTCATCGGCCGCCTGCTCCACGTCATCCTCTGTGAAGAGGCTCTCGCAACCAGCATGCATCCACCTGGGAGAAGGGAGACAGGAGGGGATAAACTGAGACAACGCCAGGCTGAGAACAGGGAAGAGGGGGCTTATATGAGGAGAAAGGGGCACCCTCACCGTTCACAGTGACGGCACTGGATCAGGAGGTCCTCTTCCACATACGGGGCATGACAGATCGGGCAGGTCACCAGGCTGGCGCAGGGCCCGCAGTGCGTGTAACTATTCTGCCATTCACAGTGGAAGCCAGGGGAGGCGGCCCCACACTGCATACAGGACACACACCTGGTGGGGGCAGAAAGACAGACCCTCAGCACCTAACCCACCCAAAGCACCCAAAGCCGCCCAGCCTTCTAAACCCCGCCTCTGCCATGTATTCAACATCACACCCACTCAAACATTTCAGGCCCCTCTGAAGATCCCAGTCTCCTTACCACTTGCACTTCCAGCCACCCTTGGGCACGGTGAGCAGTGGCGGGTCCAGGCAGTACGTGTGGTAGCTGATGTCACAGTCATCACAGAGCAGCAGGCGGGAGGGGTCTGAGGCCTGGCCGCATACCTCACACACGATGCACTCCACGCAACGCCAGCCCTTCAGCAGCATCACCTTGGTGATCTGGTGCAGAAGACGGCAATTCCTCAGGAGGTGATGCGGAGGGCAGGGCAGACCTCTCAGGGGAGCGGGGGGACTTACACAGGTGAGGCTGGAGGACCCCAGTACCCAGGCCAGACCTCCATTTGAGCACAGGGAATCTACACAGAGCACCCTCACCCCAAAAACAGTGGATCTTAAACTTAGGCTTCCAGGGGTCTCTGCTGATCAGAGAACAGCCTCACCCGGCCACTGCCTCATTAGGATCTTTCACTAGCGAAGTCTCCAAAAAGACTGTGGATAGAATTAGGTTGTATTTCCCCCAGTTTTTCTTGAACATGTAGAGCCTGCTACTGCTACAAGTTAGTGACTGTTAGCAGTGGACAAGTTCTAAATTAACATTAGTGAAAACCCCAAAATGACTGATCATACTTGAGTCAAAAACACTGCTTTCTCTTTGTGGACATGTGTTTGATTCTGATTTTACATTTTATATCCAGACCATATCATGTTTTCTACTAGTAAAGTTCTCACAGTTTACATGATGGACTGAATTATACCAGCAAGTCATGGTCTACCACAAAGAAACTCGTAAAGACCACTACGGTTTCCGAAGTATTTTTTCCCAAGATGAATTTGACAACCACTGGAAACTGATGGACAACTTCCATGACCAATGGCCACTTTAAGTCGAGTGGCCAAGACAGGGGACTAGGATAAGCAGTAACGACCCCATCCCTCAGGCCAGACCTCTTGGGCCCTGAACTCACCTTGCTGTTGACACAGTAAGGGTGATAGCACTGAGAGCACTGGGAACAGGCAAGAAGGTGGCCCTCTGCCCCCCGGCCAAAGCTGCCACATACCACACACATGTCCTGGGGAAACACACAGAAACCCAAATGTCCAACCTCACATCCTCAGTACCACTCAGTCCCAGTAACTGACGACACCACTAATCTGAGAAGGAGGAGTCAAAGAACCAGAAGCCCATCCCCAGCATTAGGACACGGTGAGCCATCACGGGACCCCGTTCCTTCCTAGCATGCCTTGCCCATCTGATCAGGTAATTTGAAATGATACAGCCTGACATGGGTAACGCTAAGGAGAAGTGAAAGATAAGGTGGGTAAAGACTGGTCAGGATGAGACAGTAATATATGCGACAAAATCCTACAGCTTCGAGATTACTCGTGTTCCCTAGACTCTAAGCTTCAACAGAGCAGAAACCATTTCTGCCTTTTTCACTGCTACATTCCTAGCTGCTAGCTCAGTGTCAAGCTCATTCTCTGGAATGCCAGGAGTAGGTCCCTGGTTCTCCCCATTTACCCTCCCACCGAAACACACATATCCAACTGTTCAGGCTGCCAGGTCTCACTGCTGAAGACGGGACTACAAAAGTCAAGTACGGTACCTGCATTAGGACAAACTTGTCTGTGTTGGAGAAGAGAACCACAGTATTTTGCATGGTGTCATCATCATCATCTTCTTCCTCCTTGCTGGGAGAGCTATCGATATCAGCAACCTTATAGGCAGAGAGTTGTGGAAAGTGAGGCAGCTAAATCCGCCCCAACTAAGCTGCTTTCCTCTTTGGTGTTGGGGCAAGGCGGCATAAACCCCTGGCTAAGATGAAAGCCAGGAGCCAGGACTAAGAAGCAGAAGAACACCCCAGCTCCCAAACTGGGCCTCAGCCCAACATCAGATTTCAGAGAAGCCTGGGGGCCAAGAGCACAGAAGGAGCACAGACATAGCTGGACGGGCCCTAGGCTAGCAGGCAGGCAGGTGAGCGTGCAGGGGACTGGCAAGATTTAAAGGGTGTTTAATCTTGAAGGGGCCAGCTGAAGCATGTTTGGGGGATGGGAGGCCTCTCCTTACTACCAGAGTCTCAATGGAAGAAGTAGTTGATTTTAGCCGGGCCCGTCCTCTCCCACGTCCTCCATGTGCTCCTCCACGTGGCCGGCGTCTTCCTGGGAAACTACTGCTGCGACCCTGAGTGAGGTAAGGGGACGATTACAGGAAAAGTCGAGGGCTAATATGCTGCATCCACAGGCTTGGAGGGAAGAGAAGAGACGAAGGGACAGAGTACGGCAGGTAACAAGGCCCAAAAGTCCCAGTCAGGGCCAGGGAAAAAGCCAAGCTCTCAGATAGCAACAGGTAGGTAACTCTGGTCCAAACCACTCCACATCTTCCAAGAAGAGTGGTCAACGTGGTACAACAAGAAACAATACCGGCCTGAGAGACCTGAGTTTCTAGTCCCGATTCTATGGCCGAGTTACCATGAACCTGGGCAAGTCGCGTCCCCCTGTGTATCAGTATTCTCCCTGATAAAATAAGAAGGCGCACTCAAGGACCTCTGACAGTCCAGGATTCAATAAGCCAGGCAGGGGGCTTCCCTGGTGGCGCAGTGGTTGAGAGTCCGCCTGCCGATGCAGGGGACACGGGTTCGTGCCCCGGTCCGGGAAGATCCCACATGCCGCGGAGCGGCTGGGTCCGTGAGCCGTGGCCGCTGAGCCTGCGCGTCCGGAGCCTGTGCTCCGGCAACGGGAGAGGCCACAACAGTGAGAGGCCCGCGTACCGCAAAAAAAAAAAAAAAAAAAAGCAATAAGCCAGGCAGGAAGGCATCAGCGACACAGGACTACACCTCTGACAGTGGCATGACACCAAGCACATCAGTGGCTGGATAGCCCCTTACCTGTTTGATGCGGGAACGAGCCGGGGAGCTGCGCCGCCTCCCCTTGTCCCCCTCCGCTTTGCCTCCTCCGATAGCTGTCCCAGCATCACACAACAGCGAGTCATCAGTCTCTGGCAGCGAATCCGTACAAAGTCGCAGGGAGCCCTCATCTCGGGCTGGACTAACGTCTGTAGATACCCCCAGCTCCATGGACAAGGAGCCACCGCCCTCGGGGTCGGGAGAGCCCAGCAGGGGCTCTGAGCCAGGAAAACTGGCACTGGCATCGCCCTGGCTCAGATTAGAGATCTCATTAACGATGTCAGATTTGATGAGAGTAGGTGGGGTGGGGGCCACTGGTGCACGTGGCTCCTCTTGCTCTTCACAGGGTGAGCCCTGCCCTGCCTGCTTGCATTCTGGGCCATAGACCTCCATAGGGGTCACAGGGGCCAGCTCCTCGGGGTCCAGGAGCACAGGGGAACCCTTAAGTTCACTAGCCAAACTGCCGGGGGTCTGTCCGGCCTCTGGATGTGATCCAGGAGTGTCAGTCCCATCGAGAGGGGCTGTATCTTCCCCCAGGCCAGAGAAGTCATCCAGGGCTGGGGCAGGGCTGGGGGCAGGGCAGGAAAGGTTCCCCATGGGAGAGGGGAGCGGACTAGTAGGGCTGGGTTCCAAGGCTGGGCACTCAGGTTCTGGGGCTTTCTCAGTCTCCATCTCATGTGGCTCAGCCTCATCTGAGACCTGCACTGCCTTCTGTATGGGACTCAGTGGGGAAGGAACAGACAGTGGCAGAGCAGGGGGAGAGCACTGGGAAGGAGGGGAGTTTGGGGGAGGCAGGGAATGCTGGAGGAGTGGGGAACAACGAGGGGGAAGGGGCTCCATCAGCATGGGAGAGGCCGGTCCTACCGGGGAGCCTGGAGATGGGGGAAGGATCATAGGGGGTACAGGCTCAGGGTCAGTGCAGTTAGCTTCTGGCGGAGGGCTGATCGGTGTCTCTAGGATGGGGGCAGCCAATGGCGACTCAGGGTCACTGTCCCCTTTGGCACCAAAGGGGTACTCTAACTCTCCCAAAGGAGACAGGGCCGGCGGGGCCACAGCTGTGATAATGGGTGAGAGCGGAGGAGGAAGAGGATCTGGAGAGAAAGAAGAAAAGAGAGGCTCTTAGATTAGATGTGCCATAAAGAGTTAAGACTGTCCCAGAGCAAGAGGGTACTAACATCCCCGTACCTGGTGGCATCAGCTGAGGTGACAAAGATGGCTCCCCAGATGGGGACAACGGCAGCTCCTCAGGCAGAGGGGACAGAGGTGGCTCCCCAGGCTCAGACAGGGCCGGCTCTCCAAGCAAAGGGGATAAGGGTGGCTCCCCAGGTGGGAGGAACGAGGGCAATTCCTCAGGTGCAGGGCATAGGCCTGGCTCCTCAGGGGGCTCTTCAGGTCGAGGGGACAGGCGCGGCTCCTCGGGCACTGGGGACAACTGCGGCTCCTCGGGCGTGGGGGACAGGCACAGCTCCTCAGGGCGAGGGGACAGGCGCGGCTCCTCAGGCTGGGAGGACAGATGCAGCTCCTCAGGTGCAGGGGACAGACGCGGCTCCTCGGACGCAGGGGACGGGCGCGGCTCCTGGGGCGCAGGGGACAGACGCGGCTCCTGGGGCGCAGGGGACAGACGCGGCTCCTCGGACGCAGGGGACGGGCGCGGCTCCTGGGGCGCAGGGGACAGACGAGGCTCCTCGGGCGCAGGGGACGGGCGCGGCTCCCCAGGCCGGGGGCAGAGTCGCAGTTCCTCAGGCAGTGGCAACAGGGGTGACTCCTCCAGGGGTAGGGACGTGAGCAAGTCCTCCGGTGGCGGGGAAGCAGGTGAGTCCTCAGGCGGTGGGGACAGGCGTGAAGCCTCAGGTGGCGGGGATGTGGGAGACTCCTCCGGTGGTGGGGACAGAGGAGATTCCTCGGGTGGTGGGGACAGGCGTGACACCTCAGGCAGGGGAGACAGGCGTGACACCTCAGGCGGGGGGGACATAGGCGAGTCTTCAGGTGGCGGGGACATGGGTGAGTCCTCAGGTGGCGGCGACAGGCGTGATGCCTCAGGTGGTGGGGAGAGAGGAGACTCCTCCGGTGGAGGGGACAGGGGCGATTCTTCAAATGGTGGGAATAGACAGGATGCCTCAGGTGGTGGAGACATGGGTGACTCTTCAGGTGGAGGGGACATGGGTGACTCCTCAGGTGGTGGGAACAGGCGCGATGCTTCGGGTGGTGGGGAGGTAGGCAATTCCTCCGGTGGGGGGGACAGGGGAGACTCCTCAAATGGTGGTGACAGAGGTGATGCTTCAGGCGGTGGGGATAAGGGTGTCTCAAGCAGGGGAGATGGGGGGGACTCCTCTGGGGGAGAGAAGGGTGACTCCTCCAGTGGAGAAAAAGGTGATGCCTCAGGTGGGGGAGACAGAGGAGACTCCTCAGGCGGTGGAGAGAGGGGTGAGTCCTCAGGCGGTGGGGACAGGCGCGATGCCTCAGGCGGCGGGGATGTGGGTGATTCCTCAGGTGGTGGGGACAGGGGCGACTCCTCAGGTGGGGGCAGCAGTGGCATCTCCTCATTGAGGGAGGCCTCCAACTGGGGCTCAAGTTGGGCCCCTTCTCTACCTGCAGACATAACACACTATGTTCCTACCTAGTTCAGCTGCACTCCACAGAAAGTACAGGGTCTGGGGCAAAGCAGAAACTGTCCCTTGCCACACGATAGAAGGGGATTACTTTCAGGGACCCTCAAACCCTACTCACCTAGTGGTTTGGCTTCACATTGCAGGGGCCCCGGTTCCTTGGGTTGCATAGAGGTCACGTGCCCACCCTTTGGCTGCCCTTGGCATGCAACGTACAGAGCAGCGGGCTCATCAGTGGGGGTATCGCCAGGCTCTGGGGGTGAGAATCTGCAGAGGGTACAGGGGAGCAGGCACCATGGCTCTCATCAGCTATCAGCTCCTCACGAGAGCACACTGGGGCGAGGCACGAGTGCTATGGACTGTACTGCCCCCTGAGGGCCCTCCTCTCAAAGTCAGCTTGCTTTAACACGAGCCCTGCCAATCTCAGCCCTTCCAATCCCCCAGCCTGATCTCTGCCAGTCCACACCACTTACCTGCTACAGACCGGGGGGTGCTGCTCAACAACAGAACTGACAGGCTGTCCTCCCTGGGCTTTGTGACAGCGGTGACAGAGCGAGTAGTTCTCAAACCACTCAGAGTTGGGGTTCAGCTCTGCTGAGCCTGCCCCACAGGCCCGGCATACCCGGCACGCCTAGGGGAAGGGAACGGGCAAAACGGGCACTTGTCAGACAGCCAGAGACTGGAGGAGAACACGGGACTCGTCACAACAGAGAAACCCGGGATGCTGTAGGAGGCAGACTTAGGGAGAGTAAGGCAGGAGGATCAGGGGACACTCACCTTGCACTTCCAAGAGTGAGCAGGCAGCTCCTCCATAGGTGGTTTCAGGCAGAAGGTATGGTATCCTTTGTCACATGTCTCACAGACCAACATCTTAGAGTCATTCCCAGGTTTCCTGCAGGGGCACAGGGCACATAACAGGGTCCTCCTTGCCCTCATTTTCAACCTTAACCTGTGCCCCGCCTAAGGTTCTCTCCTGCCCTCCCACTCTTACCTGCAAGCTTGGCACACTTTGCATTCAGGGCACTGCCAGCCAGCACGCTTGCGGGCAGTCAGAGCAGTGTCCAGGCAGGCCCCGTGATAGTGATGCCCACAGCTGGTACAGAAGAACAAGTCACACAATTCCCCTGGCCCCTCACATACGGCACAGCGAGCCTCCTCTGCAGTGGGAAGGGACAGAGGACACGGGTCAGCTATGGATTCCTTACAGGACTCGGTACGGTGCTGTCTACATAACAGGCATTCCACAGACACAGAATGACGAATAACAAAAAGTTACTAAGTGTCTGCCTAATATATGCCAGGCACTGCTCTAGGCACTGCAGACACCACGCTAAACGAGACAGGCAAAGCCCCTGCACTCACAAAGGCCACACGTATTTTAGTGGGGCAGACAGACAGTATGTAACTGTAGACTTCTGAGTGCTCTGCAGAGTACGGAGCCCCCAGCGCCCTTGGACCCTCATCTGCCCTCCGTCCAAAGGGCAGGACTTCTCACCCAGATGTGCGGCCCCCTCACTGTGCTCCGGGCAAAGCAGCTGCAGTGTTTTCATGGATAAGAAGGAACCGCTGGCAGCTGCACAGGGGAAGTGGTAAAGACGTGGACATCCAGGCGAGCGGCAAGGGATGGAGGCACCGAGTCTGGTGCAGTGGGAACAGCGCTGCCAGGGTGGAGACAAAGCCTCAGTGCTAGCCAGCTCTCTCCAGATCAACACGTCAGGCACTGGCTCTGTCCCAGTATGCCCCCTGCCCTCCTCATTCCACCCTGACTCTCGGAAGCCCACCAGCCCTGCCCACCCTGCCCTGGGCCTACGCAATCCCCTGGCCCGGCCCCACCTGTGAGATCCCTGAGAAGATGGCCTTGTCCACACCACATAGTTCTGGGCCCTCCTGCCCCCACACGCCTGCCGACCACGCAGCACACCAGTGGTGAGCCCAGCAGGACCCTTCACAGGGGGAAAGGGGGAAAGAGTTAACAAGAACGTCGTCACTGCTTCAGGGCCACTCAGCCCCTTCCCTGTTTCCTGCCCAAGTCAGCTACCCCACTTCCCTCCACTTACCTCCAGGTTCTCCTAGGTGGGCAGGTGTCAGGCCCTCAGGGAAACCAATCTGTGATAGGTCCTCACTGAGCAGCGCTGCCTCACTGGGCCCTGGGTTCCCCCCAGGGGACACCACTGAACACCGGGGCCAGTCAAATGGCAACTCAAAGCGCCGTAGCTCCCGCTGCCCATGTAGACTGGGCTCCCCGCAGTTACAGAGAGCACAACGCCGCATTGGACCCCCACTGTGAACACACAAGCATCAGCACCACGCTGGCCCCTGCCCACAGGTACCCCTAAACAACCCCATGACTTGCACACCTATGCTTCCCACTCATTTTCCTAAATTTTCCACCTTGAAAGCCCCAGACTCTCAAATCAAATCCTCGTATGTCCTTACATCCTCATTTCCCCAAACTAGTTACCTGCAGTCCTGGGGAGGCTCCTGAAGCCTGGGACCCCCAGAACTGGGCACAGAGCCCTCCCCCACATGTGGTTTGGGGAGGTCTGGCTCAGTGGCACCTGACTCCTCGGAGGCTGCAGGTCCATCAGCTGAATGAACAGACAGAGAAGTGCGCATCAGCCATTATCCTCCATTTAGCACTAGTCCACTCTTCAGACCCGTGAGATTATCCAAAACCCTTGGTGGATAACAGTGATGGCATTTCAACTTTTGTCCCAAAGAACAAAGTCCTTCAATTACCTGTCTATTAGAGGGACTTAGCTCCTGTCCTTGGGCTAGGACCAGAAATCTAAGATTGTCTGGGTAGAACAGAAAGCTGCCAAGCAAACCCAGAATGTGCCCTACTCACCTGCTGGTTCTGAATCTTTATCCTCACCAGGCGGCTTCGGGCTGTCCATCCCTCTCTCCGACTGGGCAGGGCCCTCTCGGGGAGACCTGTCAGACCCAAGAGATATCTATTTGTCTAGTAAGTCTTCCCACTAAACACTTTCCCCCAAATCCTAGGGAGAAGGCATCTAATGTTATCTAGACCCTACAGAAATCAGAGCAAAGACATACCTACAAATTCCTGCACTAATGACAAGGAAAGTCCCTCTCCCCAACTGTTGTCCCACTGCCTACCTCCTCCCCAGATAAACACATACCATCTTCTCCTACGCTGAATTCTGAGAGGATGCAGTCCCCTTTCCCACTTCCCACCTCCTGTCTAAGAGTTCCTAGGACAACAGCATCCAACTAGAAGCACATACAATCTACATCCAGTATCACTCTTTGCCTCATGACTGAGTTCCTGGCTTCTGGTGGGCCCTATCCCTTGGACTTTTTCCTCAGGTCTTAAGTCAGCTACCATCCTAGAGGCCTTTCAGTGCCAACCCAGGGGCAGTCATAACAAGAAGTCTGAGTCCAGCCGAAGTCCCTCTCCCTGGGGTCTTGCAGGACGTAGAACACATTACTGGAACTAAAGCGCATCTCTGAATGGATCTCCCCCATCTCCACTGGTTTCAACCAGAACATCCCAATCACAACAGAAGAAACTCCCCAATTTCCACCACTGCCCATCTAAATCCAACCCAGGCCCACCCCCTGGCCCTTGCCATGACTGAGCTCAGGATCTCATCCAGCCTGAAGGCCTCAGGTCGTTGCCCTTAGCAACACCAACAGCCCTTCCTCCTCAGATGTCCCTAGTAGTTAACAGAAGTGGGCCTTAAGAGTTACTGAGCATGTGTAGCCAGGCCTGAGGCTAGGCATGCTGGGAGTTGTAGTCTCAGGAAGCACACCACCACTTGGAGCTGTTCTAAACGGGGCAGGACAGAGCAAAGTAGCTTCCTTCCTCTTCCGTCAAGCAGGGTTTCAACACACACTATGGGGGTGGCGGGTAACGGTCCCCTCTTCTAAGATATGCCTGCCTATCCCAGAGCCAAATGAAACACGTTAAAGTTATACCTAAGAAGGTCAAGACCCACACCTTTGGGTATATTTTCCTAAACCTCAGATAAAACTAAACACAGTACCAAAAAGAGAGAAGTAAAGAATAAGAATTACAGAGCTGAGGAAGAGGAAAGAGGTCCTATAGAAGAAGGGAGAAAAGGACAGGTATAAACAGCTCTTAGTGGGAAGGGTAGGGGCTTAAGCAGAGAAACAGAGTATAGTTTTCCTACAGAAGGTAGAGGGGAATTCCTAAAACAAAACTCTAAATAAAAGTTTGAGAACTGTATCTCTCACCTTCTCCACTCCTCTTGTTTAACCAGAAGAACCACACCAACCTTAGTAAGGACAAGCCTCTCTTCCCAAACCAAATACCCCAGTCAGCCACTGGGGGTTGAGTGACTGGGGCAGATGAGACAGAGGGGAACCCTCAAAGGTGCCCAGGATCCATAAATCAATTACCTAAGAACCACATTATCAGTCCTCTTTCCCTGAGCTAACACTCCATTTCCAGACACTGGCAGTGGGCCTCATGTAGCATGTCACAGGAAGGGAAATTTTACTTTACTTTTTTCCCCTCACACTATTAGATTCTACTAGATTGGGAAAGTGAAATATCACCTGATACCTGTTACCTCTATTCCCAGATCACCTCTTTACCAAAGAGGTAAAGAGAGGATCCAGTGCCCTTTCCCACTTCCCACCTCCTGTCTAAGAGTTCCCAGGACAATAGCATCCCACACAATCACCCACACAATCACACCCACACAATCACACCTGAAAGGAAAGCAGGGTGGTCATCTAGCCAGCCCACAGAAAAGCTGCCACCCACACAATCACACCTGAAAGGAAAGCAGAGTGGTCATCTAGCCAGCCCACAGAAAAGCTGGTCTAGAACTTCAAGGGGCCGCCTAGAAGCCTCCTATGTGAATTAGGGGTTGGAGGTCAGGGCACCAGCCAGGCTCCTCTTCCTATTCAGTTATCCAAGGCCTGACCACACCCGGAAGGCTTCAAAGCTTCCTAAATGTGTGCAACTTTTGCTGTACCTTACCACTAAATGCCGCCAAGATCTTCCAACTGTTGTGCTCTCAAAGTTAAGGCTAAAGGAGTCACAAACATCAAGAAATGAAAAGCAACAGTGATAGTACAGTGGGTGGGAGGAGGACTGCCTCACACAAGGCCAGAGGGACAAATTCCTCCGCCCTCCCCCAAGCGCAGCCCTCTCAAGCTGGTAATGCTGGCACTGCTTGGGGAGCTACAGAAACCACCTTCGTCTAGCCTTGGGAATCAGTACCAACATCCTCCAAAGCGGCAGCCTCATTCACGGCACCATGGAAGATGAGAGATAAGCAAAGGGTTGAGTGTCCTCCAAGCTGAGGAAAAAGAATCTAGAGGCACTTCCAAGAAGCCCTATTTCACGACCCTGCAGTCTAGCGCCTGCACCCCAATGCTGAGTACCAGTTGTCAGGCCCCTCCTTAAACAGATCTAAACAAATAAAGACCATAGGTTCCCCTGTCCCATCATTCACAGCCAGAAACCACACATCCACACCAAGGGTTTTTTCCCTGGATCTAAACTGGGGTAATGCCCGGCCAGGCTTCCTCAGGGGAACTAGGGATCCCAGAGAAATACAGATCTAGGGAGTAAAACCGTGGTGGGTCCCCTTAATCCTAGGCCAAAGAGGCCCAGAACAGCAAGGAAAAAAGCAGGGATCCATCTCAACCCACTTTCCTCCCTGCCTCCATCCCAGACCAAAAGCTTTAACTCCATTTTCCCAGCCAAAGGGGAAATGGAGGCTTGGAGAGGTGAAAGGCTGAAGCAGGCCCTTGAGTGAACAGCTCTTCTCTAGGACTCAGGACTTCCTGGTTCCCAGCCTGAAACTCAAACCACACCTCTCCCCACCCCCATTTTGGGTTGGTCCTCCAGGGAAGAATCCAAATGGCAACAGTGGCCCTGTAGACCCTCCGGACTACTCCCTGGGTCATCCTAGGGTCAGCCACAGCTAACAAGGAGAGGTATCTAAGGAAGTTCTTCAGGGACAGACAACAGGAGAGGCCCTCCACAGGAGGCAAGGGCAGACAGCATGGGCGACAGCTAGCCTCATTCCAGCACCCCTGTGCCACCTCTCACCTCAGGATTACCACCCAGAAATCTTTCAAGGGCAAATCCCTATTTTCTCCTTTCCAAGACCAGGCTCAAAGAGGTCTAGCCCTCATATGGTGGAGGGAGTAGAGTGAGGGAGCAAAATACACCAGCCAAATCCCTGCTGGGCAGCATGACAGCTGTGAGAGGGGCTGTCCCAGCCCAGGGTCAGAGGCATGAGGTTCATGCTGCACCCTTCGTGCAGTCACATACACACCACTTCTCCCCAACACCTCCTGCCAGGGCTGAAAACATTGGCTTCAGCAGACACAGCTCTGCTCAGGTCACTTCTCCTCCAAAGAGATATAGGCCCCCCTATTCTGCAGAGTTGGGACAGGATCAGAGGACCAGTTAACATTCCCTGATTTAAAAAGGTTGGAGAGGTCTGGGAGGAGCCTGCAAGATCGGCCAGGGACTTATGGGCAACCAGCTCTCCACACCAGGCCCAGAGAAAGCGGGAGACAAAAGCCATTTTTTTGCAGCCCACATTCGCAGGGAGCAAATCTCAACGGCCTCCTCTATAATCCCCTAGAGATTATGTCCATCCGGAGAGGAGGGGAGGCAAAGCAGGCTAAGACAGCACTAGGCCTCGCTAGGGTCACTCTGCCAGACAGGGGTAGTTGAAAGTTGAACAGCAAGGCCACAGCTGCCCCCAGCCCCGCCTCCTTCTTGCCCCAGCCACCCCTTCATCACAATGGTCAGTTTCCACACACTCTCCCCTTTGCACAGTGAAATAAGGCCTAGTGAAGGATCTAGGGCTCCCTGAGTCTCCCAAAGACTGCTCTGGGTGCCCGGATGGGCAAGAGCAACCTTAAAGTCCAACCTGGCAGTAAATCGGACCTGGCAGTGCCACCCTACCCCCGCTCCCAAGTTGTTCTATTCCCAAGGCCCACAAGGAACCCTGAAGGAGAAGCAGCTGACTGGGATTGGTGCTGGCATCAGGGCTTGGGTCCTAGTTTGGTAGAGCTCCCCCCAACACAAAAATAAACAGGCAGAGAGGCTTTCTGGCCAGGTTCCCAAACTCCCGTGGTTCCCTGAACCCCCCAGTCTTTAAAGAGGCACACCCCAGGACACCAGGCCTCGGTTGTGCTCTGGCGACTGGCTCGGGTTCCCTTGACAGACCCTGCCAAAGGAACCCTCTTCAGCTCTGGCACCCCTTTCTCCAACCTACAGGCCAGCTCCGGCCAAGATAGTCCATCTGGCTATGCCCCCAGTCCAACCCTTTCTGGGCCCTGGCCGGGCGGACTTCACTCACCTCTTCACAGGGCGATCCAGAAATCCTCATCCGAGAACATGGCCAGAGCCCGGGCCGCTCCCCGACCTCCAACCGCCAGAGCGATCACAGCCGCCCCCCGCACGGGGGGGCTTAGGGGGGCCAAGAACGGTAAATCCAGGTCGGAGTGGCCACCCTCCCCCGCCCCAAAAAAGCAAGAAGCCAAAGAAGGGTTCTCTGCCTCGGGTTCCAGCAGTTTAGGTTTCCATGGACAGCCCCTGGGCGGCGAATCCCGAGCGGACACAAAGAGAGCACCGGTGGCTTTGATCTTGGGCGAGCAGGATCCGCATCCGCGTCGCCGGGCGGCCTCTCAGTCCTAGGGCTGGGCCAGCGCCCCGGCCGCCCGCACCGGGCTCGGGCGGAACGTCGAGGCTCTCCAGATGGAACGTCGAGGCGCCTCCCCAGCAGCCCGGAAGGAATGCCGCGCCGCCTCGCGCCGGGCCCGGATGGAACGTGAGACCCTCGCAGGAGCGCCGAGCCCCTCTCCCCGCTCGGGCCGGCGCCCCGGGGCCGCGCGAGCTACGGCGACACGGAGCCGGCGGGGCCGCGGAGCTGAACCTGACACACACCCCAGCGCCGGGCTCCTCGACCCCGAGCGCTCGCCCTCGGCGGCTTCGAGCCCCCCACCTTCTGCTCCCCCCGGGGAAGGGAGGAGGGTAGGTGGGCGAGGAAGAGGAAGGGGCGGGCGGTGCGAGCCCTCTGCCCGCTCCCCTCCGGCCGCTCCGGGCCCTGCGCTCGCCTCCCTTCCCCTCTGGCCTCGGGAGCTGCCCCGCCCCCGGCCTGGCCGGCTCTGATCGGCGGCACCCCCTCGACCCCCGGCTGGCTGCGATCGCGGGGGGCCTAGAGGTGCATGGCCCAACCCCGGCTCCCGGCGCCGGGGGGTCAGGAAACTGAGCGGAAAGTGGGGAACGAGGCAGCCATTTGCAACCGGAGAGGAAAGTAGTGCAGCGCGGCGCCGCTCCGCCTCCCCCCCCTCCGCCTCCTGTTCGGCCGGTAGGGTGGTTCCTGCGAAGGGGCTATTTCCTGGCCCGAGATCTCGGCAATGGTCGTGGAGATTCAGGAAGCCTCCGGCGCGAGATCCGGGTGGCCCTTTTGCCTGGTGAACCCCACTCCAGAAGGGGGAGAAAGGAGAAGACGCGGCCCTATTTTGTGTTGGAGCGGAGCGGCGGAGGGATCCGGCCCTCTCGGAGGAAAGGCTGTGACTCTGCAGTTCTACGCACACGCTAAGGGATCCCTCCGCCACGGGTTAACCCCGACTGCGCCGGGCCAGCCGCTGTGCAGACACGTGGGAAAGAAGACCCCTTCCTCTTCGCCCCGGCCCTAGAACTGCCTCCTTTACCGCCCGGCTAGTAGAACTAGGACTCCGTGCACTTTCTAATTCCGTTTCCCTGGAGTTATCGGCCCCTGAAACTCCAGCTGCCCCTTGCCTTGACCAGGAGCAATCTTTCCCGGGAGGGGGATGGAAGAAGAGCCAGGAGGTTGGCCGCTGCTCTGCATCCTGGGAACTGGAGTCCGCAAATGGAGAAAGTGAGGCACGGCGCCTGGCGCTGCAAAGGGTGGGTTCCTGCCACGTTCGGGGGCCTGAAGAAAAACGGAACGAGTCTCTAGTCGTTCCTTCTGACTCTCAAATCCCCTCGAGAGGAAAGAGGACTGTTAGTGCCCCCACAATCACCTCCCCCATCAAAACATAAATGTAGAGTTTCCCCTCCTTTGCGGGGTGCTCCCACCCCCAGCCCTTCTTTCCTAATCTTCAGGGCCTGTGTCCCCCTTCTTAATAAACATGTAACCCCTTTTTAGAGAGCATGTAACTTGTAGCCTTGCTGCTACCTGGCCGGAGTACTGTTATTCTGGACAAGATCCCAGCATACAGACACCCCCCCCCCCATTAGTCTGGATGAGAAGGGATTGGAAATGACTTCTCTGCATTAACTCTATCCACGGGATGGACAGGAGGAGACAAATTAACAAATGTGCTAGATACTTTATATATATTCTTAGTTATTCCTCGCCCTCGTTATGAATTACATGTAATCATGTCCATGTTACAGATGAAGAGATTGAGACTGAAATAGGTAAAATTGCTCAACAAACCACATGAAGTGAGAAGTTGAGCCATGCATGATGCAAAACAATGGCCATGTTCTTCCTGGGATATGTGTGTGTATTCATGTATATTTATTTTATTATTATTATTTTTAAGATGTGGAGAAAGAGGCAGGCAAATCAGGTGCAGGGCTGGTTTTGTGGGAAAGGGTTTACAGTGCTGCCCAATAGAACTTTCTGCAATGATAGAAATGCACTACACACTATCTAATACGGTTTAGCCACATGTAGCTATTGAGCACTTTGAAATGTAGGTGGTGCAACTGAGGAACTTTTAATTTTAGTTAATTTAAAAACTAAATTAAATAGTAATATGTGACCTTCGGCTTTCATATTGGACAGTGCAGGAGACCTAAATCCCTACTGGCCAGAGTCATAGGAGGGATCAGATATGTCCTGTGCTAGCCACACACTGACATATGCTCTTCACTGACCATTCAGGTCTATTTCAGCAAAAAAGTCCAGCACTGACCCCACACCTGTCCCAGCTATAGTGGAATGAGTTCACCAAGAGTCAGAAGTTGGAAAATAGAAGGCCTCTCCCTACTCTGCACCCAGAGGCAGACCCTCACCAGAAAGACCTCAAATAACACAATAGCCACTATTTCTTAAGGGTTTATTATGTATGAGGATCTATGCTAAGTATTTCATAAATCACTTCAGTTTAATTCTCACATCAGTCCTATGAGGAAGGTTTAACTACACTTCATAAATGAGAAACTGAGAGAGGTTCAGAGGCTCAGAGAGGTTAAGTGTCTGCCCAAGGTCACACAGCTAAGTGGAAGAGTAACTCTTTTAACCCAGCCATTAACCACTATTCTTTACTACTATCAGGCCTTGAGATTGTTTGATACACTTCTAGAAAACCTCAGACATTTGTTATTCTATCTCAGACCTCATGGAAATAACAGGAGTGTAGGTACCCTTAATGAGAATTCCAAGTCAGATGTATAAAAGGACCTAATTTTAGTGTAGGGAGAGAGGGTGTTTACAACCCTAAAGAGACTCCTAAGCCCCCCGAGAGATTGCCCTTTGGAATATGCTCCTTCCTGCAGCCCTTAATTCTTTTTAGAGTCTAGATCAGAGATGCAAAAGCAGCTGTCAGGACTTTTGAAAACCAGCATGACAAACCGTCATCCCCAACTGTAAGCCCAACTAGCCTGGAGCCAGGCAATAACAAGGTCACAGCTAAATATCACACCTAAATTTTGTCCATTTTCCCCAACTAAGTGCATTGAAAGAGTTGGCAGGAGTGCATCCCCAGCTGGCAGGAGAACTCTATGCCCTTCCTGTGAAGGATACCATTCAGGTAACCCTTATAAGTCCTTGGAGGAGGTATTAGGCCAGTTAGGCCCTAGGGCTGCTGGGGAGGAGTGGGGGGTAGAGGCAGGTAGGACCAAATTTTCCTAGCCAAACCCATCCTCCTACCGAGTTGGCCGGTCAATAAGAAAGAGCAGAAGCAATAGGCTTTGACACCAAAAAAGGTAGCACAACTCCAAAGGTGTGAAAGGTATGAAAGGAGCAAAGAACATCCATTTTAATGAAAGGTACTTGAGGAGATGGAGAGGGGAGAGTGGGGATTGAGCAGGGGCATTATTTCTTACTTTATTCAACTCTTAAAAAGCTGAAATCATCATAACACTTTGGTCCCTGCCTTCACACTACTTCACAATTCTTACATCATTAGGAACAAGGGTCTTTCTTCCTCCACCCAAACCCTATCCTCTCTGAGTTCCAGCAAATGCCAAGGCCCCGCAAGGGAAGCTATGTCAGCATGTGGCAGCTGGCCACTAGAGGGTAGTGTTTCTGTAGTTAAGGGGGTTGTGAGAGCCTACAAATTTGGATGGGAGTGGCAGTCAATAGGTTACCTGTATAGGAGGAGAGTCGAAAAGAAAGGTGGGAAAGATAAGTAGTAAGTCTTAGGGTAATGGTCCTGAATGAGTGAGGGGTAAGGAATAGGAACAAGGTGGGAGGAAAGATTCTCTACCAAAGGCCATAGTCATCACTCCTTAGAAAAGGAGACATTGGCCCTGAGCTCTCCCCAGATACAGAGAAGTCAACTACAAAAAGATTAATCAGTTTATTTGCATATATACATTGTCACTCCAGGGAGCCAGCTCCACTTCAGGAGTCCCCATCTCCCCTCACCCAGCCAATACCCAAAACCTACATAGGAGACTGGGTCCTGAATAAACAATGCCCAGGACTCATATCCCAACTCCATAGGTTATAACAATTCATTTATTTAGCAAAAACAGAGCTAGAGGACAGTGCCCATGAGACATCCTTGCCTCTTTGTAAACATCGACAACCAGGCCACTGGAGCCCAGGTAAGTGTGCAAACATGAGGGTACCACACTGTGTGCCCAGAGGGCAAGGGACACAGCTGGCAACCGAACAAACCCGTGAAGTCCTGAGGGCCTGCCCCCCCCCAAGCCCCCACTGGAGCCTGGCAAGTGCCAGGGGCAGAATCAAGGCAGCTACCCCATGCTCAAGGGCTCACATGAGATGGCAGCGGCGCTCTTGCCCATATGAATTCTCTACCCGAGCAATCTCCTGGATGACTTTGGTGAAGATGCCTTGAGTCAGCTGCAAGAGATAAGGATTCAGGGCAAAAAAAATCGTTTAGTTCACTGCCAATACCACCCAACTCTGAGGTGAATACCCCATTCCCCCACCATCCCCACCACCAAGCAGTGCCATAACACTGCTACCGCCACCACCTTCCTAATCTTCAGGCCCAGCACCTGCTTATCTCGAGCAGATGACTCCATAAATGTCGCACCCCAGGACTCTGCCAGCTTCTTCCCCTCAACAGCCTGGACCTCCCTAGAAGCAAATTTGGGACATGAAAATGAAGGACAGCAATGGCCCCATGTTCTCTGCAAAATCTTTACAGGAGCCTAGGACTGAGGCTTGAAATATGAAATGATAGTTTTTGAAATAGAAGGGTTGTTTTGTCTTACCCTTCAAGTTAGAAATGAAGAGGTAAAATGACTGGTTCGAATCAGTGGCAGAGCCACGACAAGACCCTGGCTCATTCCTAGTCCAGCTCACTTTCCTTTGCCTTAAGCTACAGAGATTTCCATACCTGTCTGGAGAGAGATCTGCCTTGTTCCCCACCAGCACCACTGGCAGCCTGGGAGGAAACAGCAGTTACTACAGGAGCCCCTCTGTTCCCCACGGACCCCAACCTCCTTCAAATCAGAGCAGGACAACTCCCCATCAAACCAGACACGATCTATGTCCTGACTTCCTCCTTAATTTGGATCAATATGCCCCTCTGTCCTCCCTCTCCCCTCGGGTCCACACTATGTCTTTATCCCCCAGAGCCACATACCGGGTTTTCCCGTGGCCTTCATGTAGCTTTTGGTACAGACTCTCAATGACTTGGAAACTTTAAACACAAGAAATGAATCTATAACTTTATTCTGGGACAGCCCTCAGATCCTCCCAAGTCTCCCACTCACAACCTTGGTCACTTACCTATGCAGAGAGGTGACAGAATACACAAGCACATAACCATGGACCCCAATGATGAATGAATAGGGCAGAATGCTGTACTCATCCTGACAAGAAATAGAAACATCAATACCTAGATCCACAGCACTCAGATAGCCAAGGTTGGTGGGCTGTATCCTGGGGACCCTCCCTGTGGCACTCCCTACTCCAGTCACTTCTGTTCAACAAGTATTAATAGAGTAGCTCCAATCAGCGCTGCACACTGAAATGCTGCTAAAATGCTTTTCTTTTAATCCTACTTTACAGATGAGCCTCAGAGGCTACCAGAATTCATCTCCCAGGACTGAACTGCCACATTTAGATACCCTACCCCAAACTGGTACCTGCCCTGCTGTGTCCACCAGGTGTAGGTGAAACTCATCTTTGCCAAGAGTCACTATCTTGCTGTAAGCTGAAAAGAAAAGAAAACTTGACTGTGAGGTGCCTTGTAGGACTAGCAATCTGTGCCCCTATATATTGACATAGATGGGCCAGGTCTAGAGAGCTCTCCAGGAACCTGGAGAGACAATGTTAGGCTTCTTATTGTCTACATATACACCATCCTGGACGCAGTATCTTGGGAAATGCACACTCTAGCTCCACTCAGAACAGGATTGCTAGAGGAGATTAGATTTAATGTCTAATTAAATCATCCCTCTGGCACCAGGAAAATCCCAAACTATGGACTTGGACGGGGCACCCAAGCCTTCCCTACCCAATCCCTAGGGGAGAAGTCTACTCACTATTCTCCACAGTAGGATCATAGCCTTCCAGGAACTCGCCCTCCACAAATTGATGTGCTAAAGATGTCTTCCCTGTGGGAAGCAGAGGTAATTTTATCCAAATCACCCATCCATATTCACATCCTCTGTCCTTTCGGGCTGTGGCCCTGGACTAAAGGGGACCCCAAATTAGCATCCTAGCCTGGGAATGCCCCATGCAATGCTTTCCCTTAGGCTACCTTCACCCTCTTTTCGCCCTAGGTCGCTGCACCTTGGCCACCGGATGCATACAGTAGCGCCGCAGGAAGCCTTTCCCGCCGCCTTTCCCCACCCCACCCCACCCCTGGGAAGATCCGGGATTCCTTAGGACCCAGTCAGTCCCGCACCGGACACCTGAGACTTGCCCCACCCAGACCGCGCCCCCGCCATCAAATCCTGACCCCACCTCCACCCCCCAGAGTAACGCTGAGGACCACCGCGGTGATCCAGCAGTAAAGCCCACGTTAACTCTTACATGCTCCAGCTTCCTGCAGCCTTCTACACTACCACCACCCCAGCCTTTTCAACTCCAACCTTTCAATCCTCGCTCTACAAGCTGGTTCTAAGGATGCCACCATTTCTCCCTGGGTCGCGTACCCGCGGCAGTGCGCCTCCTCTGGCCAAAAAGCAGCGGTGCATCCGTGCTCTACCCAAGACCGAGACTCACCTACGGAGCGGTATCCGAGGATGACCACCTTCCTGTAGCGAACTAACGGCATGGCAGGAACCGGCCCCGAGGGGCTTGCAGAACTTGGGGCTGAGAGAGCCCCAAGAAGAGAAAGTCGAGGGCAGGCAGGTGTAGCAACCGGCACAGGAAAGCCGCTCACCCTGAAGCTGCCAGGGGCAAGATAGAGGGAAACCAAAACAAGCGCCGCGCCCGGAGCTGGCCACGTGATCACAACACAGCAAGACTAAGGCGAGGGAGCCGGGCGACCGGGGAACTACACTGCCGCGCCGCTCAGGGCTCCGCCCCCCAGGCCGCTCGCCATTGGTCCACTAGAAAGGATAGGGGCGGAGCCGTTGGCAGAAGCAAAGGGCGGGCCTCACGTGGAGCGGGAGAACCAGGAGCTGCGCGTGCGCAGACTAGACCCGGTTCATTCATAAAGAAACAGAAAGGAACCCGGGGTCCTAGAGGTGTTTGCGCCTTTGCAACCCAGTAAAAGCGGCTGCAAAGAATCATGGATGGATAATACCCGTTGTGGCTGGGCTGGATTTTCTGGTCAAAAGATTCTAGGCCTCCCTTTTGCAAGGTCTCCGGCGTCCTTGGGTAGGTTAAAAAAGGCCAAAGTTGCAATATATTCCCTCCGATTCCCCCAGACTTCAGCCCCAGATATTGTATTGTCGGGTTTCCACAGTCTTCCAGGATTTAACTTCGGAACTGCAAATCTTATTCCTGGGAAAATTGTTAGAATTTGTGGCCAAGTCCTCTGAGGTTTAGCTGTCATCATTATCACAGTGTTTTATTTATTCAACAAATATTTATTAAGCGTATACTATATGTTTTAGGCATTTCTCTAGCTTTGAAGATAGAGCGAAGAACATGACAGGTGAGGTCTCGGAACTCACAAAGCTTAAAACCTAGTTGGGAAGAAACAAACAAGTAAGCATTAGATAGTATTAAGTGCTATATAGAGCAGTGTGAGAAGAAATAACCAGTTTAGATCAGTGACACTTCCTTTCAAAAGAAGCCCCATTTAAGCTGAAGTCTGAATGACAGTAAGGAGTCAGCTAGCAAAAGATTCAGACAGAAGAATCCATCCGTGCTATGGCGCTACGGTGGAAATAAATTTGTTAAAATCCAGAAAAGAGAGAGAGAGAGAGAAAGCCAGTTAGCCTAAAGCAGATGAAATCTAAGAGGATGGCAGGGGCCAGGCTATGTAGAGTAGTTTGGACTTATTCTAAGTACCTAGAAAGCTATTGATTATGTTACTAAGTAAGTTGGGTCATGACATGATCTGAATTGTGTTTCTAAAAGATCTCCCTGGCTGTAGAGAATGGATCGGGGTTTGAGAGAAACAGGAGCAAGTGGAGCAAGTAGGAAGATCAGCTAGGAGACTGTTACTTGTAGTCCAGGTGAGAGGTGAGGGTGGCTTGACTAGAGTAGTAGAGATGAATAAAGCTGAGAATTCAGTTTATGTTTTGAGGCTGAGGTTAAGCTGGCTTGCTTGCTGAAGGATTGGATACAGGAGGTGAGGGAAGATAAAGAGGAAAGACCTAGATTTAGAGTGCTACTTTGTGCCAGGTGTATTTCATTGTCATCTCATTTAATATTCTCCACAGCCTGAGGTTGTTAATTTGCATTATTCATTCATTCATGAACAAATATTTATCGCACAACCACCACGTCCCAGGCACCCTTCCAGGTGCTTAAAATAGAGCCATGAACAACAGGGACAAGGTCTTTGCTTACAAGGAGCAAGTATTTTTGGGGAGAAGACCAACAATCTACAAGCAAACAATAAATGAGTTACAGTTAAAAAGTAATAACTGCAGGGACCTCCCTGGTGGTCCAGTGGTTAAGACTCCATGCTCCCAATGCAGGGGGCCCCAGTTTGATCCCTGGTCAGGGAACTAGATCCCTCATGCCGCAACTAAAAAAGACCCCATGTGCCGCAATGAAGATCCTGCATGCTGCAACTAAGACCCGAAGTAGGGAAAGAGAGAGAGAAAGAAAGAAAAAAGTAATTACTGCAATGAGAAAAAATAAACAAGACATTAGTGGGCTAACCCACTGAGAGTAACCTGGGGTGTTACTCCTCTTTTTTTATATGATATCCTAGGAAGCTGAGGAGGTAACATTTGTGCCTGAGACTTGAGTAATGGGTAGCTATTATCACTGTTCTCTCAGTTGTAGAAACTGAGAGTCATACAGGTAGCACACAGAAGTTGTTTCTTTTGCAAGGCCCTGATGAGGTGGGTGTGTAGGAGTTAGACTGGATTAGAGGACAGGCTTTATAAAACTATAGAACCATCTCATTCTTTAAAATGTCCAGATTGGGGCTTCCCTGGTGGCGCAGTGGTTGAGAATCTGCCTGCCATTGCAGGGGACACAGGTTGGAGCCCTGGTCCGGGAAGATCCCACATGCTGTAGAGCAACTAAGCCCGGGCGCCACAACTACAGAGCCTGCGCTCTAGAGCCCGTGAGCCACAACTACTGAGCCCACGTGCCACAACTACTGAAGCCCGTGCGTTTACAGCCCATGCTCCACAACAAGAGAAGCCACCATAATGAGAAGCCTGCGCACGACAACGAAGAGTAGCCCCTGCTTGTCGCAGCTAGAGAAAGCCCACGCACAGCAACGAAGACCCAACGCAGCCAAAATAAAATTAATTCTTTAAAAATGTCCAGATCTACAAAAGTTGTTTCAAAGAGCCACCTTTTAAATAAAATTTTTTTTAGTTATTTATTTTTGGTTGCATTGGGTCTTCCTTGCTGCGCGCAGGCTTTCTCTAGTTGCGGCAAGCTGGGGCTACTCTTCCTTGGTGCGTGGGCTTCTAATTGCGGAGGCTTCTCTTGCTGCGGAATCAGGCTCTAGGCACACAGGCTTCAGTAGTTGTGGCTCACAGGCTCAGTAGTTGTGGAACACGGGCTCTAGAGCACAGGCTCAGTAGTTGTGGCTCACACCTTATTTGCTCCGCGGCACGGGGGATCTTCCCAGACCAGGGCTCGAACTCATGTCCCCTGCATTGGCAGGTAGATTCTTAATCACTGTGCCACCAATGAAGTCCCCAAAGAGCCACTTCTTCTTCTTTTTTTTTTTTTTAGATGTTGGGGGTAGGAGTTTATTAATTTGTTTATTTATTTTTGCTGTGTTGGGTCTTCGTTTCTGTGTGAGGGCTTTCTCTAGTCATGGCAAGCGGGGGCCACTCTTTGTGGTGCGCGGGCCTCCCACTATCGCGGCCTCTCGTTGCGGAGCACAGGCTCCAGACGCGCAGGCTAAGTAGTTGTGGCTCACAGGCCTAGTTGCTCCGCGGCATGTGGGATCCTCCCAGACCAGGGCTTGAACCCGTGTCCCCTGCATTAGCAGGCAGATTCTCAACCACTGCGCCACCAGGGAAGCCCCAAAGAGCCACTTCTTAATCTGGCCTCAGAAAGGAACCCAAATACCTTTTCTACTGGCTAAAGGAAGCTCCTTGCAGACCAGCAATTTTATGCTGGATTATTGGGCTTGAATGAGGTTGGCGGTAGTTCCAGGTTAGGTTGTAAGCACTGTAGGATAAAACAAAGAACTGGATTCAACTCAATAAAAGTTTATTCATCTCCTACTTTGTACCAGGCAGTCTTACCATGTTTTGCACACTAGGGATATAAAGATAAATAATATTGATAGATGCCCTTTATGCTGTTTGTCTTTCCACATTAACTCTCTACTCTTTTCCACCCAGATCTGTGTCCAGGAGGTAGACCTTGCCCCTTGGATTCCAGTGGGGTTCAGCCAAAGAGGAGTACTCACAGAAGATCAAATGGAAGGAAGAGAAGTTCTATTCCCACACTGAAGGTCACAGCACCTCTCAAAGCACTCCCCCAACCCTAACACAGACAGCTCTCAGTGTTCTGTTTCCAGTAATTCCCTCCCCTTACCCTTCAGGCCTACAGTAATAACAGCCTCTCTGATACTGACCCGGAGGTGTTATTCTATCCCTTTTGCTTCCCTACACCTTGCCCACACCTTTGTAAATAATCTCTTTATTAAATCATCCTCAAACTCTCTTGTTTCCAATCAAGAAGAAGGCAAAAGGACTAAGGCAAAGGGCTTTCTCTTGTAGTTTTTTCTGGATGAGAAGATCTCACAGAAGATTTTCACCTGTGTCTTCTTGAACAGAACTGTATCATGTGGCCATCTCTACCTGCAAAAGAGCCTGGAAATTTTAGCATTTTCTTTTCCACCCTCTATAGTATAGAAAGGTAAAAGAGAATAGGAACAAATTTTTACAGAGCCATTCTACAAGACCTGCATATCTTGGGACCAAGATATTTGCTTGTTAAATATGTCACCGTGAAAGGTAGGGCATAAACGGTTACTTTGTAAAGATCAGAGGTAGGGACTTCCCTGATGGTGCAGTGGTTAAGAATCCCCCTGTCAATGCAAGGGACACGGGTTGGAGCCCTGGCCTGGGAAGATCCCACATGCCACAGAGCAACTAAGCCCGTGAGCCACAACTACTGAGCCTGTGTGCCACAACTAATGAAGCCTATGAGCCTAGAGGCCATGCTCCACAGCAAGAGAAGCCACCGCAATGAGAAGCCCGTGCACTGCAACAAAGAGTAGCCCCCGTTAGCCACAACTAGAGAAAGCCTGCATGCAGCAACGAAGACCCAACGCAGCCAAAAATAAATAAATAATAAATTAATTTTTAAAAATCACAGATATGCAAAGATCACCAATATAGGATAAAATAAAGGAAGCAAACTATCCTGTTAGGTAAATAAGCTTAGAATAAAATTTCTAGTGACAGCATCATACATTGCTCTGTCTCAAACAACTGAGATAAAATAAAGATGAAATGCTCCCAGAAAACTGTTTTAATTATCTCTATGAAAAGTGAAAACATTTTTGCTATGCTTCCATTGAAATGATGGGTTCCATTTTACAGGTCTTCAGGGTTTCTTGGTTTTCCACAGTTTTGGTAGAGAAAGGCTTCACCTCCCTGCTGATGTATGTTATCGACTGTTGCATAACAAACTATATCAAAACTTGGTGGTTTAAAACAAAAACAATATATTACTTCTCATGATTTTGTGGATTAAATTGGCAGTTCTTCTGTCGTCTCTCCTGGACTCACTCATGGGGCTACCAGAGGCCACAGACCCTGTTGGGTAGCCCTCTCTTTCAACTAGACACAGTTGCAGCTCCCTTGAATTCTTGTAATCCTTCCTTCCCTTGCCCCTTCAGGCCTAGGGGTTAGCACCTCTGATGACTCCCCACTGATGCCAGACTGAATGCTTCACCACGCTTGTAGATACTTCATTACTCTGTCCACACCTTTATGAATATCCCTTTCATTATATTATCTTCAGTTTCCCATTTGAGTATGCAATCTCTTTCCTCCAAGGATTCTGAATGATACACCTCTGAATGTTATAGTAGGGAAAATTATCAGGCAAAAGATTAGAAGGCAGGGCTTCCTGGTGGCGCGGTGGTTGGAAGTCCACCTGCCGATGCCGCGGAGCGGCTGGGCCCATGAGCCATGGCCGCTGAGCCTGCACAGGCCACGGCAGTGAGAGGCTCGCGTACCGCGCAAAAAAAAAAAAAAAAAAAAAGATTAGAAGGCAAAATTATATCATCTCACATTACAGTATAAGTAGCTAGAAGCATGGAAGAAATTTTTCTTCAAGAAAGAAGAGAGAGGGAGGAAGGAAGGAAGAAAGAAAAGAAAAGTTGATTGATTCTGTCTGGAAGGATCAGAGATTCCACATGATAACTGAGCTGAGCCTTAAAGCTCAAGAAGGCCCTAAGCACAAAGGCAAAATGCTGGGATGGTGAGGAATAGATTAGGAGTTTGGGATTAAAATATACACACTACTATATATAAAATAGATAACCAACAAGGACCTACAGTATAGCACAGGGAGCTATACTCAATAACTTGTGTATTTCTTTTTATAAATTTATTTATTTATTTTTTGGCTGTGTTGGGTCTTCACTGCTGCCTGCGGGCTTTCTCTATTTGTGGCGAGCGGGGGCTACTCTTC